>NC_045779.1:78983300-79307459 GCF_008692025.1 Phocoena sinus
TGGGGCCCCCCCACTTTCGGACAGAAACTCCGCAGCAGCCTCCCTGCCTCCCCTGAGCGGCCTCTCACCTGGGTTGGCCCCGGCCCCCAGCCCTGTTGGGGAGGGCCCAGCTGCCACACGGGTGATGCCGGGTTGGCTCAGAGCCAGGCCCCTGGTGCCGCTGGCCTGTGCAGGCACCTTCCCCTTGCCTCTCGCTGGGGTTTGGGGCCCTGGGTCCTGGGTCCTGGGGCAGGAGCCTGGGGACGGCGGGGTGGAGCTGTTTCCTGGTCCCCCCTGGTGGCTCTTCGGGGCTCCGAACAGCTGTCTAGGGCCACAGGATGGACAGAGGAAGCTGACGCCCCGGGGCCACCGGAGCCTGAGTGACGGTCAGCCTGGCCGCCTCCCCACCCTTCCCCAGTGTCTGGCTGGGGACACACGAGGGACAGAGTCAGCCCTCCCCGCCCCACTGCGGGGCTGCCCCACCGCAGAACTAACACGTCCACTCCAGCGAAGGCTGTGTGTCAGGAGGCCTGGCCTGACTGTGCAGACCGGGTGGAAATGTGAACGGCCCAGCGGACACGGCCCAAGCGACCCCGGGCCTAGCACATGGGCTCCAGCACCGTGGTCTGAGCTGTGGGGCCTACAGCCCCATGGCCCAAAGAGGGGTTCTGGGGGGGCCACCCCTGAGCCAGGATGCGTGCAGTGCCAGGCACAGGCCTTGGCTCTGACGGGGGCCATTAGTCAGCAAGTCAGACCCTTGCAAACGCCACACCCCCAGAAAGTCTGGGCAGTAGGGTGAACAGGCAGGGGAGGCACCTCCTCTGAATTGTCGACCTGCTCCTCGGCCAGACCTGCCCCTCACCACTGCCCGTTCGCCGTAGCCAGGGGGTGCCTCTTCTGGGCCTTGAGGCCTGGAGCAGGGTGTGGAGCCAGGGGCAGAGCTGCTGGGCCCTAGCTGTGGCCCGGCCCTGCCCACACCGTGCGGGACTCCTTGGCAGGCACCGTGGGCATCTGCCCGGTGACCGCGTGGCTGGAATGGTTTTCTGCGCCTGCAGTTGGTGTGGGCGCCCCACATCCAGGGGCCCCCCTGTGTCTGGGCCTCTGCTGGGATTGCAGAGCTCCTGGGACAGTGGGAGCCACCTTCCAGTATCTTCCCTGGTGTGAGGACCCAGCTGGGTATAGTCTGTGGACGCACAGCCGGGGAGCCTGTCCAGCTGTCGGTGGACACCAGATCCCTCCCCGCCCCCACGAGGGGCACCCCCACAGCCCTCATTCCACCCCGGGACGACCGTGAGGCTGGAGCTGGGCCCAGGTGGGGGCCGTGGGTTGTGTGCATACGGCGGGCTCGGAGGAGTCTACCAGCATCTGCTTCCTGGGCTGCCGGGACCCCTGGACCAGGACCAGTCACGGGGCCTCCAAAAGCGCGTCAGATTCCCCCACAGCCACCCCCGCCCCTCCCCAGATGTGAGGCCTGTACTGCACGGCTGGCGAGACCTGGCCCTCACGCTCCAAGCGCCTAGGCCCCTGGCTGCCCCTGCACCCCAGCGGCTGAGCCGTCGAGGTCCTGGGAAGACCCCGTGCAGCTGACGCCTGACCGCCCCGAGGACGGTCCAGCGCACTGCCCTGGAGGCGGGCACGGCACCTACGTTGACGCACACTCACGTCTGAGGGCCCACACGGGCCCTGACACGTGAGGCGGTCGATGTCAGGAGAGAGGGGGTCAGCGCGGGGCTGGGGGCCGCGGCCCTGAGGCCCTCCCTGTGCGGCCCTGGGGATGCTGACGTGTTGTCTCTCCGGGCCGCAGGTCGTGGTGTGAGTCTCTGCCAGGTCCATGTTGGGCCAGCACTGCCGTCCCCAGTCCTGTCTGTGGGGTCCTGACCCTGCTGCCCGCTCACTGGCAGCCCTGCACCCTCTGAATTGCCTGAGCTGGGGAAGGGTTCATCAGATGAGGGGCGGACGCGCAATCCCGGCTGGTTTCTGCCTCCTTGGGGCCCTCCCACGAGAGAGAGGGCCAGCTGGGCGTGGCAGACGGGGCTGCCTGGCGCAGGCAGGAGTCAGGCTCTGAGCTGCCTTTTGAGTTCATTTTTATGAAGGGTTTTCTCCATTTTCTTTTTCACCTTTTTTTTTTTTTTTTAAACTAAATGAAGGTCTTTAAGGCAGGTGAGAACAGCTGATTGTTACCCTAAAATTAACCTGAGGGCCTTGCCTGCTCCAGGGGGCCTAGGGGACACTACCTGCAGCGCCCCCAGCTGCCCCTCACGGGGGGTGGGGAGACGGGAGCAGTCTGCCTGAGACTAGAGGGTCCACAGTGGTGCCCAGATGAGGGGGAGGGGAGAGCCCAGAGCCTGCGCCCCCCCAGGATCCTGCTGGTAGGGAGCAGGCTGGGTAGCCCCGGGGCATGTCTGCCAGCAGCACAGGTGTGTGGCCTGAGCCGGGAGCCCTGCCAGCCGCGCCCGTGTCTCTGCAGCTCCGCAGTGGATGCGCTGCAGGCCGTGCTTCTCCGAGGCGGCAACGACGACGTGGTGCAGCGCATGGAACTGGAGGGGGGCTGGCAGCTGCTCAGGACCTCGGCCGGGCACGAGGAGGGGGTCACCCGGCTGGCCAGGTGAGCAGGCCCGGCCGGCGCACCCCAGTTCTGGTGCCGGCTGGGCTCTAACAAGCCAGGTACTGTTCAGGTACCATCCGGGGGCCCCCAGTGGCGCCTGGGAGGGGGCCCAGCATGAGGAGCTGGTGCGTGGGGGCAGCGGGGTGGCCGTGAAGGCAGCTGTGGTCTCTAGGCGCGGCGGGCTGGGAGGGGCGCGTCTGGAGGGGGAGGACGTGCGGGGCCCGGCAGCCGGGTGGAGGGCTCACGGGCCGGAGGGCGCAGACAGTGCAGGCTGGGAGGCAGAAGCGCCCCCAGGCCCACATGGGAGCGGGATGTGCCCGGGGGAGGCCTGAGGCCCCAGCCCTGCCCAGCGTAGCCTCCTTCCCAGCGCCATGGCCAAGTTCGCGGGCCCCCGGCTGCCCCCGATGATGAAGGCGCTCTTCGCCACACAGAGCAGCGCGTACGAGATGCAGAGGGTCAGCTCCACAGCCTTCCTGGCCGAGGTAGGAGCCACGTGCTCCGGATCACGAACAGGGACAGCAGGGGCCCCTCCCCGACAGGCGGGCTCGGGCCACCCCCTGGAAAACCTACCCCAGGCCGTGGCAGCAGGGGCCAGGGTGGGGCTGGGTCAGGAGCTCCAGGGAGGCCAGGAGCCCAGGCTTGGCACACAGGCCTCAGCTGGCCTTCGCCACGTCCCCGCCTCAAAGTGACCCGCGACTGGGAGGGCTGCCCCGTGCAGCGGTGGGGAGGGGGCGGGGCGGTCAGAGCGCCTCTGCCCCCAGCTGCTTGGCAGCAACACGGCGAACGACCTGATGCTCCTGGAGCCCCTGCTGGACAACCTGCTGGCGCGGCAGAAGGACACGTGTGCCCGTGTGCGGAGACTGGTGCTCCGGGGCCTGGCCAACGTTGCCTCGGGCTCCCCGGATAAGGTGAGGGGCTGGCCAGCCCTCTGGGGCCCTGTCCCCGGGAGAGAGACGGCAGAGCTGCAGCCAGCGAGGAGACCCAGGTGGACGCGGTGCGGGCGGTGGGCATGGGCATGGAGATGGCACCGGGAGGGTGGGGGGCTGGGCCATTCCACAGCATGACCCGGGCACACAGGTGTGTGTGGCGTCCCCAGGTACGGGCCCACGGCCCCCAACTCCTGACGGCCATGATTGGTGGGCTGGACGACGGTGATGACCCGCACAGCCTGGTGGCCCTGGAGGCCATGGTGGGCCTCGCGAGGCTGCTGGACCTGGTGGAGGCCTGGGACCTGCGCTCGGTGCTGCTGCACGTTGCCATCCGCATCCGGCCCTTCTTCGACAGTGTAAGCCCCGCCAGCCCCGCCCCTGGCCATGCCGGCCTGGCTCCTGCCCCTTCCTCTCCGGGCCCCGCGAGCCGTGTCACCACCGCACGCTCAGGGCCGGGCCCCGGGGTCGACGGATGGGCAGCTCTGGGGAGGGCCCCATAGGGTGACACCTGCCGCCCGCCACCCCGCCCCAGGAAAAGGTGGAGTTCCGTTCTGCGTCCATCCGCCTCTTCGGGCACCTCAACAAAGCCTGCCAGGGGGACTGCGAGGACGTCTTCCTGGAGCAGCTTGTTGGCGGGCTCGCGCCCCTGCTGCTGCACCTGCAGGACCCCCAGCCCCCAGTGGCTGCTGTGAGTAGCCAGAGGGTATGGGCAGGCCGGGCCGGACTCACTCAGGGACTCCGGGACTCAGGGCTCGGCCTGTGCCCTGCAGGCCTGCAGGTTCGCCTTGCGCATGTGCGGCCCCAACCTGGAGTGTGAGGAGCTGGCAGCCATCTTCCAGAAGCACCTGCAGGAGGGCCGGGGCCTGCACTTCGGAGAGTTCCTCAACACCACCTGCAAGCACCTGGTGAGGGGCGGGGCGGGGCGGGTGGGGAAGGGGCGGCGGGGCGGGGGCGGGGCCTGACCGAGGGCCTCCTGCAGATGCACCACTTCCCCGACCTGCTGGGCCGCCTGCTGAGCACCAGCCTGTTCTACTTCAAGAGCAGCTGGGAGGACATCCGCGCCGCGGCCCCCATGCTCACAGGTGAGGCTGCCCTGGGCCCCCCTCCCGCTCCCCACGGCGCGGGCCCTGACCCCGGCCCCACCCCCGCCCCGCAGGGTTCCTGGCGCTGCACGTGGAGGCTGAGCGCCGGCCGCAGGTGGACCTGGAACAGCTCCTGGCGGGTGAGCCCCAGCCCTGGGCCCCGCCCCCCCACGGCGCGCTGGGCCGCGCTGACCCTGTGGGCACCAGGGGGGACTAAGTGATTTTCCTGGATTTCAAGGATTTTTTCCCTGTCACTGGTGACCTCATCGTCTCTAGTAATTCACGGAAACTTCTTAACTGTTCCAAAAGAGCTTAAAAAACACTAAAAAAGGAAAAACTATCTTTCCGTTGGCTCCTGAGCCCTCCCGGCAGAGGCCTGTCTTAGGAGGGCGGTGGGCGGGCGGCCCCCACGCACAGGGTGGGGTGTGAGCCTCGGGGTCCTGGCCCCCAGGCTCAGCGCGCCAAGAAAGGGGGGCTCAGCCTTAGCCGCAGCTGCTAGCGGGGTGTGGGCGGGACCGCGGGCTCGGACGTTCAGTTCTCAGGGGGCCGCAGAGGAGCCCCCAGCAGCGGCTCCCTGTCCCCCAGCGCTCCAGCTCCTGCTCAAGGACCCGGCCCCCGCGGTGCGCGTGAAAGCTGCGGAGACTCTGGGCCGCCTGGTGAAGCTCGCCTGAGGCTCCGGGGGCAGCGCTGCCCCTACACGCAATACCGGCCTTGCCGGCCCGAACCGAACCTCCGAGATGGGGCCCTAAGGAGCCCCCTGCCCGAGGGGAGCCCCCAGGCCCACACAGCAAGGGAGGGCCGGGGCCACGAGGGTGGGCAAGGCGCTGTCCCCCCCCCCCCCCCCAATAAAGCCATTTGCTGCTCAGCAGGTGCCGCAGTGACGTGGCCTCTCCTTCTGGGCAGGTCGGCAGGCCCCCTCCCCCGTTAGGCATCCTGACTCAGAGAAGGTCACGCCAGCAGGAGAAACGCCTCTATTGAGTGACCTGAGCACACACCCAGCCCAGCCCCACCTGCCCCGCCCCGGGAAGCAGGGCCACCTAGGTGAAGAGGCGGAGGGTGCCGTCGGCCCCGGCGGAGAAGACCCACGGCTGGGTGGGGTGGAAGGCCACGTCCAGCACCCCCAGGTCTTTGGTCAGGCTGTGCCCCTTGAGCACCTTCACAGGCACCAGCAGTGGGTTCTGCAGCAGGTCGCTGTGGGGAAGGGAGAGGCTCAGGACGTGGGCGGCACAGTCCCTACCGGGGGGGGGGGGGGGGGGGGGGGGGGGGGGGGGGGGGGGGGGGCGGGCGGGCACCGGCACTCACTTGTACACCATCCCGTGGCAGACGATGACACTGCCGTCGTCGGAGCCAGATGCGAAGAGCGGGTACCGGGGGTGGAAGGCCACGGCCCGGAGGGCCTTCTTGTGGTGCCTGAGGGGGGGACCAGGTTGAGGGGGGTCGGGGGGGGGGCGAGTAGGGAGCAGCCTGCCACCCGCCAGCACCTCACCTCAGCACCCTGTACGGCCTGGTGGACAGGTCCAGGTCAAACCACACCAGCTTGCTGTCATAGCTGCCACAGAGGACGTTGTCGCCTGGGGGAAGACGCGGTGGTAGGGCCCTGGTGGCCCCCTCACCTGCCCCCCACCAACCAGGGCGCCCCCTCACCTGCCGGGTGCACTGCCAGGCTGGACACCCACTTGCAGTTGGGCGTCAGCTTCTTGGTGAGCTCCTGGCGCAGCAGGTGGTAGAGGCGGACGCTGCGCTGGGAAGCCACGAGCAGGAAGGGCCGCACGGGGTGGAAGGCCACGCGCTGCACCTGGCCGTGGCCGCGGCGGAAAGGGCTCTGGCTGCGGCGCCGGCTCAGCTGGTGTATCAGCACCTGGCTGTGGCCCGGGGTGGCCAGCACCACGGCCATGTAGTCCCCACGACCGTGCCACGTCGCCTGCGTCACTGGCTGCGGGAAGGGAGGTGGGCTCAGCCGCGCCCCCCCCCCCGCCCCCGCCCTCCCCCACAGCCCCCCCCCCCCCCCCCCCCCCCCCGCACCTTGCCGTGGCAGATGCGCAGCCGCAGGCCGACCCGGCGCTCCTCCTCCGAGGCTTCCAGCCAGTGGGCGGGCTGCGCGGCAGGCTCCACGGGCGGGGTGAAGGCACTCAGCAGCTGGTCCGTGCTGCCCACCACCAGCCGGTCCCCCAGGGCCGGGTTCAGCAGCAGGACCGCGTCCTCCCTGCGGCCAGAGCCCAGTGAAGGCCCCCGGGCACAGGACCACCCCCGCCGGCGCGGGCACCCCCGGCCTCATACTCACACTGCCACGGCCACCAGGCAGACGTTCGGGCGGGGGTTCCAGGCGACACTCTTGACCACGCCCCCCACGGGCACGGTCCTCACGCAGCGGGCAGAGGCCACCTCCCAGAGCCGCACAGAGCCATCGTCTGAGCCTGAGCACAGCGGACGGCCTCTCAGCACCCGGCCCCCAGCCCAGTCCCCACGGCAGGGCTGCCCCACCCGAGGCCCACCTGATGCCAGCCACTGGCCACCCGGGGAGACACTGAGGCAGCGGACGAGGTCGCTGTGGCCCCTGTAGACCTGCAGAGAAGGGGCAGTGAGGGACGGAGCCCCGGAACTGTGTGCTACCAGCCACCCCGCCCTGTCTGCTCACCAGGGCCTGGCACGTGGGGAAAGGCTGCAGGTCGCGTGGCCGGGGCAGTCTGGGGATGAGGTCCTCAGGGTCCACGTTCACCTGGGAGAGGAGCACGTGGGGTCAGCTGTGTCCACCCCCACTCCCCGACCCCGCCCGGGAGCCCCCCCACCCCACCCCCACCGCACACCCTCATCTTGCGCTGGCGTGGGCACAGGTAGAGGTCAAGGCAGCGCTCGAAGCGCTCCTGGATGAAGCGGCCGTACGCAGGCACAGCCCGCAGGCTCGGGAACCGGCGCGGCAGGAAGTTGAGCCTCCTCTCGTCGGGCTCTCGCTGCTCCCAGGCCATGCGCTGTGAAGGCAGGAGTGAGCCCGGAGCGCGGGGCGGGCGGGGGCAGGCAGACCCCAGCCCGCACCAGGCTCACCTCCTCCTCGCTGGGCAGGTACTCGGGAGGTGGGTTGTAGGACTCCGCGTGGCCCGGTAGGGCCAGCTTGGGTGCAGGCACGTGCATCTTGTGGCGGCCCAGCACCGCGTCGGGGTCCTCTTGGGCCCACAGGTCGTAGAAGCTGGGGGTGGAGTCCCGAGGACGGCGAGGCTGGATCCAGCCCATCTTAATGGCGTGCACCATGCGGGAGACCTGCAGAGGCGGCAGGGTCAGGGCGGGGGGCGGGGGCGGGGGCGGGGGCGGGTGGCCGGGGGCGGGCCGGAGGATGGGGCCACACCCACCTTCTCCTTCTCCACCAGGGACGGGATAAAGCTGCGCTTGTCAGCAGGCCGGTTGGTCACCGGGTGTACCATGAGGTCCCCACTGAAGAAGTCCACAGCCGGCTGCGGGGACGAACAGAGGGGTGTGGGCCCGGGCCCCGCAGGTGCCCCCAGACCCTGGGGACAGCGGCTGCCCCTTACCTCGTACGGGTTGAAGCTCACGTCCCCAAACTGGCCCCTCTGCAGTCGCCGCACCAGGGCCACCTGTTCATCTGTCAGCTGCACGCTGTGCCCCGTCATCCGGTCCCGCACCGTACGCCTAGGGGCTGCCCGTCAGAGCCGAGGCCCTGCCCCATCCCGCCCCGCCCCAGCCCACCGGCCCTGTCCCACCCCACAGTCTCCGCCCCACGCCCGCACCAGTAGTCAGGGTTGTCCATCTTGTCCAGAAACCGGTCCAGCTCGTCAGGGGTGCGCAGGGGCTTATAGATGCGCCTGCCGTCCAGGTCGTAGCCCACGTGGGGGAAGTCATCATACCACTCCAAGGGCACGTTGCCCACCGTGTTCCGGATGTCCTGGGGCAGGAGGCCAGCATATCGGCACTGGACACCCACTGTGCCCACCCGTCCCTCCAAGCCCCCCAAAAGATACAGACGAGGGGGAAAGGTGAGAGCAAAGGGACTGGCTTCAAGGCTAGCCAGGGGCAGCACCCGGGCTAGCACCCTGACTTGTGCCTTCTCCCTGGGGTGTGACGTGGCAGGGCAGCCGGCACTGTCCCCCACCACCCCCCTGACCCTCAGAGGCGCCGGAGCTGTACCTTCACATTTTCCACTGAAGTGGTGCCAACCCCAGAGCCTCCCCCCTGGATTCCTTGGCCAGGGCTCTGGGCAGCCACAGGCAAGGGTGACCTCATCGCCCGTGGGCTCCCTCCCCTGGCGGGGGGCCTTAGGCAAAACCGGGTAGCCACGGGCAGGGACTCAGGGAAGACCCCACCAACCCACTACGAAGGGAGGCCGAACCCGCCGCACTGTGACCTGCAAGCGTCCAGGGACTCCCCAGCCCCCAGCCCTGCCCCCACCCCACCCTCAGCGGGCAGAGCAGCCACATTCCCGGACACACATTCCTGGTCGAGGCCCCTGCCAGCCACCACCCTCCCTCCACCCAGCACAGAGACTGCTGCCCAGGCGCCGCTTCCTGCAACAGTAGCCCCGGGAGGAGTGGCCCCGATGAGACAGCACGGCCGGGAGCCTGGGAACCCCTCCCCCTTACAGCAGGACAGGACCCTCTGGGAGCTGCCCCTCTGCACCTGCCCCCAGCCCCCAACCTGCCGACTTCGGTTCTCCCCGCTTGCCCATCCTCCAGGTGTGCCCCCGCGTGTCCCTGCCGTTGCTAGGAATGCCCTTCCTTCTCCTGTGACCCCCAAGTCTACACAGCCATCCCTGAATTGGGCAGACAGGGGGTGGGGGGTCGGTGGCCCAGAGAAAAGGCCCACGGGAGCACTCAGCAGGGGAACGGGGTGCTGGTGGGGGGTTCTCCAGAGCAGGAGCGCAGGCAGGACCCGGTAAAGTGGCCACACACAGCCTGGGCCAGACCTGGAGGTTGATGCCAGGAGGGGGCAGGTGCAGGAGACACAGGCTGTGTCATGAGGCGACCCCAGGCACAAACCTGAGAGGGGGCGGCCAAGGGAGCTGGGGCTGAACTCCAGCCCCTCAAAGCTGTTCTCTGCCCCCTCCTCCGGGCACAGAAGGCCCAAGTGTACATGGGAGGGAGAGACAGACAGGGTGTGGCTAGGCGCTGGGGCCAGGGCAGCTGGGTTAACTTGGTCATGCCAAGCAAGAAGGCCCGGGTCATGGGTCCTGCTTGACCCTCCTGCCCCCCCCCCCCCCCCCCCCGCAAAGAGGGAGGAGAGGAGGCGGCACAGCCCTGGTACCACCCGGAAGGGGGCTCCCACTTTCCCCGCATCCCCCAAAGACAGCAAGATGCTCCAGGCCCCTTCACCGTGGCGCGAGAAGGCAGAGGGACAGAGGGCCCCTGCTCCAAGCGGCCTCCAGGGGCTGGGAGGCGGGGAGGAGGGCGGGCCGGCGCGGGGGAGGGGCCGCCTCGGCTATAAAGGCCCGGCCCGCGGCCCTGCTCCAGCCCGGGACGCACACGTGCGCGCGGCGCCGCAGCCGCCACCGCGGGAGCCCTGAGACCCCGCGCCCCCCTGGCCTGGGCGGCGGCGGCGGCGGCAGCGGCGGCGGCAGCGCCAGCGGCATGCACGGCGCGCCGCGGAGCTGACGGCGGCCGCCGGCCCCATGTCCTTCGCAATGCTGCGCTCGGCACCGCCCGGCCGCTACCTGTACCCCGAGGTGAGCCCGCTGTCGGAGGACGAGGACCGCGGCAGCGAGAGTTCGGGCTCCGACGAGAAGCCCTGCCGCGTGCACGCGGCGCGCTGTGGCCTCCAGGGCGCCCGGAGACGGGCCGGGGGCCGGCGGGCGGGGGGCGGCGGCCCGGGGCCTGGGGGGCGGCCGGGCCGCGAGCCCCGACAGCGGCACACGGCGAACGCGCGCGAGCGGGACCGGACGAACAGCGTGAACACGGCCTTCACGGCGCTGCGCACGCTCATCCCCACCGAGCCGGCCGACCGCAAGCTCTCCAAGATCGAGACCCTGCGCCTGGCCTCCAGCTACATCTCGCACCTGGGCAACGTGTTGCTGGTGGGTGAGGCCTGCGGCGACGGGCAACCCTGCCACTCGGGGCCCGCCTTCTTCCACGCGGCGCGCTCTGGCAGCCCTCCACCCCCGCCGCCCCCGCCCCCCGCCCGCGACGGCGAGAACGCCCAGCCCAAACAGATCTGCACCTTCTGCCTCAGCAACCAAAGAAAGTTGGTGAGTGTTGGCCGCGGGTCGTCCCCAGAAAGGGAGGCGAGGAGGATGGGGCGCCCCCCACCTCCAAACCACCCGTGCAACCCACACCTGCCTGGCAGAGAGGGCGGGGCCAGAGGCAGGCAGAGCTCCCCAGCAGCACCTGTTAACCCACGCGCAACCCCGAGCCCGGGGGGGGGGGGGGGGGGGGGGCGCAGCACGAGGAGGAGGGCGCAGCTGGAGCAGGCGGGGCCGGGCCTTCCCTGGACATTCTCCCCACGAGTCCCCTGGACACAGGCTCCCACGGGGACCAGACATGGGCACCCAAGGCCAGATGGGGGAGGAGACCGAGGCAGGGCCGACACCAACTTGGAAGCTAGGGGACCAAACCAGGGTTGGATCAAGCAACTCTGACCACCCACCCTGCCCCCAGGGGAAGGAGACTCAGGGGCAGTGGGATCCACTTGCTCTGCCACTGGCCTAAGGCTTATCGGGCACCTGCCCGCCCTCCCCTGGCCCCTGCCCCTGGGGCTGCCCACTCGGACACCAGTGCAGCTGTGGGACCCGCTGGCAGGAGCGGGCAGGAGACCTGGGGGCTGGGGGAGAGGCCCCGCTGCGGGAGACGCTGACTGGCCGTGATTTACGGCTTCTGCTGTGCTTGGTGGCACCGGAAAAGCAGGGTGAGCAGGCAAGAAGAAAATACGGCGCGGCTCTCCCCAGTCCCCACTTCCTCTCCAGACGGCACGCGCAAGCTCCTGGGGCCTGAACATCTGGGAAATTTAATTTCCCAATTTCGGCTGTGCAGCAGCGTACTCTCCTCCCCGAGCCGCTTGGGGAAGCTGGGCTGAGCGTGGAAGGGGGGTGCTTTCAGCACCCACCACCCGAGACAGCACCCAGTGGGGAAGCCCAGAGGTGCAGGCTGGCACTGGTCTCTGAGCGGGCCCTGACACTGCCCTCCCCTCTGCAGAGCAAGGACCGAGACAGAAAGACGGCGATTCGGAGTTAGAGGCGGACGCTGCTGGGCCATCCACGGAGATGGATCCACCCATGGACCTGACTGGGGCACAGGCCTCCCTGAGGGCACCCCCCAGGCCAGCCCTGCCCCAGCTGTGAGCGGGGCCGATGGACAGACAGGCGGTGGGACTCAGAGTTGGCCCAGCACTTGCCCAGCCCCACTGGAACTTTCCGTGCTGGCTCCCAACCTGGTTTTCTTCTGGTCACTATGTGCTGGCATCTTTGATATGATAATATAAAGTCTGGAAACTTTGTATAATTAAAAACAAAACAATTATCTTCTAACCACGGACGCACACTGTCCTCTCCAGCAATTGAGAATCCACCCTGAGCCGGAGCCCGAGCCCGAGCCCACCCTCCCACCCCTCAGGGCTCCGTGGGCCAGGGTACCCAGTTCTCGGGGAAGGTCCCCCACTTTCCAGGGCTCAGGGCCGGCGCGCCCAGCACCCCCGACCAGGGAACTACGGCATGGGGTCCGAAGGAGACCTGTGAAGGGAGAGGAGGGCGAGGGACCGAGCAGGACACAGGCAGCCCAGGCCCGGGAGCAGTGTCACCCCACCCCCGCTCCGAGAGCCTGCCTGGTGTCCCCGTGCCCTGAAGGGTCCTCAGTGCTTGCGGTATGCAACTCACTGGTCGGTCTTCAGGGCCTCGGCACCTCAGTCTCTGCCCACGGAGCCCCACGAAGTGGGCACGTAGGGGAGGGTAAGCGAGGGGCACTGTGTGGCAGAGTGAGTCCCCAGGCCTGAGGGCATGGACCAGGTGGCAGCTGCCTGTGTGTACCCCTGGGGCCCACCCCTGCCCCCAGCCCTGCAATTTGGCCCCGGCAGCACTGCTCACACCGGGAGGACCCCTGGCTGCCCACCACCCACCCACCCACCCAACTCACCCAAAGGCCCCACCTGCCCATGAGGAGGGCAATCCAGGCCTCTCCCCGAGCTGTGCACAGCTGGCAGACCATTAAAATCTTGCAGGTGACAATTATAGACTAGTGGCGTGAGCTCCACGGGCACAGCAGAGAAGAGAGGTGGGGGCGGCTCTGTGCAGGCCACCCCAGCACCCCCAGGCTGGCCAGCAGCCTGACTTCCGGCCAGCGGGCGGGGAATGGCCATGAGCGCCAGGTGCCAGCCCCGGGCCCTGCGAGCCCTCAGCGCAGGCTCAGGGACCCCGGGAGAGGGCAGGTGCCGAGGCCCACGTGGGCACCGCAACAGGGCAGGGCTAGAGCCGCCCCCTCCTCTGAACAGACGGGCTCCAGGGAACCGAGAAGCAGGAAGCGATGGTGTAATTTTGGAGGAAATTCTCAAAGCCAGAGCCATTAAGGACTGGAAGGGGGCTGTGTCCAATCTGATAGAAATATAACAGGATAAAAAGTCACAACGGCAGGTTCCACTCAGAGAGAAACCCAACCCCAAATTTCCTCTCCTTAATCCTGCAGGAGCTTACAGCTGGCATGCTCGGTCACCCCCACCCGCCTGCCTGGAGAGCCAGGACCCAGGAGGAATGTGGGGGTCTGCCTGGGGGATGAGAAGGGCACCCCTTCCGCCCGGGGGCACTGAGGACACTGCGAGAACGCGACCCGCAGGGGGGCACGTGGGCAAGCAGGGACGCCCCTCAGGGTCTCCGGCCTGCCTCCCCTGCTCCCCGGGGCACCAGTGCAGTTCTGTGGGGACGGTCTGTGGCCCACCTGCCGCTCACCCACCAGCCTCACCTCTCCATACCTGGGCTAGGTGGGAGTGCACCCTCCCTCACAAATCCTCCCGAAGACGATGGGCGGCAGGGGGCAGGGGGCGGCATGCCCTGCACAAAGGCCTGAGAGAAGAGTGCGGGGCGAGGGGGACAGGCAGGGCGAGGCCGGAGGGGCATGGGTGTCAGGGGCCCTTGGAGCCGGTGCAGGAGAGAAGGGGCTGAGGGAGCCTCGGAGATGCCAAGTCGGTAGGAGAGGACAGGCCGTTGGGACAGTCCCCAGGGGCCAGCAGGTCCTGGCACAGGGCGCGTGGGCCAGGCCCTCGGCTGCTGGGCCTGTGACTCCGACAGCGGCTGCAGCTTGGCCAGCCTCGGGCCCGGGCAGTGGGCCCGGTCGCTCCCTGAGCTGCACCGGTAGCAGCAGAGGCTGAGAGCCTGGCCCGCCAGCCAGCAGGAGAGGGAGGGGAGGGGGCGGGGAGGGGCACGCCGTCACCCTCCACCGCTCCAGAAATTCAAACCAGACTGGGGGTGGCGGGCCGGCCCGAGCCCCTGCAGCCCCACGAGAGCCCACTCAGCTACTCACGGCAGCCGCCAGGCCCCCGTCCACCACAAACCCCACTTCCTCCCCAGGACGCCAGCCTCACCCCTCCACCGAGCCTCCGCGTGCCAGTGCCCCACAGAGGCGGCACGAAAGGAGGGCCCAGCCCGCACCCTGGGCCAGCAGCCACCTCTGCGGGCCAAGCAGGCCTGGAAACGCTCTGATGGCCATCAGGGCCAGGCTGTCAGCTCCCTGTCCCCAGCCCGGGGAACGAGCTGCTGGCGGCACCACGTGATCCATCGCCAGGCCGCCTGCGCCCGCAGGCCAGCCGGCCCCCACCCTGCGCAGCACCTGCGGGCTGCCAGGAAGCACATGTGACCCCGTGGGGGCGGGAGCCCGCCGACCCCTCCAGGGCCCAGACAGCCCCCAGCCTGCGCTCTCCCAGGGGGCCGCCATGCCCCAAGGACGAGCCTTCGGGCAGCAGGGGTCCCCCACCCCCCAGGCTGCACCGGACACGGGCGGCCACAGGCTGATGTGTCGGCTGGGATTTTTCCGCTCTCGCAGAGCCCCCCCCCTCCCCCTCCCCAAAGTGGCTGCAGCTGTCAGGACCGCAGATTGGAACTGCAGGTACGGCGCTGGCCCGCTGCCCACCTCCCTCCCGTGTCTGTCTGAGAGAAAGGAAGCCGGCCCACCTCTGGAATCCTTCACTCTCTCCTCGTTCCGCCTCTCCCACCTGTCCCCGGGGAGCGCGGGGTCAGCCGCCCTCGCTCGGGCTCTCTCTTCCCCTTGCCCCTCTCCGATTACAATGCCGGCAGTGTTCCCTCAGCTCCCCCGACACGGAGCCCCCCCCCCCGCCCCCCGCCTTCCTGCGCCTCCTCTCTCCCGCACTCCATGGCGGGAGGAGGACAGGCCACGTGCCCCAGGCCACCTGCTGCAGCTGAACCCACACAAGGTGCTGGCAGGATGAGTCCCGAGTCCTGGTCGACGGGCCCAAGGGGAGAAAGCCAGGTCCCACTCGGCCTCTTCCTGTCCCAAAGGCCAAAGCCAGCTGAGGGGATCCTGGCAGGGGTCGGGGTCAGAAGCAGGGCCCACCAGCTGTAGCCAGCCAGGCCAGGGTGGGGCGGGCGAGAAACTCGGAACCCCCTTCCCAAACCTCCTCCGTCAGACTGTCCCTCCCAGTTGCCGTCCTCACAGAAGCGCTGCTGGCCCGACCCACCCCTGAGCCGTCGGACGTCGTGTGGGCACAGGGCCCCTCCAAGGCCACTCCTTGACCCCCTGACCAGTGCCTCCACGGCTGCTGGGGTAGAGGGAAGCAAGTCCACTCCCCCGCCAAGGGGTCCATGGGGGAGGGGGAGAGGGCACCGAGGTTGCCCCTGCTCTTGGGTCCTCAGATACCCAAGACCCCCACCCACCTGCCCCTCCCCCTCCTGGGGTTGGCCAGGGTCCAGCGGGCATTCCCACGTGGGACACCCGAATCTCGGCTCCCTGCAGGCAAGGGCTCCCAGAAACTCCTCTGGGAATGCTGGAGGTGGGCACAGGCTTGGGACCCCCTTGCTAAGTGCCAAAGGCCCACTATGCTGCTTCACACATCCCAGCCCCAGCCCCTCCAAGACCTCATTCGGGAGGACTCGCCCCGAGCCCCTGCCCACACACGGCCAGCCCCCCACCCCGAGCCCTGTCCTCAGCGAGGCAGCCGCGGCCTGGGCTGGGACACGTGCTGGCCCTGCTCAGCAGCCGGCCGCTCACCCGCCTTTCCTACACAACTTGCGCCCCACAAGCCTGCCCAGCCAGCCCCAGTCTACGGCCACACCTCCAGCCCTAGGGCGACACCCACCCCACCCCCGCCCCGCCCCAGGCCCAGCACGCTCCCTCCCACCCGCCTGGCCCAGGAAACTGGCTCCAGTGGGCACAGGGCAGGCCAGGGCCTCTACCACCCAGGTGCCCCAGTGAAAGGGAGGGTGCTGCTATCCTCCAACACCCTCCGCCCTCCCCAGGGGGAACCCTGTCTCCCAAGTGTGACAAGTGGACCCGGGGGGGGGGGCGGCGCTGGCGGTGGGGCACCCCACACACACCCAAACGCAGCGGGCCTGGCTGAGAGGTGGTGCCTGGCAAAGGCAGCCAGGGGCGCCCTGAGGTCACAGCCGCCACACCCACAGCCCCCCACGGCCACCTGTGAGGCCACGGTGTCATCGGGGCCCTCCCAGGCCAGGCGGCCGGGGCGACCCGAGGGTCTGTCGGAGCCTGGCCGTGGGGACGGGGGCCCGCCAGGGAGGCCGGCGGCCCGCGAGGCCGAGACGCACGCTCTGCGCAACAGCTCGAAACCCGAGCCGCGGCTGCGCTGCCAGCAGCGAGCGAGCGCCGGGGGCCGAGGGCCGAGGCCGCGCCGGGGGCTGGGGCCGGGGGCGGGGCCCGGAGGACGCGGCTGCCGCTCAGTAGCCGGGAGGCCATTAGCGGCGCCTGGCGGGAGAGCTGGGAGGACCGCAGCCCGGACGCAGATGCGCCCGCCGCCCGCCCACCCTCGCAGGGCCGGGACCCCGGGGGCTCGCAGCCCCGCCCACACCCCACCCGCCCAAGGCCTCAGCTTCTCCCAGGCCAGAGGCAGGGTGGGGGAACCCCGCTTCTGCGAAGGCCGCCCAGCCCCCCGCCCCCGCCCCTCCTCGCGGGGCGGCAGCTGGATGAGATCACGTCTGTGGGGGAGGGGTGCAGTGGACTTGTGGGAGCGGGGCTCCCCCCACTCACGGTGGCCAGGACCCCCGCCACGCGTGGCCTGGCAGCACGTTCAGGGGCTGCAGCCCTGTTGCTGCCTGGGATGTGAGCTGGGGGGAAGGTACGGAGAAGGCCAAGGTGCGGAAACAGGACCCAGGTCTCCCGAGAACGAAAACAGTTGCTCACCCGTCAGTGCCTGGGGCCGGGGTCCCCCAAAGCCATGCACGGCAGAGGCCGGCGGTCAGAAGGCCTAGAAACCCCGGGCCTCAAGCCCAGGCCTGAGGGGTGGGCAGGACAGGGGCTGGGGAGGGGGAGGTGGGCACTGCCACACCGCAGGTTCTCCCCCAGGAGCACGCCCTGTCAGGACACCACTGCTGGAGGCTGGCCAAGGCCCGAGTGGAGTCCTGGCACCACCGGCCACCTCCAAGGATGCTGCGTGGAGGAGGCGCTGCCCGACACAATGCGACCAAGTATTCGCAGACGGTGGCCCCTCCCAGGTGCCAACCACCCGGGCACAGCCCCGCGGTGGGGGAGGCTCCGCGCTCCTCGCGCCCCTTGGTCTCCCGAGAGGACTGCTCGCCACCCCACCTCTCAAGCCTCGTCCCTGAAGCCCACCCTGCTTTGCACAGACGCGGCGACAAGTGTGTGTGTGTGTCGGGGGGGGGGGGGGGCCGGGGCAGCACTTCTCAGGGAGGAGAGCATCTGTCAGGCCAGCCTGGTCCCTGAAAGCCGAGCTCTGCCGCCCCCTCGAGCCACAGCCGGCTGTGCTGGCAGAAGTACGGCTCCCTGTCACTCAGGCGACATATGGGATAGTCATCGCCGGAGGAAGCAGCCCCCACCCCGGCGGCTCCAGCACAGCCCCGGCCAGGAGGAGCGCCTCCCCGCGGGCGGGCCGAAGCCCCTCCCCCGGCCTCTGCACTCCATTTACAATCATCATCGATTTCTCAAAATACCGAATATAAAAAAGTAGCCGACAGGATGTGGCTGCCGACAGCCAGAGCCCCTGGGAGGGGGGGAGACAGGCCGGGAGCCGCGCTGCACCGGCCCCCCCTCACCGAGCACGCCCGCTGCTCCGGCCAGGAAACCAATTTATTTTGTTTTGTCTCTGTTCTCTGAGCGCACAGAGACCGGGTCGGGCGCGCAGCCAAGGCTCCTGCAGCCGCTGCCAAGAGAGCAGAGGATGGGGGTGGAAGCTGTGCAGGGGAGGGGGCGCGTGTCTCCCCAGCCGGGGACAGCCCCTGGCAGGCAGCAGGAAGAGCCACCGGGGGGCGGGGACCGCTGTCTCTGCAGGACCCCCAGCCCGAGGAGGCACACACCCGGAGGGCTCACGCCAGGGCAGTGGGCATGGGGGCCGCAGCCCCGCCCGGTGGCCAGGACACATCAGGGAGGGGGCGGCTGGGCGAGCAGCATGACCACGTCTACCTGGGAGGCTCCTCAGCCCCAGCATCCCCCAGAACCCACGGGCAGCTCCGGGCAGCTGAGCCACAGCAGCCTCTGGCCAGACCGAGCACCCCTAGCCTGGCAGCAAGCTTTCCCCTTGAGAGCGTAAATGTGGGAAGGACGACCGGATTCACTGAGGGCCCCAGCGGCCCAGGCCTCCAGGATGCCAGGAAGGAAAGGGGCAGAGAACCGGGGCCACCCGTCTCCTGCCCTCAGTGCCCAGTGCAGGTGCCCGCGGGGCCTGTCACTGCACCCTCACCCCCGGGGCCCAGCCCAGGCCGGCTGGTGTCGGGGAAGCCTCCCCGGGCCTGTCAGTGCCCGCCCAGAGCACAGGGGCGCCCACCGCCTGCCAGCCCCGCTGCCCACCCCCCAGGGCCCAGGGGTGGCTGCGAGGTGCCCAGTGCCCTCCCCTCCCCGCGACGACACACACCCCTGCAGTCACGTGTACCCGACCCTGAAATCGCTCTTCCATACGGGGACTGGGGCCCCAGGCCAGGACGCCCACTCAGGCCTCGCTGTGGCCTGACCCACCTCTGCCCAGGCAGTGCAGCCCACCCTGCGAGCGAGGAGGCCGCGGCCCCAGCCATACCTCCTCGTCAGAGCTGTCCTCCACATACTCGTCCTCAAACCGCACACTCGCCACCTCCGTCCTCGGCGAAGGGGTCCCGGCCTGGGAAGGGAAGGGGAGAGCAATTATGTTATGTCAGGACACTGACGCCCTGTGCCTGGGGCAGATCGCGGGTCCAGGACGCCCGCACCCTCCTGCCAACGCTGAGGCCTAGGTTCCCACACCCCAGTCTCTAAGCGGCTCCAACCTGGTCCCACCGCAGGTCTAAGTGGGCCTCTCAGGGAGGGGGGGGTCCCACCCAGGGTCATCCTCTGTCAAGGGCTGGACCCATCATAACGTCCAAGCTCCGGGGGAGGACCCCAGGGAGGGGCTGACACCTGGCAAAGGAACACTTAGCCACCCCCGCACCCCTTAATGCGAACAACGGCTGCAGGGCTCCCGGCCCAAAGGCCCAGCCGAGCCCAGAGCCAGCCTGGGCTCCGGGGACAAGGCCTCTCAGCAGCCGTTCCACCGAGGGGAAGGCCATGGTACTCGCTCTTGGCCACTGGCAGAGGGGCCACAGCCGACCCACTCCTAGGGCAAGACCCTTGCCCCGAGGAGGCCACATCCAGCGCAGCCGGCCAAGGGCCCAGAGAGGCACCCACACTCTCAGACTGCTGGGAGGACCCGGCCCCAGGCTGACCCCGCCCACCGGGCCAGTGAGTGGGTGCCACTGTTCGCTCACACCCCAACCTGGAAAACAGATTCTCCCCTTGTGGGGCGGGGGGACCTGGTGTACCGGAACTGGGATTGATGGGGAGAACAGCCCGTCTCTCCCCCCGACTCCAGGGGCAGTAAAGTGTAGCAGGGGCCCCCCACCCCAAGCACGGGCGCCCCGCCCAGAGCCCCGCTCCCCCTGCCCGGGCAGGAGCCAAAGGCCCGCAAGGCAGCTCTCCCTCCCGCCTGTTTTTCCCTCGGTGTGAGGAGGGTGGGAGAGTAACTTTCTTTCCAGGCCAGGAAAAGGCGAGATTCGGTTTCCACGTCTCTCCCACCCCTTGCTCCCTGAGCTGTGCACTGCGGGAGCCCTGCCCGCTGAAAGTGGGTCAGCACTGCCTGGGGGCGGGGGCAAGCGGGGGGCGCAGAGGGCCAGCCTGGGACCCAAAGCTTTCCTGCCGTCCTCACCCATAGCAGCAACCAGCGGACACACCTGCCCCAGGCCCTGGGCTGGCAGGACCCCAGGCCGGGCCACTTGCAAGTCTCTCAACAGCCCCCTGATGCCAGCCCGTGGCTGACAGGCCACTGGTCGCAGCAGGGTCGGCAGTGCAGGCTACGGTGCTCCAAGGCTGCCAACCGCCAGCCAGTCTGATGCCCCCCACCAGGCACCGGACCCCAGGAGCCCAGCACCACCTGCACGACAGGCCACCATCCCGGGGCCCTGGCCAGCCCCAGTGATGCCTGGGGAACCAGACACAGGCGGGACCTCAGCAAGCGGAGGGGACACCCAGCAGCGGGGCTGTGAGTTCCTGGGCAAAAGAGCTGGACACCCGGCAAGGAGGGCCCTCCCTCACGGCACCAGGGCTCTGAAGCCACATCCTCCCTCCAGAGGTGACGCTGCAAGGCAGATGGTGGCCACCAGGGGGCTGCCGTGATGCGGGGCGTGGCCCAGCTCCTGGGACCAGGAGGACCTAACAAACCCCGCCCCTTCAAAGTTTAGAGGTACCGTAGCCGGGCAGTGGCCACCGTAAAAAAGGGAGAACTCGCACAGCGCCGCCCTCTCTCCGCTTTCTCAAGCGGCCCAGCCCCAGCCCCAGCCCCCAACATCCTCAGGCACGGGCACCAGGTGGCGAGGGTCTGCCCAGAGCCGCCAGCGCCCACCCCAAGACGGGGTCAACGCCACGTGCTGCGGGCTCGCAAACGTGTCCATGTGGATGGCTGGGGGCCCCCGGGCAGGACCAGAGGGAAGTGCGGTTCTGTAGGCAAATGTCCCAGACCAGGGGACCAAGGGAGGCAGGACGGGCCTCTCCTGGGAGGGGCTGCAGCCTCGCATCATGACGGCGGCTCCACGGCCAGGTGCTGCTGCACGGCTTGCTTGCTCTTGGAGCCCTGAGTCCCGAGAGGGGGGACAGGCAGGCAGAGGCGAGATGCCCAGTGACAGCCAGCCACTCAGGTCACCCCACCCAGACGTGTGAGTGAAGCCCAGAACACGGGATGTGATCTGAGTGACCGCCCTCCGAGGGCAGAACATACTAGAAACCTGGGGAGGGTACAGGAGAAGCTGACGTGCTTCACAGCTGAGGGGGGGCCGTGGGATCTCCCAAACCCACTGATCACGTCACCCCAGATGCGACACCACCCCACCTGCCCTGAACTCTGATCCCCAGAAATAAGAGTGTCTGACGCTGGGCCACGGCCGGGGCTCTCTGGGACAGGCCCGGGCACATCCTGCCTGAGGTGGCCTCCACTGACTGGGCCCGCTCCCTCCCCAGGAGCCAATGCCCAGACCCCACAGTGCACAGGCCTGGGACTCAAAGCTGCCACTGGTCTCCTGGCGGCCCTGCCCACCACTCCCCAGAGCTGAGTGAGACCCAGATGGGCTCCTCCTGCCCAAGGGTTTGCAGTAAGCTCCGAGCACAGACAGTACAGGCAGGACTCTTAAGTTATCTGGGAGATGCTAGTTGCACATTAGGCATCGCTACTAGGTCTTCTGTTACATTCTTTTTTTTTTTTTTTTTTTTTTTTTGCGGTACGCAGCCCTCTCACTGTTGTGGCCTCTCCCGTTGCAGAGCACAGGCTCCGGACGCGCAGGCTCAGCGGCCATGGCTCACGGGCCCAGCCGCTCCGCGGCATGTGGGATCCTCCCAGACCGGGGCGTCCCCTGCATCGGCAGGTGGACTCTCAACCACTGTGCCACCAGGGAAGCCCTGTTACATTCTTGAACGTGGCAAGCAGATTCAACTAGTGAAGATGGGAACTTCTGTACAAAAGAATAAGAAAACAAAATACGGGAAAACCCACACAAATGAGAAAGGACCAAACCAAACAGGACAAGCAGAAGAAAAAAATGGATCTAAACAAGCACAAAAATGAAGAAATAGCCGTCAGCACCTAAATCCACTCAAGGTGAGAAATCAAGAGGAGGCCCAGCAACGCGAGACCTATGGGACCGGAAAAGCCTGCCCAAAAGCACCACCAAGTGCTACTGGGGGGACACAGGGAAGCAAGAGGCCCTGGGTGCCCGGCAGCAGGAGCCACCACCTGAGGGTGGAAACAGGAGGCGTGTGGGCGGCCAGTGGGGGAGGGGCCCGGGGCTCCCCTCCAGCTTGCTCGCAGGGAACAACCCACGGGCTGGGGCAGGTGAAGGTGGGTCGGCAGACCCTCGAGAGGGCCCTGAACTAGCGGAACTCCCCAGCGTGGCAGGAAGGTTCTGCAGGTTAGCAGCCCTGCAGTAGCTGCAGGACGAGAGGAACAGGCTGACTCGGGGGGCCCCGATGCAGAGCATGACAGGGCCGTCACGGAGGCCGCTCCTGGGTGTCTCGTGCGGCCAGGCTCGGGGGGAGACAGGAGAACACACAGGAAGCACTGACTGGCCTGTTCGTGAACAGGAGACGGGGAGAATCGCCAGCTCCACCAGGTGGAGCGGTGGGTGGCTTCTGAGGAACGGATGGAAGAAAATGGGAGATGGGGGGACATCCACCAGGAGTCAAGAGCACACCCACCTCTTCAATTCCCGCTCTTGGCCTGGACGAATTCCAACCCAGTACTGAGGTCCCCGCTTTAGAAGAAAATACTCCAACACCCCTCAGCTACAGCACGAAGAAGCCAGAGACGTGAGTGCCCAGGCCAAGCAGGTTCCAGGGAAGCTGGCAGGGCTCCAGGACGACCCACAGGGCATGCGGATGGGCGCTAAGAGCCTGCGCACGCGCGGGGAGGGGAGCACGGCACCGGTGGGAGACAAGGCGGGGTGAGGGAGCACCGCCGGCCCAGCGGAGCACGGAAGGGAGGGCCCGAGGGCCTGGCTGCCAGTGGGGGACGCCTGGGGAGGGCGCAGAGCCACAGGCAGCCTCACCCCCTCTGAGGACGCCCCCACCCAGGTGGCCTGGGCCGACTTCCTCAGACAGAGGGCTCAGAGGGCACCCCGGAGGGCCGAGGGCCAGGGGCGAGGACGGCTCCCCACCCTCTGGAGAGGGTGGGCATGGAGTCTCTGCTGAGCTGCAGCTCAGCACCCGCTAAGCCGGCCGCCAGCAGACCCAGGACAGCGGCACAGCTACCTCTGCGGAGCAGCACGAGTCCAGTGGCTCGCG
Organism: Phocoena sinus; assembly: GCF_008692025.1. Taxonomy (NCBI): domain Eukaryota; kingdom Metazoa; phylum Chordata; class Mammalia; order Artiodactyla; family Phocoenidae; genus Phocoena; species Phocoena sinus. Next base: position 79,006,282 of record NC_045779.1, read on the forward strand.
GGGCGCAGGTGGTCAGCCTCGAGACGCCTGCACAGCAGTGCCTCACCTAGAGAATTTCAACTAAAAGTTCTTTTTATTAAAAAAAGTTATTTAACTTTTAAAAATCATTTCTAAAATTTTGTTTATAAAAGAGGATAAAAATCCTATTTTAAAGGAAACAACTTAAGCGTGTGGATCCTTAATTTTTTTTTTCTGAATTTTTTTTTTTTTTTTTTTTCCGGTATGCGGGCCTCTCACTGTTGTGGCCTCCCCCGTTGCGGAGCACAGGCTCCGGACGCACAGGCTCAGCGGCCATGGCTCACGGGCCCAGCCGCTCCACGGCATGTGGGATCTTCCCGGACCGGGGCACAAACCCGCGTCCGCTGCATTGGCAGGTGGACTCTCAACCACTGCGCCACCAGGGAAGCCCTGATCCTTAATTTTAAAAGAGGAGGAAAGGATCCAGGAAGATAATTTAACCATGAACTGTGCTCACCAAGGAGAGTGAAGGCAGCGAATGGAAACGTCCTTTACTGAACAGTGTTGATCTAAGATTTAACGTTTTGTCAAGGATGGAATATTTTGTAAATTTAAAAAGTTAAGGGACTTCCCTGGTGGTCCAGTAGTAAAGAATCCGCCTTCCAATGCAGGGAACGCGGGTTCGATCCCCGGTCAGGGAACTAAGTTCCCACGTGCCGCGGGGCAACTAAGCCCACGTGCTACAAACCACAGAGCCCAGCGCTCTGGAGCCCACACGCCACAACTAGAGAGAGAAAACCCGCACGGCACAACTAGAGAGAAGCCTGTGAGCCGCAACAAAAGAGCCTGTGTGCCGCAACTAAGACCCGATGCGGCCAAAAATAAAATAAATAAATAAATAATGAATCTTAAAAAAAAAAGTTAAAAAGGAGAAAAATCTGCCCATAAGCCCATAAAGCACGGGCAAGGCAGCCTGTGGACCATCTTCTCTTTGTGCACCAGCGCTACAATTAAAGCTTGAATGGGTGGAGAGTTTAAATTGGATTTAAAATCTTTTCTTCCCAGGAAACAGATCAAATAAGTATGGCTTTTGGTTTCCATCACGGTCCTAACCTCCAGGACGCCAAGGCCATTCAAAGTATAAACAGTCACAGGATCGTATCTAGGACGCTCTGAACAATCAGTGTTGTGTTTTACTTAAATGAAGCTTTTCTGCCATTTTCCTCACTTAAGACAAGAGCGGGCTTCGCCTTTCCCCATCGTCACAGCAACAGGCAGGACAGCAAAGCCTCACGCGGCGGCCAGCTGGCTCCTGCGCCCCCGAGACCAGGCCAGGTGGACGGAGCTCCACTCGCTCCCACAATGCGGGGCCACCAGCTCCCCCCAGGCAGGCCCCTGCAAACAAATCCCACCTTGGGCTTTGCCCCTAGGAAACCCAGCCTACAGCTGAGTCTAGCAATGTGCCCTGAGCCTCAGGAGAAGTGGCATCAGAATCACCGGGGTAGGTGTGGGGGCCCAGGCAGGTAGATTTTTGGGGTTCCTATGAACAGAGCACATGACTATGCTTGAAAACTGGTGCCCTAGAGCTCAGAGCACCTCAGCTCCAAGTAAGCGTCCTACCCAGCCCCCACCAGCAACACCCACCCCCTCCCCTGCCCCGCTGCACCAGAGGAAGGACGAGGGCCTTGGGGTTCCCAAGGAACAGGAGAAAGCACTGCCAGGAGCCCCCAGAGAGCCCGATGCCTGGCAGGCACTTTCCTGGCCATGGTCGTCCAGGGGGAGAGCCCACCAGGAGGCTCCTTGCCTACGCACCTGCTGCCCGGGGGGCTTCTCCGTCCTGCTGTGCTGCTCATTGCTGCTGGCCCCATCCTCCTCCTCAGCCGCAGTGTCGGCCTCACTACTGTCACTGCCGGAATCCTCCAGGCCTGAGAACACACTTTCCTCGCTGTCGGAGAGGCCAGGATCGCTGCCAGGCCCAGGGCTGAGACCAGGAGCACCGAGGAGAGAAGGCTAAAAGGAGCACGGCGTCAACAAGCCCACAGCCCACGCAGCAGGCACCCTGCGCTGACCCACAGCTCTGTGTGGCCAGCCTCCAAGGCCATAGCCCTCAGGCCACAGCCTCCACCTCCACCAAAACCACCTACCCAACCCAGGCCTCCCTCACCACCCACCTCCGCCGACAGCAGGCCGCGTGCCCTCGGAAGAGACATTCAACTCCTAGCATCTCACAAGGCAACGACTTTTCAAGGAGCTCAGTTCCCATCCCATCACATCACCCACACCGGCCCCCTATCCTCCACACCCCACCCTGGCACTTACAGACCCAGAGCTATGAGGACACTAGGGTGGGGTCTGGGGCAAGCAGAGGACCCCAACCTGAGGGCCTTTTCCCACCTGAAGCAGAAGACTCTGTATCCAACCAGATTGGGACTGACAGTTGATCAGTAAATTGTAAAGCTTGGTTGAAAAGACATAAAAACTACACAAGCTTTACTTAAAAGCAAGTGTTTCCATTCACCCCCTCAAGGGGTAGGACCAGAGCTTCCCCAGAGCAGAGCTCTGCTGAGCAGACACTCCCCGATCCCTAAGTCTACAGGACGCAGTGCACGGTGTGGACCTTTTAGAAGTGCAACAAGAACTTGCAGACTTTTAGCAAGCATTTATCTGAACGGAGAATTCGCTGCGTTTCAATTGTTAAGAAGTCTCTCACCTAATTGGACAGCCTGCACTCACCAATTACTTGGCAGCACTCAGCTTCCACAGAAACGACTCTGACACACACTAACTACTCCAACACTTAGGAAGCCATACAATTAAAACAGCAAGTGAAAATGGCATAAATGATTTGGGCACAAGTACAAATGGCTGCTGATGGGTACAGAGCCAAGAGGACTTGTCGCAAAGTGAGCGGGCAGCCTGACAACCCAGCAACGTGGAGTCCCGGCTCAGAGAGGCTCGACTGTACAAGCCTTCGGCGGCTTTCTACCACCGAGATTTGATGACACCCCACAACAGCTGGGGTCCAGCTGGAAATCAGGAGTGGCCATGAGTCCAGCTGAAACGATACATCCCGTGCAGCAGGCACTGCCTTACTATTCTCGTACCCTCTTTTACAATGTGTGCGACGTATTAGTAACGTATCAACAGACAAGTAGTTACTGCAGGCTCATCCCTTTAACGCAGGAAGCACAATTCAGAGGGCTAGGGAGGCTGCCGCACGGGATGCCAGCCCTCCTTCCTAGCTCTCTCCGGCCCAGACGTTCTTCCAACCGCAGAACAGCCCAGCCCCACACCGGCTACCCCTCGCGCAGGGGGTGCTCCCTGCCCAGGACGCCCCCACAAGGCCACCGCCAGCAGAGGACAGGCGACCCTCCTCCCCGCTTTCCCCGGCCTGGCTCCCCGGGGCTGGCGGCCGAGGAGCCGCCACGTGCGGCCCAGATGCACCTCCCCGTCCCGCTCGCGCAGCCCGCGATCACCTCCAACGGCTCCGGCTCCGGCTCCGGCGGCCGCTTCCCCGGCAGCGACCCAGCCGCCGCCGCCTCGCGCCCCACGCCCCGCGTGCCCGCCATGGTCCAGGCCAGCCCCGACCCGCGCCGCCACTTCCGGCAGCGACACGACCGCGTGGGCCTGGGGGCGGGGCCCTCAGGGTCAGAGGGCGCGGGGCGGCCCTGGGTGGGGCGGGGCCGGCGTGCGCGCGCCGTGGGGACGGGGGCGGGCGGCGCCGGCGGGAGCGCGCCCGTCGCAAGATGGCGGCGGCCATGCTAGGGCTCGGGGCCGTGTGTGCGCAGCGAGCGGCGGCGGCGCGGCCCGAGCGGGAGGCGCGGCGGCGGCGCTAGCCCGGCCCTCAGCCCCTCCTCGCGATCGCTACCTCCGTTTCTCCCGCCTCGCCCGCTATGGATCTGCCCGTGGGCCCGGGCGCGGCGGGGCCCAGCAACGTCCCGGCCTTCCTGACCAAGCTGTGGACCCTCGTGAGCGACCCGGACACGGACGCGCTTATCTGCTGGAGCCCGGTGAGGGGCTGGGCGCGCCGGCCCGGGGCTTTTGGGGGCGGGCAGCAGGGCGTCGGGAAAGAACGTCCGAGGCCGCCCCTCGTCGCTCCTGCCGCGCGCTCCCCTGGGCTGGGCAGGAGGGGCCTCTCCTCCTCGGTCTCGCGCCGACTATGTGCGGGACAACTGCGGAAGCGCGTCTGGCCTTAGGGCAGCGCCCAGTTTCGCTGGCGAGCGTTGTGCCCAGGTGGCCCCTGTAGCTTCTTAGATGAGTTACCAGGGTGGTGGGGTCGGCAGCCTTTGGGAAGAAATCAGGGCTTGACGCAGGAATTGGAGGGCGTTACTCTAGTGGAAAAGGAAAAGGAGCGAAAACAGAAAGCAAAACGTCATAAAGTTCCAGTGGGTCTTGAGCCCGTGTCTGGAGACCAGAGCCGGGTTTCCCAAGAGCGACTTTGTTTTTCGTTCCTCTCGGGACGTCTTCGTTCGCGTCCCTACCTCCAGTTGCCTGGCAGCAGGCTCGTTTCCGTGGTCTGACTCTGCAGACCGGACAATTCAGGCTTGCAGAGGTACAGCAGAGACTGTCTGGAGTTGCGGCCGAGAATCTGCCGTTCACGTCCGGGCTGTGACGTCGTGTCCGGGGAAGGCCAGAGCCATAGCTCAGGGCCGGCAGATGGGTGGCCTAGGCCGCCCTGGGCTGCGGAGCCTCTGGGCGCCTTCAGACATGCTTGCTCTCCTGAGGGTCCAGATGCTGGCTTTCTCAGACTCTCCTAAGTACTTCTCTTTCACAGTCTTAAGCCCTTAGGAAGGAAGAACAGTCAGGGCTGAAGCGAGCCCAGAACTGGAGGCTGGGTCCTCTCGTTCCTGGGTTGTCTGCTGAAGCTCTGCCTCAAGAGGGGGAGAGGGAGTAAAGAGACTAGAAATCCTGCCGCGTCCTTGTGGGGGACACTTCGTGTTGGTCCAAGTAGCACATCCATGTGGCACTCTGCATTCCCACTGCTTGTCTCTGTGATGGTGGGCAGCATGCCCAGAGAGGGGGCCGTGCTTTCCTAAAGCTTGTCCTGTTACCACCATCCCTTCGCTGCAGGCCTTGAACTTTGCAGACCCAAGGAAATGACCCCATGTTTCTGTCATCCTTCCTTCTTCCTCTTTCCCCTTTCCCTTAACTCCCAGGCAGCACTCTTACCCGGTTTGGGGAGGGGCATCAGAGATCTTTTGGGATGTTCCGAGCTTAGTCCTGCTGGGGTGATCGCCCCACCTTTTGACCTGCTCACTGCTTCTGCTTAAAGATCGTGAGGCAGCCCCACCAGCAAGTTCTCCAAGTCCCACTGCCTGTGCTCTGGGCAAGGCCTTGGAGCAGGAAAGCGGGAACCATCAAGCCTGAGACGGCCTCGTTCACAGTGGCTGCACCACCTGCCGGCCCTGCTGGTACTTTCTCCTGGGGGTAGAGGGGTGCTGACTGGAGCCTGTGCATTTGAGCCCCCCTGGTCTGTCCACAGGCGCTTGGTGCAGGAGGTCTACAGAGCTGCCCAGCCCCGAGAAAGGAGACAGCCCCCTGCCTAAGGCCTCAGTGATGCACATACAAGCCCCGGGCCTCTGTCAAAAAGTCCTCATGGAGACTTCTGCAGACTTGCAGCCCAAAGTCCAGCTTCCAGAGACCTTGGAAGGTTCTGGCATCCGTGCTCTCAGTGCCTTCCCCCTTGTGCTGGAAGTTTTCTCCCCATTCTGCCAAGAGGACCCTCCCTGCATTTGACCCAGGGGACCAGGGAAAGGCGGTGGTGGGGTGGCTGACCCTCAAGGCTGAGTAATGCGGGGGGGGGGTGGCTTCCGGCCCCAGAAACTCTGGCCGGGGGGGCCAGTCCGGCAGTGTTGTGCGGGCTCTGCACAGCCCAGCGGACGGCCAGCACGTCGCTGCCCAGAGAGTCGTGTTGGCTCCCCCCGTTCCAGACCCCCTGCCAGTTACCAATGCGCTTGGTGTGGGGCCACTGCTGAATAGGCCGGGGCTGCCCTGCAGGACCCGAGGCCCCGCCACCCTCGGGAGGGAAGCTGGCGAATGCAGCGGCTCTCCTGACCCAACTCCCACGGGACAGGGACGGGGGGAGGGAGCGCACAGGTGAAGGAGGCTCTCCTGACCCCACTCCCACGGGACAGGGACAGGGGAAAGGAGGGCGCAGGTGAAGGAAGCTCTGCTTTTAGGCTGCAGGCACTTCGAGGCCCTGAGAGCGAGGGCCTCTTTCGCCTAGGGTGGCCCGTGTGAGCACGGGCGGTCAGAGGGTCACACTGGAGGGGCTGGCTGGAGAGCAGTCGCTGCAGTCAGGTCGCCAGCTCCCTGTGAGACCGACCCTTCGAGGAGGGTCCTGGTCGCACCTGGCCACTCCGAGCTGGCCAAGGACCATTTTCGGGGCTCCCACGACAGGCAGGGCTGCTCCTCCACCCGACCTGGGAGCCAGGTGGGCCCCAGCAGGCCCTCCGCCCCACCCTCGGGGATGGGCAGTGGCCCCGAAAGGCCAGAGGCGCACCCGGTGCAGGCTGTGAGGGGCGCTGGGGGCCTGGAGGCTCATGGTGCCCCCTGCACCTGCCAAACAGGACACGGCTGTCCCTATCCAGTCCCTCTGCACAGCAGGAGGCCCAGCCCCTCGGGTATCGGTTCCCCTCCTTCCACAGCCCCACGTGGAGGTGACAGCCGGCCTTTTAGAGACACGGGAACTGAGTCCCAGAGACATCAGGAAACAGACAAAGAGCTGGGGGACTGCTGAGCAGGACCCGAAGTCCACGGTCTCTCGCTCACCTCTGGAGCCAGAGGCATCCAGCTCTGGCTCACGCCTGCCCTCGCCACGCTCCGCGTCTCCCGGGTAGAGGGCAACGCGAGGCCTCCACCTGTGGGGTCCGGGCTCCGGCTCCACCCCACCTGTTTGCTTTCTTTTTCTTTTCTTTTTTTTTTTTTTTTAAATAAATTTATTTATTTACTTATTTATTTACTTATTTATTTTTGGCTGCCTTGGGTCTTCGATGCTGTGTGCGGGCTTTCTCTAGTTGTGGCGAGCGGGGGCTACTCTGTTGTGGTGCACGGGCTTCTCATTGTCGTGGCTTCTCTTGTTAGGGAGCATAGGCTCTAGGCACATGGCCTCAGTAGTCATGGCTCGCGGGCTCTAGAGCGCAGGCTCAGTAGTTGTGGCGCACGGGCTTAGTTGCTCCGCGGCATGTGGGATCTTCCTGGACCAGGGCTCGAATCTGTGTCCCCTGCATTAGCAGGTGGATTCTTAACCACTGCGCCACCAGGGAAGTCCCTACCTGCTTTCTTAGCTTGACCCCAGCCACACTCGGACTAACCAGTACTTGGTGCTCATAGAATTGTAGTTTGTATTTTTACACTAGAGTCCCCCCCTTCCCATTCCGTAGAGATTTATAGGTATATGTATAGATGGATGGATGGATGGACGAGACGGGCAGAGATCTATAAACGGCAGGCTATGTGTGTGGCCTCCTGTCTCTTTCCTCCCTCCACGGTCCTGGGGTGGGCGGGGGGTGGTGAGGAGGGGCACAGGGGTCTCAGAAGGGGCTGGAGGGAGGGTAGATGGGCACAGCACACCTGAGCCTGAGCCTGCCTGGCTCCACTGGGCCGCGTGTGCTCAGAATTCTTTATTAAAGGACCAGGGAGTGGTCAGCAGGGTCCTTAGGACCCACCCTGGAATGAGCGGTCAGCTCCCATCAGATATCACAGGCGCCGGGCTAAAGACCCCAGAGCCTGCACCTTTGGCTGCAGGGTTTCCTTGAGACCTGCAGGGCTCGCAGGGGCTGGCTTTGCAGGCTGTGGAAGGAGGGAGGCCGGCTCCCTGAATGTTTCCCGATCTTGGAGGCGCTGGCAGCTGCCCCACAGTCTCCTCCCACTGGGAGGGCGCCGGCAGTTACTGAGTCAGCAGTCACCCGTGTGCAGATGTTCAGCTGGGCCTGGAGACCCGAGCATGGGGCCAGCGGCCGGACATGAGCGGGGATGCTTTGGTCATGGGGCCTGTGCTGCGACCCTGAGCAGAAATAAGAAAATGACATGAGGATGGTGCAGGTGGTCCTATCCTCAGTTGAGGACAAGACGAAGGCCGGGGAGGGGACTGAAAGCGAGCTCCCCTCTGCACCCCGCCTTGTGCCTCCTGTGTCCTCCCGCCAGGCTGCGTTTCTCTGCTGCCGCGTCCACGCGGCTCTAGTGCTCACACTGCACGTGGGTGCCAGCTGCACGCCCACTGCTCCCGGAACACATCACACACACCAGTCTCTTTGGCTGGGGGACTAAAACGGGCCTTTTTTTCTGGGAATATACTTGAGAAGTACAGGAAGGCCTCTCGTGGAATTACCGTGGATGTTAATCCTATTGAGTTGTGGGCACTTTGAGAAAATATTCAAAGACAGAGATCCTCCCTCTGTAAAAATGTACTTACATGCAAAACTGTGTATACGTTTCAGGTGGTTCACAGTTGTGTAGGAAATAGGGCCACAGACTCTGAATTTACAGTAAGACTTGATATTTACTAAGAACTGCACCACAGGGGCAAGGGCATTGCTCACCAGCCAGCAGCTGGGCAACAGCTTCTCCCTGGTCCCGCCGTATTTCCCGTCACTGGTTTCCGTTATATCCAAGGGTAAGCCAGGACTTCCTGCAAGAATTGCACGTGGTCAGCAGAGGAGGAGGAGACATCGGGCTCTGCGATGGACTCACCAGAAGGCCCTCTCAAACTTCTAACACACCTTAAGGTCAGGCTGGCAGGACACATTCAACATGGACTCAACCCACCAACAGTGTTCAGGATTGTTAAACAGGAAGGACAGGTGAGCCCTCCAGGTGCCTAGGCTTTCTATCTGGAAGCAGTGTTCAGACTCTGAGAGCCTGGCCTTTGGAGAAACTGAGACAGCCAGAATTTGCAAGGCCTGGTACCAGAGAGGAGGAGCTGCACGTGAGCCCCTGAGGATCTCGGTCGAGTGCTGCTTTGCGCATCCGTGTGAGGAGCCTGGGAAGCCGCCCGAGAACTTCCAGGGAAAGAACAGCCACTGAGGAGCCGTGTGGTGAGCCATCACCAGGCTCACCTAGAGCTGGCCGAGTCATCTGATTCCTCACAGCCGGAGGGGAGAGACTGCTCTAACATGCAGAGCCTTTCACTGACCTCAGAACAGCCACGCCTTGAAAGTGGGGCTGGATTAGCCCCAGAGAAAAGGCTACCCAAATGCAGTGTAAACGAGCTTAAAAACAAGCCTTAAAAGGATCAGGGCGGGCTTCCCTGGTGGCGCAGTGGTTGAGAGTCCGCCTGCCGATGCAGGGGACACGGGTTCGTGCCCTGGTCCGGGAGGATCCCGCATGCTGCGGAGCGGCTGGGCCCGTGAGCCATGGCCGCTGGGCCTGCGCGTCCGGAGCCTGTGCTCTGCAACGGGAGAGGCCACAGCAGTGAGAGGCCCGCGTACCACAAAAAAAAAAAGGATCAGGCTGATCCTTTCCTGCAGAACTGAGGGTGCAGTACTCTTGAAAGGAAGACAACTAAACTCAGACACAATGTAGTAAAATTCTTCGTGTCCAGGATCTAGTCAAAACTAATAGATGATCCACTTGGCATGAGAATGTGACCTGTAACAAAGAAGGGAAGAGTCATAGTAACAGATCCAGGTGTGATGGAAGTGGCGAGCAAGGACATTAAAGGCGTTATTAAGATGCTCTGTTTGCTCAAAGAAGTAGAGAGAAAACGTTAAGACAGAGAAATGGAAGATATAAAAAGGAAGGAAATTGAACAGAATATCTCTGGAACAAGTGTCCCATGCAGAAGAATTCCACATTATTTCTGTTGACTCCCTTCAAAGAGGTGACACGTAATTCCCACCCTTCAGTGTTGGCTGCACACAGACTTCCTTCTGAGGAGTACAGGAGTGGGTGGGGGGAGATACTGTACAGTGGAGACGCCTGACAGACAGGCCTCCGCCAGCAGTGATGAGTCACGTTGACGGGTGTGCCCTGCCGTGCTGTGATGGGCAGTGCAAGCCACCTCTGTGGTCTTCCTCTCCAAAAACTTACATAACCCCAACTCCTCATGAGGGGAAAACATCAGACGAATCCAAGTTGAGCAACATCCTACACAGTAGCAGCCCCGTCCTCAAAGCTGTCAGGGGCGTCAGGAACCAGGAAAGTCTGAGACTGTCGAGAATGACGTAAGGAGACACGCGTGGAATGTAATGTCTCAGATGATTGTCCTGGAATAGAAAGACCTATTAGGTAAAAACTAAGGAAATCTGAACAAAATGGGGACTTTGGTTAAAAATAAACTATCAATATATTGATTCGTTACTTGTGGCATATGCACTAATGCGGGGTGTTAATAATAGGGAAATGGGGCGTGGGATATATGGGAACTCTGTACTGTCTAGCTTTTCTGTAAATCTAGCTTTCTAAAGTTTAAAGCTTGTTTTTATAAGTCACTGGAGGGGATTAAACAGCAGATTAGAAACTGCAGAAGAAAAGATCACTGAACACTAGACTAGCAAAAGAAACTATGCCCGGTGATCACAGAGAGGAAAAAAAGACTGAAAAAAGTGAGCAGAGCCTTACGGGGATAATGTCACGTGGTCTGACACACAATTTAAGTTCCAGAGTAAAGGAGGAAGGAGAATTTTAGAAATACTGGTTGAAATTTGCTACAGTTTTTTTTTTTCTTTGAAAGCTGTAAATCCACAGATCCAAGAATTTCAATGATTCCCAAGGAAGATAAAGCACAAAAATAAAAATGATAACCAATGCACATCACAATCAAATTGCTGAAAACAAGCAGTGAAGAGAAAATCTTAACAGCAGCCAGACAGAAGAATAGGGTAAGAATGAGACTGACTTCCGATCAGAGACAGCATGAGGCCTGGGACTGGAAGGGGCCCTGTAGGTGGAAGTCTGGTCAACACTCAAGACCTAGTGTAACTCACCACATCAACAGAATGGGGAAGAAAAGCCACACGATCTTAACAGAGGCAGAAGAAGCATTTAACAAGATTCAATATGCATTTCATGATAAAAACTCAGCAAGGGACTTCCCCGAGTGGCGCAGTGGTTAAGAATCCACCTGCCAGTGCAGGGGACACGGGTTCCGTCCCTGGTCTGGGAAGATCCCACATGCTGCGGAGCAACTAAACCCATGCACCACAACTGCTGAGCCTGAGCTCTAGAGCCCGCAAGCCACAACTACTGAAGACCGCGCGCCTAGAGCCCATGCTCCGCAACAAGAGAAGCCACCACAATGAGAAGCCCGCGCAGCGCAACGAAGGATAGCCCTCACCCGCCACAACTAGAGAAAGCCTGTGTGCAGCAACAAAGACCCAACGCAGCCAAAAATAAATAAATACATTAAAATGTTTTAAAAGCTCAGCAAACTAGGAAGGGAAATTCATCGATCTCATAAAAAGCTCGTACCAAAAAAACCCTACTGCTAACATTATACTTAATGGTGAAAAACTGAATACTTTCCCCCAAGGCTGGAAAAGAAGGCAAGGATGTCCGCTTTTACTGCTTTTCCTTAATATGTTTGGGATGCCCTGGTCAGGCAATATGGCAAATCCATAAGTAAAAGACATCAAGATGGAAGTACAAGAACTAAAACTCTCTATTCGTAGAAAACATTATTGTTTACTTAGCAAATCCCAAAGAACCTACAGAAAAGTTATTAGAACTAATGAATGAGTTTAGTGAGGTCACAGGATTCAAGGCCAATATACAGAAATGGAGTATATTTCTATGTACCAGTAATGAGCTGTTGAAGATGGAAATACAGTGCTACAAAAACCACAGAACACTTACTGGTTGCATTACCTGTGGCTGTGTAACCAGTCACCTCCAGACTAACTGCCTAAAGCAACAAACCCTTGTTATCTCCCAGTGTCTGAGAGCCGTGAGCTGGCTGCCTCAGGATCTCTTGTGAGGGTGCAATCATCTCAAGACTCAGCTGGGGGGACTTTCCTGGTGGTCCAGTGGTTAAGACTTCGCCTTCCAATGCAGGGGGTGCGGGTTCAATCCCTGGTCGGGGAGCCAACGTCCCACGTGCCTCTCGGCCAAAAAAACAAAAGATAAAACAATTAATACTGTAACAAATTCAATAAATACCTTGAAAACGGTCCACATCAAAAAAATCTTAAAAAAAAAAAATAGACTCAGCTGGGTGCTGGCAGCCTCAGTTCCTCACCCTGTGGACCTCTCCTTAGGGCTGCTTTCAGCATGTCACCTTGCCTCTCCCAGGGCAAGAAGCAATCTGAGAGAGCGGGAGCCCAAGGTGGGCTTGTAATGTGTTCTCAAATACCATCATGTCTGCTGGATGTGGTTGGTCATAGAGAACACTTTTGGTAGATCATGGAAGGGGACAGCACAAGCTGTGAACTCCTGGAGGTGGGGATCCTTGGAAGCCATCTGTAGGCTAGTTATCATGGGGTAGATCTTGCAAAATGTGTATATATATATATATATGTATGTATATACACACACACACACACACACATATATATATACGTGTGTGATTTATTCATTGAAAACTGTAAAACGTGGCTGAGAAAAAGACGTAAGTAGATTCCACACAATCCCAGTGAAATCCAAGCAGAAATTTTTGTGTGCACTAACCTTCAGTTTATGTGAAAAAGCAAAGGACAGAGAATAGTCAAACTTTTTTTTTTTTTAAGGAGAACAAAGTTGGAAGACTCACACTATCTGATATCAAGACATACTGTAAAGCTATAATAATACTGAGTGATATTGGCATAACTATAAACATACAAATAAGTGGAACAGACTAGAGAGTCCAGAAGTAGGCCCACCCATTCAAGGTTATTTGATTTTTGACAAAGATGCCACTGTAATTCAATGGAGGAAGAACTGTCTTTTCAACAAATGGTGCTGGAATAATTGGACTTCCACAAGCACAAATGTGAGCCTGTCCTGTGTTTAATACTATATACAAAAATTAAACATAGACTGAAATATAAGAGCTAAAACTGTATAACTTCTAGAAGGAAAAAACCGGAACACAAATGTTCGTAGCACTTAGTTATAATAGCCAAAAACAGGGCACAACCCAAATGTCCATTAACTGGTGAGTAGAAGACAAACTGTGGGACATCCCTACAATGGAATACCAGTCAGCATTTAAGAGGAACAAACAGCTTACCCTTGCAACACTATGGCTGCATCTCAAAGGTATTACGCTAAGTGAAAGGCCACATACAAACACAAAAGGCTACATACCCTGTGATGCCACTTACATGACATTCCAGAAAAGGCAAAACTATGGGGACAAAAGATCAGTGGTTGCCTGGGGATGAGGGAGGGGGTTGACTGCAAAGGGACACAGGGGTGGTTTGGGGGGTAGATGGAAATGTTCTCTGTTCCTCGCTTGTGCGAGTAAACAGCTGTGTGTCAGAAATGGAGAGCTGTTCGTTTAAAATGGTAAACTGTATATAGATTATAGCTTCCTTTTCAGAGATACGGAGGTACATCCCAGACGGCCAGCCGTGTGGAGACACCCAATCAGTCAATAAGGGTAGAGCTCAGCAAGCAGTCTGGCCTAGGGTGAGACAGGATGTGCTTGAGGTCGTGTGGGTGAATGGTAGATGCCACGTGGGGAGACTGAGGCACAGCGGCAGCCTGCAGATGCCACCATCAAGACTCGCAAGAGTGCAGCCTCCAGAGGAGTGCTGTTTTCTTCCCTCATTTTCCATCTGACGGGATATCCATCTCCTGTGCCACAGACATTTCCCAGCAGTCCACCAAACTCTTCCTGTCTGAAAATGTGTGAGATCCACATAAAGCAGTGCTAAAAGGGAAATTAGAATGGCTTCTGAGCTTCCACATTAAAGTAAAAAAGAGCAAAATAAGCCCAAAGCAAGCAGAAGGAAGGAAATAATAAAGACAGCAAAAATCAATGAAATTGAAAACAGTAAAACATGATAAATGAATTCAAAAGCTGAATCTTTCAAAAGATTGAGATCGGTAACTTGTGGAATGACTGACAGAAGAAAAAAGGTAAATTACTAATACCAGGAATCACAGAGGATATATCACTACAGACGTCACAGGCGGTAAGAGGATAATAAGGAAGTACTACAGACAACTCTATGCATGTCAAGTTGATAAAATGGACCAATTCCTTGAAAAGCACAAACGGCCAAAACTCACCCAAGGTGAAACATAACTATTAGTGACCCTGAGTCTATTAGAGAAATAGAATCCCTAGTCATAAACCTTCCTAGAAAGAAGTTTTCAGGCCCAAATGATCAGACAAAAACAGCCCAATAAAATTACAGACCAATATCCTTCATAATGTCTTCTATAAAATTTTAGCAAATCAAATTTGGCAGTACATAAAAAGAATAATGTCGCAACAAATGGGATTTATCCCAGGAATGCAAGGATGGTTCAGGGTTTTTAAATCAATATAATCCACCATGTTAACAATCTAGAGAAGAAAAACCACATGATCATATTATTTGATTCAGAAAAAGCATTTGACAAAATTTGACATTCGTGATATTAAAAAAAAAATTCCTCAGGAAACTAGGAAAACTAGGGCTAGCAGGGACCTTCCTCAGCTTGATACAAAAGGATCTCTAAAAAAAAACAACACACACAAAAAAATCCTACACCTAATATCATACATAATGGTAAGACACTGAATGCTTTGCTCATAAGATCAGAACAAAGCACAAAGTCTGTTTTCACCAGTTCTAGCTAATAGTGTACTGGAAGTCCTACCCAGTACATTAAGACAAGAAAAAGAAATTAAAGGCTAACTGGGGTGAGGGTAATTGAAGCCCCAGTATTCTCAGCCTGCCATGCCTGGGGTAGAGCCTCCATTCTATAGGCGGGGGCAGAATGGGGAAGAGGACCCTCAACCTCTTGGCTGCAATCACCAGGAATTTAGCCTCTTCACCTTCAAGTTGGACAAGATGAGAAATGCTGGTGGCCTGCCCCTCAGCAAGATACAGAAAGCCTTGGCTGTAAACTGAGGAGAAAGGAATCCTCACCTCTAGGCCATAGCCTCCCAGAGTGTCATATCAATCCAGGTGAACTTGTGTGAGAAAGAGGGAGTAAGTTATGGCTAAAATGCTACAGACTCACTGTTCCTACTGAGTTTTAGGTTTTCTTGAATAAATGTTTCTTCATTTGTTATATGCCTTTAGGACAATTTCCAGAGACTTTAGATGACTTAAATAAGCTTCGTTTTTTTTCTCCTTGGAGTGGTTCGCTGGATCTCCTTAGCTGCCTTCGCAGACAGGGAAACCTTGCCTTTATCTTTAGAGGATAGTTTTGCTAGATATCGAATTCTTGGCTGACAGGTTTTTTTCTTTCAGCACTTCTGGTATGTCATCCCACTGGCTTCTGGCCTGCATGGTTTCTGATGACAAATTAGCTGTTATTAGGGATTCCTTGTACATGATGGGTCTATTCTCTCTTAACTGCTTTCAAGATTCTTCCTTGGTCTTTTGCTTTCTTCAGTTTGATTATGGATATCTAGATGTGAATCTCTTTGAGTTTATCCTTGGAATTTGTTAAGCTTCTTGGATATTTTTCATCAAATTTGGGAAGTTTTCTGCCATTATTTCTTCAGATATTCTTTCTGTCCCTTTCTCTCCTCTCCTTTATGCATATGTTGGTCTTTGGTGGTGTACCGCATTGTCTCCAAGGCCTGTTCACTTTCTTCATTCTTTTCTCTTTCTGTCTCTCAGCCTAGGTAATCTCAGTTGAATATCTTCCTTCACGATTCTTTCTTATTCCTGCTTGGATCTGCTCTTGAGTCCTCTAGTGAATTTTAAATCTGAGTTGTTACACTTTTCAACTCCAGGATTTTTTTTTGTTCGTATTTATAACTTCTATCTTTATTGTTATTCTTTGTTCTAAGAGATATCATTCTTAATGCTTTCCTTTATTTCTTTAGATGCCATTTTGTTTTGTTCTTTGAACATATTTCAAATACCTGATTTTAAAGTCTTTGTCTAGTAAGTCCAACATCTGAGCTTCCTTAGGGACAGTTTCTTTTGGCTGCTTTTGTCCCATGTATGGGTCATACCTTGTTTCTTTGCATGTTTCGTAACTTTTTGTTGAATGTTGGACTTTCCATTAATATAATGTGGCATTTGTTAAACTCAGTATCAGATTTTCTGCGCTCGCCAGGATTTGTCGCTGTTTCTTGCTGTTGCTGTTTGTTTGTTTCGTGACTTTTCTGAACTAATTCTGGGCAGTTTGTGTTCTTTGTTATGTGTGGTCACTGAGTTCTCTGCCCAGCTCATTGGTCAGGGAGTAAAGGGAGCAGGAACGTCATTCAATGCCTGGAGACAATAACCCTCCCAGCCTCTGCAGCGGACTCTGTATGTGCTGGGCGTGCCTTCACCTCCCAGCCAGGTAGTTAACACCTTGACTTTCTCCTCCACTTCCTGCTTATGCAGAGCCTCAGTCAGCCAGAGGTGAGAGGGCCTTTTCAGGTCTCTCTCAGGCGTGCACAGAGCTCTACATGTGCATGTGACTTCTAGATCCCCTGGAATATTTTGGAGCTTTTCAAAGCTCCTCTTGATCTCTCATTCCCCAGCTCTTCCTTTTAAGTTTTCTGGTTAGCTTGTTTTTCCCCGTCTGCTGTCCACTGTCTTAGGCAGGCACAGGTTTCAAAATTGCCTCTAGATGTTTTCAACAAACATCCCGAGGAAAAGGCTTTTTATACTAAGAGAGCTTCCAGTCAAATCAAACAAAAACAGCCTTGCAAGTGGAACCTTCCAGGGAGTTGCCGTACAGGCCTTGAAGGAGCCCCAGCCCCATTCTCACCCTGTGGCTGCCAGAATGCTGATTCCCCCACGATTTCAGCTGTTGGTTTTCACAGCTACGGGAAAGGAGGCGGGAACAGGGTGAGTTTGAATGCCACAGCTCACTGATCTTACTGAGATTCAACCATTTCTTGAATAAATTCTCCCCATGTTGGTGCAATCCTTTGGGTGAGTTTCAGGGTTCTGAAGAAGTTGACTAAACATTTTTTGCTAGTTTTCTTATTGCTTCTTTGGAGGAAAAAAGCTTTAGCGGTCTCTCTTCCACCATTTCTCCTCACCTCACACTTACATCTGTTTATTGTCCCGTCTTTGTCCGTGTTGAGAAGCGCTGCTGCGTCCTGGTCACCGCCATGGGGATCTTCCGGCTCTTCCCTGTCCCTCATCCCAGGGGAGGACTGCACCCGCTCCCGGGCCCTGCCAGCACAGAGGGCTGCCTTGTTGCCCTTCCAGTAGCTTTTGGACTGAGGGCAGAAAAGAAATGGAAGAGCAGCGTAGCAATTTTTTGGTTTCTTTTTTTGCGGTACGCGGACCTCTCACTGTTGTGGCCGCTCCCATTGCAGAGCACAGGCTCCGGACGCGCAGGCTCAGCGGCCATGGCTCACGGGCCCAGCCGCTCCGCAGCATGTGGGATCTTCCCAGACCGGGGCAAGAACCCGCGTCCCCTGCATCAGCAGGCAGACTCTCAACCACTGCGCCACCAGGGAAGCCCAGTGTAGCAGTTTTGTTCATCTCTGTTTTTTTGTCTCTGTTGCCAAAAGAAAAACAAAGCTGCGGTTCTGAACGTGACTGTGTTGTTTTCCTCCAGAGTAACTGAAATCAGGTTCCCGTTTTCTTGGCTGCCTCCGTTTGGGGTCTTGGCTGTTCTTAGGGGAAATTTGCTGATTAAAGCTAGCACGAGGCCCCCTGAGGGAGGGGCCTGCCGTGCTCTGAGGTGCTTCCTGAACGGCCCTCTGCAGCCTGGGTGAGCGGGCCTCAGCAAGGGTGCTGGGTCCCAGGGAGACCTCCACCCTGGGTGGGGGCACAGCCCCTGCACGGAGGCGGCTGCATGACCCCCACGTCTCCTGGCAGAGTGGGAACAGCTTCCACGTGCTGGACCAGGGCCAGTTCGCCAAGGAGGTGCTGCCCAAGTACTTCAAGCACAGCAACATGGCCAGCTTCGTGCGGCAGCTCAACATGTGTGAGTGCGCTGCCCCGGGGCCCCGCTCGCCGGCCTAGTGCAGCCCCCAGGCTCTGAGCCCTGGTAGCCCGGGGGCGTGACCCGGATCCCGCGCACCTGCAGGGGGAGGGGCTGTCGTGGGCGGATCCCGCGCACCTGCAGGGGAGGGGCTGTCGTGGGCGGTGTGGAGCCTCCCTGAGACTGAGACCACCCAGCCGCCTCAGGCAGGGCTCCCAAGAGGGCAGTGCTGGGCATTTCCCCACTTCCCCAGCCTCCCTCGTCCTCCAGCGGGGCGGTGGCCGTGCCGGAGTGAGGGATGGGTCCCCAGCCCTGAGGCAGCACTGCCCCACCCTGTCGCGCGCAGATGGCTTCCGGAAGGTGGTCCACATCGAGCAGGGCGGCCTGGTCAAGCCAGAGAGGGACGACACCGAGTTCCAGCACCCGTGCTTCCTGCGCGGCCAGGAGCAGCTCCTGGAGAACATCAAGAGGAAAGTGACCAGCGTGAGTAGCCCTCCTCCCTCCCCCACGTCCTCGGACTTCCCTCCAGGCCATCAGCAGGAGCAGCGTCCACCCCCTGTCCTGCTGGCCTGGCCTGGCTGCACCGAGCCCTCTTCCTGCTGGCAGCCCCTCCTCCGTCAGCCACCACAGCGAAGGCCCCTCCAGACCGGCAGCCCCTTGGCCCTTTCTGCTGTATCCCGCCCCCCCCAGGCCATCTCAGTGACTGCTCCCCTGGGGACCCAGGTGTCCACCCTGAGGAGCGAGGACATAAAGATTCACCAGGACAGTGTCACCAAGCTGCTGACTGACGTGCAGCTGATGAAGGGGAAGCAGGAGAGCATGGACTCGAAGCTGCTGGCCATGAAGCAGTAGGTGCTGGGGCGCCGGGCAGGGGACGTGCTGGGACCAAGAGGCCTCCTGGGGAACAAGCAGAGGAGGGGGAGGGGGCGCCAGCGGAGGGTGTCTCCCCCCAGTCCCGCCCCGCAGGCTCCGAGACAGACACTTCGGGCCTTCCACTCTCCAGACAGAACTAGGTTCAGGCTTGCACAGCCTCCCACCCTGCCAGGTTGAACTCGTTTCCAGAAGGTGGGGTTGGACCCGGTTCCCATGACAGCAAGCAGAGCTGGGCCCGGAGCAGCGGCCACACCCTTGGGCTCCTCACGCATGCCTGGCATCACTCAGCACGGGTGTCGCCTCTCCTCAGGCCTGGGAAGCAGGAAACACTTCGGGTTCTTTCTGGAACCCCTGCCCCTGGGGCATGTGTGGCCACCACAGAACCAGCTCTAGGCTCCCCCGAGCCAGGACCCCTATGGAGCCTGGCTTAGGTCTCCTCCCATGTATTTGGGGCCCTGGGGACCTCAGGAACCCCAGCCCGGGGTGGCTGTCCGTGTCTCGGTGCGGCCTCAAAGCCGCTCAGAGGGCGGGCCGTCATGCCCCCCAGACCACGGAGGATGCTCCTGGGCCCCGACTACTCACATCAGGGCCCAGTAGAAGCCCCTGGCTGGGTGATACCCGGAGATGGAACCAGGTGAACTTGGCTTCTGGGACATGGACACCTCTCAGGGTGAAGCCAGGAGGGTCTCTTGCATGTCAACAGGACATGCTGGGGGCTGAGCAGGGCTGGCCCCCTGGAGTGGCAGACCGTGGGCTGCTCAGGTGGCCCTTTCTGCTCCTCGGGGCCACCTCTGGTCCCCTCAAGGCACGGGACAACCCCCCCACATGCCGCCCTGTGGCCTGAAAGCTGTACTGCCCCCTTCCCCTGGACTCCCCTCCCATTCTCAGCCTCGGTCTAGGGAGAGTCGGCCAAGGGTGGGGGCCGCCCTCAAGGCTCTGCCACCTCGACTGTCACCGAGAAAGCCCCGGGGGTCTCGGCCCAGATCCTGGGGCGCACCAGCAGGCCCTGCCCAGGTCTCCACCACAGCCCCGCTGCCCCCGCAACTGGCACCCCTGCGCATCCTCCCCTCGCAGCGCAACAGCGCGAGGAGGGGCAGGGGCCCTGGGCTGGCCCCCAGACCGTCCCACAGCCTGTGCTCGGGTGGGGTGGGGATGGGCCGGCAGCTGGGCTTGTGGTGAGATGCAGTCCCCCACGGCCCTGCTCCTGCCCGGGTGGGGTGGAGTGTCCGTGGGGCTCCCTGCAGCCCCCCGACGGCGCCTGGTCTGTTGCAGTGAGAACGAGGCCCTGTGGCGGGAGGTGGCCAGCCTGCGGCAGAAGCACGCCCAACAGCAGAAAGTCGTCAACAAGGTGCGACGCCGGCGGGCGGGGCGTGGGGTCCCTGTCTGCAGCCAGGCTGACCACCTCTCCCCTCGCAGCTCATCCAGTTCCTCATCTCGCTGGTGCAGTCGAACCGGATCCTGGGGGTGAAGAGAAAGATGTGAGGCGCTAGGCATGCCCACCTCCTGTTGGCTGTGTCCTGGGGGCCGCCGAGGCCGGGGACGCAGCTAACCTGCCTCTCCCCACAGCCCGCTGATGCTGAGCGACAGCAGCTCCGCGCACTCCATGCCCAAGTACGGCCGGCAGTTCTCTCTGGAGCGCCTCCATGGCCCGGGGCCCTACTCGGTGAGCGGCGGGTGCCACGCGGTGCGGGGGGGTTGAGGCGGCGGCAGGTGCTGCATGTGGTCACCTCCCTCTGGTGGCAGGCTCCGTCCCCGGCCTATAGCGGCTCCAGCCTCTACCCCCCAGACGCCGTTGCCAGCTCCGGACCCATCATCTCCGACATCACCGAGCTGGCCCCCGGCAGCCCCTTGGCCTCCGCGGGCGGGAGCATAGCTGAGAGGTGGGCCCGGCACCTTCCCAGCAGGCGGGAGCGGGTGGGGCTGGTGGAGGCGCCTGCTGACACGTGCGCCCCCTGTGCAGGCCCCTGTCCAGCAGCCCCCTGGTTCGAGTCAAGGAGGAGCCCCCCAGCCCACCTCGGAGCCCCCGGGCAGAGGATGCCAGTCCCAGCCAGCCGTCCTCCGTGGTGGAGACGCCCCTGTCCCCGACCGCCCTCATTGATTCCATCCTGCGGGAGAGCGAGCCTGCGCCGGCCGCCTCGGCCCCGGCCCTCGCCGATGCCGGGGGCCACCCCCCCTCGCCCCGGCCTGCCTCGGCCCCCGAGAAGTGCCTCAGCGTAGCCTGCCTGGACAAGTGAGTGCCGTCCGCTCACCCACCGGCCTCTGGAAGCACGGCCGGGCCTCTGACAAGAGCTGGACACGGCGGCCGTCAGGCCTGCGGCTTAGGGCTTGCTGGGGATGAGCTCGCGGACCTGGCCCTGAGCACAAAGCTCAGGGCTGGGGAGGGAGACAGATGCCAACCAGGTGGTCCCACGGCCCTTCCACCGCAGGAGCCCAGGCGTGTGGCCAGGCCGCCCTCTCCAGCAGGCTGCTGGGTCCCTGTGTCTGTCCTGCTGCCCCAGAGGTGGGCAGGCGAGGGTGGGGCCTGGGGGTCTGCCCGGCCCCCACCTGCAATCCGGGGGCTCTTGTCTTTCTATCTTGCAGTGTGGCTCGCGCTCCACAGATGTCTGGGGTCGCCCGCCTCTTCCCCTGCCCCTCTTCCTCTCTACATGGCCGAGTCCAGCCAGGGTTAGCGCTGTCCCACTGGGGAGGGAGGAGGGCTCTGCCAGAGCTCGGGCCCCTCCCCAGCCGCGGACCAGACCCCAGCCCGGCTGGGAGCACTCAGCCCTGCCTGGTGAATGGGCGCCCCAGGCCCTCTGCGACAGGGACTGGCCCCCCCGGGCTCTGGGGCCCCTGCCAGCACCCTGAGTTGCCGACTGACAGAGGGTGGCCCAGGTGTTGTGCTGACCGGCCTTCTCTAAGGAGAGGGCAGGGCCTTTTGGTTCGCAGCCGCCAGGCCTGGTCTTTCCAGGCGGGCACCAGGGGAGAGGCTGGCCCAGCCACCGCCGAGCACGGCTCCTAGCCGCCTCCTGCTGTCTTCCGGTGCAAAGGCCCAACCTTACTGAGCCTGAAGATCTGGGTGCCCACCCCATTCTGAGCACTGACCTCCTCCTTGGCCCTCCTGCCATCTTGGCCCAGCCTGAAATGCTGCCAGAGGCCTTCTGGGGCCTCACGGTGACCGGTGACGGCAGGGCCTGAGCCACTCCCCCAGGGTGGCCAAGGATCCCGGCCCTGTGCACACTGGCCCGCCGGGCCCGGGCTGGCAGCGCAGAGGGGCCCTACCTTGGAGGGCCTCCCGTGTGCCCGAGTAGGGTGGGTGGTGGCCGAGGGGAGCCCTTCTCTGGCAGGTGGGTGTGAGCGCTGGCAGGAAGGTGCCTGGGTGGGGACGCCCGGGGTGCCGCTTCACCCGATTCCCTCCGTCTGGCCAGGACCGAGCTTAGCGACCACCTGGATGCCATGGACTCCAACCTGGACAACCTGCAGACCATGCTGACAAGCCACGGCTTCAGCGTGGACACCAGCACCCTGCTGGACGTGAGTCCCGGCCCCGCCCCGCCCCCCGCCCCGCCCACAGGCACAGCTTGACTGCCCTCCCTTCCCTGCAGTTGTTCAGCCCTTCGGTGACAGTGCCTGACATGAGCCTGCCCGACCTTGACAGCAGCCTGGCCAGCGTGCGTAGAGCATGGGGGTGGCAGGGTGGCGGGGGGAGAGGATCCGGGAACCCTCACCACGCTCCCTCCGCCCCGGCAGATCCAGGAGCTCCTCTCTCCCCAGGAGCCCCCCAGGCCTCTTGAAGCAGAGAGCAGCAGCCCTGACTCAGGTGAGCTGAACCTGCCCGCCCCCGCCCCCGCCCCGTGCCCTCGCGCCAGCACGCTGACCTGCCCGCCCCCGCAGGGAAGCAGCTGGTGCATTACACGGCCCAGCCCCTGCTGCTGCTGGACCCTGGCTCCGTGGACGTGGGGGGCGGCGACCTGCCGGTGCTCTTCGAGCTGGGAGACGGCTCCTACTTCTCCGAGGGGGACGACTACGCAGACGACCCCACCATCTCCCTGCTGACGGGTTCCGAGCCCCCCAAAGCCAAGGACCCCACTGTCTCCTAGAGGTCCCAGGAGGAGGGCCGGCCTGCGCCCCACACACCCCCACCCCACCCCCACCCCCCAGTGCAGGGCTGGTCTCAGTAGTACCGGGCCGGCTGGGCGGGCATGGCCCCCAGTCAGCACCGAGGGCCCAGCCCCATGAGCAGTTGCCTGCTGGGGCCTTCACGGCCACACTCGGACTGACCGGTACGCGGGTGCTTCATAGGATTGTATTTTGGATTTTTACACGAGAGTCCCCCCTTTCCCATTCTGTAGAGATATACAGGCATATACGTGGACGGACGGACAGACGAGACAGAGATCTATAAACGACGGGCTGTGTGTGTGGCCTCCCAGTCTGTTTCCTCTCGCGGGGGTCCTGGGGTGGGTGGGGGGGTGAGGGGGGACACAGGGGTCTCAGAAGGGGCTGGAGGGAGGGTAGACGGGCACAGCACACCTGAGCCTGAGGCTGCCTGGCTCCCCTGGGCAGTGTCCACGCAGCAGTCTTTATTAAAGGACCGGGGAGGGGTCAGAGGGCCCCTAGGAACTCCATTGCCAGGTCTGCACCAGGTGGGACACAGGTGGGTGCCCCGTTGTGTATCTGCCCAGCAGAGCCACCTCTGCTCTGCACTCACATCACGAGGGGCCGGGCTGGCTTTGGCAAAAGGGAGGCACGGGGTCCGGCAGAGGGGGGAGGCAGTGGGAGCACAGCACCGCCCCCGCGTCAGGCAGCCACTGGTAAGCACGTGCGTGCGGCACGGGGCAGGGGCTGGAGCAGCCCACCCGACGTCCTGCCCCACCCGGCTCACGCGCTGCTCACCATTCTCCCAGCAGCCGCCAGGAGGCAGGGGTCGGGGAGATGCGGCCTGTAACCCCTTGGACGCAAAGGGCACCCCCAGGTGGCCTCCCTCTCCCCAAACCACCACCATGACCCAGAGGAGGCGAGGACCCGGGGCTGAGCAGCTTCTGGTTGGGGCAGGGGCAGCATGGCTCCGAGACCAGCACCCAGTCACCTCCTCAGACGCCCACCTTGTTGGGCTGTGGCTGTATGTCAGGGCACACCTGGCCCAGCACAGCCTCGGGGTTCCACCAGAGGTGGGAACAGGAGCCTGGGGCTGCCCCCACCTCCCTGGTAAGCTCTGGGAGCAAGGTATCCCGAAGGCCACACTCAGGATGTATCAAGTGGACCATCCAGCCCAGTCAGTGCCAGGAATACTGGGCAGGGCTGGGAGGGGGCCGGGGAGGCCACTGAGAGGGAGGGCCAGGACGAGGGCTGGGTCAGGCCACCTGCCTCATCCCAGAGGCCTGGAGCCCACACCCCAGGTGAGCGCCCCAGCACGTGGCTGCCCCTCCCCAGGGGCCTGGGCACTTGGCCTTTGTGTCCTCTGCAGCCTTGCCTTGGAGTCTCTTAGCCCCTCAGGTCAGTCCTGATTCTCGGCCTCCGGCCCCACCCCAAGCTGAAGTCCACTTCTGGGCAGCCCTCAGGCACACGGGGCCTGGGAGTTCTGAGGCCCCACCTTGCAGGACAAGAAGTCTTGGGATGCAGGGAGGTTGCGTCCTATGCCGCGCCCCCCCTCCCCCCAGCCCAGCCGCAGCCAGGCAACCGCTCCAGGTCCTGGGATGCCGAAGGGACCCAGATCCCCCTCCCATGGTCCAGCCCAAGGGAGGCCACCCCCGCGGGACTGGGACGGCCACCACCTCCCAGCAGCCCCGTGCCCCGGAGGCTGAGGGAGCTCACTGTGGACAGCGCTTTATTGACACATTCAGACCCCTGGGCAGGATCGGCACAGCTCCCGAGTGCTGGCACCTCCCACAGGCCCAGTCTGCCATCCCTGAGGGGGCAGGAGGGTGCCCCATAGGGGCAGAGAGGCAGCATTGGCCAGCCAGGCCTCTCCCCAGCACGCAAGTGGGAGGCCGGCTCCAGCCACAGGCATTGAGGCAAGGCGGGCAGCCGCAGCAAGGAGGGCCGGCCTGGAGCGGCTCAGGCCTTGGCCGCCGGGGCCTCGTAGTTGAGCACGTAGTAGTCGTGGACGTACATGAGCACCGCCACCGGCTGCCCGATGATGATTGTCAGCCACACGGCCGCGTTGCCGTAGTTGCCACGGAAGAAGCGGCCCACTATCCAGGCCAGTGGGATCTGGGGACATGGGGGCCCGTTAGCAGGCCTCCGCGACCACGGGGCTGGCTCCCGGGCGCAGAGCGGATGCCAGGCCACGCGGGGTGCTCACCTGAGCCATCATGCCCGTGAAGGCCCAGAGGCGGAACATGCGCAGAGGGATGCTCACCAGGTACTGGGTGGGGGTGAGAGGGGCGTCAGCTTACCCCTCAGCCACCCCCGCCCAAGGTGGGGCCAGACGCGCCCACAGGGCACTGACCTCGTGGAAGAAGGCTGAAGCCAGGAACACCCCCGTCCTGGCTACCCACTTGCTGCTGCCCCTCCGGAGCATGGGCTTGTAGAAGTGTCTGCAAAAGGGAGCAGCCGTGGGGCGGGTGGCCGTGGGGCGGGCGCCCGGGCCACGTGCCGCCCGCCGGCTGGCTGCAGCGCCCACACCCACCTTAGGCACCACTTGTGTACGGGGATGTTCCAGTTCTGCCAAAAGTAGGTGACGGACTCAGAGTTCCTGGGGGTCGGGAGACGGCGGGTGACCAGGCTGCGCCAGGGCCCTCCCCCACCCCCAGCCCCCGGCCCCACACCCAAAGCCACCCACCACCAGTCCCGATAGAACTCCCGGTCTCCGAAGTGCATGAGCTCGGCCACGGCGTTCAGGCAGGAGTGGAACAGCCAGTAGAAGAAGATGAGCCAGATGAGGTGGTTGGGGACCTGCGGGGAGGCGTGTGCCAGGTTCCAGAACACCACCACCCCGCCCCCCACATGCCCCAACCCGCCAGGCTGCTCACCGCCAGCTTCAGGAGGCGCTCGATGATGCGGGAGTGGTCCATGTCCTGCAGAGACAGGGTGCAGCTGGCTCCCTCGGCCCCGCCCTCAGACCCCACCCCGCAAGGGCCTGCCTGCTCACCTTGAAGGGCTTCATGGAGTTCTGGATGGTGGGGACCATCCACTGCAAAGAGGGCAGGGTGTCAGCTCGCTGGCCGCCCGAGCTACCCTCCTCCAGCAACTCCCCCACCCCGCACAGCGCAGCCCCCAGCCCAGCCCGCGTACCTGCTGAATCAGCCCCACCATGAGCTGCGTGAGGAACAGCTGGAGGAGGAAGCAGAGAACAGCGGGCTGAGCCCCCCAGTGCCCCGTGGCCCCCCCAGCCCGCGAGGGCCCCAGCCTCCAGCCTCACCATCTCAAGGAGCCGACGCAGCAGGAAACGCTTTCGGATGCGGGCGGAGCGGGGGAAGTTGAGCTCGTAACACAGGGTGGGAGCAAAGAGGAAGTAGTACAAGTCTGCAACGGGAGGGTGGGGCTAGCAGGCCGAAGCCCTGGCCCCCAGCAGCGCCCCTCCCCCAGGCCCTGGCAGGGTTCTCACCTCGGTAAGTCAGGTTGTCAGGGTAGCTCACGGTGCACTGGGCGGCTCCCCCGTTGGCCTTCTTACCCGCAGCAGCTACGAGCAAGTGGCAGGGCGGGGTGAGGCTGAGATGCTGCCTGGGTCCAGCCCCACAGCAGGTGGCAGCCCCGGGTGGCCCCAGCCCCAGGCAGCCCCTCACCAGCCTTGGCCTTGGCCCTAGCCCTGCACTCTCGGCACCACAGGTTGACGTCCCGATAGGAGAACAGCTTGAGGAAGAGGATGGTGTACGCCGTCAGAGCCAGCACGGAGCCCACTGCAGGAGAGGCAAGCTCAGGCCATGCACCTCTCACACTGCCCACAGGAGAGCCACGGCCACAGGGGCAGCCCCTGTGGCTCGCCTAGGTCTCTCCTACGGGCCCCAGAGACAGGTTGGGATGGGGCTGAGATGGGTGGCCCACCTGGAGTGATGGACTCAAGCAGTAAGGCCACAGCCGCCGGGAAGCAGAGAATGGTGGCCAAGTTGACCACGTGCAGCAGCAGCCCTGCCTGCTCCGTCAGGGCACCCTGAGGTTCCGGGGGGGGGGGGGGGAAGCACAGCGCTCAGCCGGGGGCCCTCACCCCCGGGCCAGAGGGTCTCCCTAGGGCATGGCTGCCAGGCCTGTGGTGCAGCCCCTCCCGGGAAAGCCACACACAGCCCCAAAGCCTGGATGAGACACAGTGGGCCGGGCTGCTGGTCTGCCCTAAGTCTGGCTGGAGAGGAGGAGACCTCCGGGCAGGGCGAGGGTGGGCGTGAGGGCGCTGCTCACCACAGCCAGGCGCTTCTCCACCTGGAACGCAGCCACGGCAAAGACGTTGGCCACTGAGGACAGAAGCGCCACAGGGCAGGTTCAGGCCCAGGTCAGCCCTGTCCCCACCCGAGGCCTCCTGGGCACTCAGCTCACCAATGACCAGGCACAGAGCGGGCCAGCTGTAGGGGTCCTTCAGAAACAGAGACACCACCTGGATGGGATCCACCAGGATGCCATACCTGCAGATGGGCAGGTGGGGGATGAGGGTCTGAGCGGGGGAGAAGGGCGGGGCCTGAGCTGGCAGTGGGTGGGGCAGGGCCAGGGCCCACTCACTTGATGAGGTTCTCTAAAAATAACCGCGCATTGCTCAAGACCTGCAAGAGAGAGAGAGGGACACGACCCCGTCACCTCTGGCCCCGGAACAGCCACCCCAGCTCCTCCCGGCACCCGTGGGTCCCAGCAGCAGCCTCCATCCTGCAGGCCCAGCCCTGCCTGACCTCACGCCAAGCTCCAAGACTCGCAACCCACCCCGCGGACGCCAGCGCAGGGATGGGAAGCCCCTCGGCACTGCCCCCGGCACGCCAACGAGCCGGCCCCGACACCTGGCACTTCCCAGATGCCTGTGTCTTCAGCAGCAGACAGAGACCCACGCCGTCCAGCAGCCCGCATCCATCCCACCGAGCTGGTGAGGGCCCCAAGGCCACAGCAACAGTCCCAAAGTCCAAGCCTGCCAGATGGAGCCACCACCCACGCCCAGGGCACCGCCCTGCCAGTCAGGCCAGTCCTCGCAGAGCCTGGCTGTGTGGCAGGCGCTGCACCAGGAGTGCCCACGCCCTGTGGGCCAGAGTCCTGAGGGGCCGGGGGAAGCTGGGCCTGGAACGCCACACTGTGACTCACGCCCCTGCCCGCCTCGGCCATTCCTGCAACAACAGCAGCTGAGGATGGAGCCCCATCACAACAAGTTCTTGCCTTAGCCGCTGGCTGGGGGCCTGGCTTTCCTCTGCAGGGACAGGGACCTGCTCCCTCACCCCACAAGGCACAGGCCCCGTGCAGGTTACGGAAGGGTCCGCAGAAAAGTGATGCTTCTCCAGGGGACACTGGTGGGGTCCCTTACCTGGCAAGGTTCATGAGGAGGTGAACAAGCTCAGAGATGCAGGGGCCAGCTGCCACACCCTCTCCCAGTCAAACGCCTGAGCAGCCAGCTTACCAGGACACACGCGGCCCTACAGTGTCACCCCACCTGGCGGTGGCCTGTCCTGAGAGCTCACAGCAGGCGAGAGCTGGAGCTGCAAACAGGCAGCACCCACCTGGAGGCCCAGCCTGCAGAGGGAACGCAGCACGGGATGCGCGTCTCCTACAGGAAGGGTGTGGCAGAGGTACCAGAAGCAGGGGGAAGGCTTTGGGGCGACACCAAAGGGCCAGGCAGGCCCAGGGGCTGCAGGGGAGCAGACAGTGCCGCCCAGGCAGCTGGGGGCCCGCCCCGCACGACCCCCTCTTCACAAACCCAGCCTCGGCCGGCAACGGCCTCCAGAGACCAGGGACACGTCATCTCCTGGGTCTGAGCTGGCCAATGGCCCGCCCTCCCCTTGCCCAGCCAGCTTCTCACCCACCAGGCTGCATGGTGCCCCACAGCTCCCCAGGGAGCCTCCTGGGGTCACAGGCAGGGAAGGTGCGGGAGCCCCTTGCACACGGGCAGCCGCGGGAACCACGCCCAAGACAGGCAGACACGTCGGGTGGAGGGTCAAGGGTGATGTGCCACGTCAGCCCTGAGTGGCGGGGGCAGAGCCCAGAGAGGCCCCTGCCCCCTGCCCCGCCCGAAGGCTGTACCCTGGAGCGCTGGACTCTAGCTGCCAAATGCCGGGGGAGCGGGGCCCCTGAAGCAGTGGCCTCGACCAGGCCGCAGAGCGAGGCAGGCGCGGGGCTCCCCACTCTCACCCTCCTGAGACTGAGGGAGGGGGGGCCCGGGGCTAGAACCGTATTCTCACCCCTGCTCCTCCAAGTCCGGGCCTGCCCGGGGGCTCCACGCCCATGAGGGCCATTTGGAACAGAAGAGGAAACTCTTCACGGAGTCCCAAGACCACTCACGCGTGCTGCCAGGAGGCCCTGCGCCCACAGCACCCCTTCCACAGCCCCAAGGCCCACCAGCCTATCTACTCCTTCCTGCCCCCACGCCAAGCCAGAGAAGCCCCTCAGGAGACCCCAGCCCCTCTGGCACAGCCCACGGCACAAAGGCTCCCACGCTAGCCCTGCAGGCGTCTCCTGGGATTCAACACGGACAAGGGTTGAGTGTGTGCCCTCTGGGAGCCCAGTATACAGCCGCTGCAGGGACCGCCACCACGATCCCTCTCCACTCAGCCCAGCCACAAAAGCTCTGGCCACCCACTCCAGGGGGCAGAGCTCGTGCCCCACCTGGCCACAGGGACACCTGCTCCAAGACGCCACCCTACTTACCAGCATCACCACGCACCAATTCAGGATGCCACGGTAGTTGTTGAAGCCACTGTCAGAGCTGAACAGAGAATCCTGCAGGCGGTGGCACCTGGAAAGCAGAAGTGGGCACCCGCAGAGCCCCAGGCAGTGAGAACCTCAAGCGAGGCCCAAAGCAGGCCCACGCCTCCCAGCCCTGGCATACACCTGTGAACCTGGCCACGCCCAGCCCCTCACTCTGGGCAGCGCACGACCATCTGCCCACCAGCCTACTCCCCAACTGTCACCAGAGAGGGGCCAGGCCGTGCCAAGCTCTCAGGAACACCCAGAGGCCTGCCGCTCCATGCTGCGGGTGGGCGGGGCACGCCACAGGCAGGAGCTGGCTACGGGCCGGCTGGAGTCCCCCAGGCTGGGAGCACCCTTCCCCCCGCAGCTGCCTCTGGTTGCCGCCACCCTCACTGGCTAAGGAGTGGTGATGGGCCCACAGGAAGAGTCCACCCCAGGGGTCCGGGGGCCCATCCGGCAATGTTGGACAGATGGGGGGGTGCGAATCTGCCTTTGCAGTCGGCCCAGCCCACCACCCAGTGAGCCAAGGGCCCCACTCCAACCGCCTCCTCCCTCCATTTGGCCCACACAGGTCCCAGCGGGCACCGGCACCCAGGCGCTGGGCGCCTGATGGCAGGGAGGTCTACAGTAGAAGCCAGCGGAGGCACTTTCAGTGCCCCCCACCCATGAGCGCTCCCACCCAGCGCCGGGGTTGGGGGACACAGACGCAGACCCTCACGTCCCTGCCTGACCCTCAGGGCGAGGCAGAGGTGAAGGGGCCACAGCACGGCGGGGCAAGGCTCAGACCTCGTGCCGGTCCTTGGCTGCAGCCCCGCCTCACCCCAAGTGCCCAGCCACCAGGAGGCCTTCCACGGCATTGAGCAAGGCCTCCGGTTTTGTAAGAGAAGCCAGGGCCTCCCCTTCCCTCCCGTGGACACAGCTCCATCTCAAGAGGCAGCTGGGGCACAGGAGAAGACAGGGCCTCCGGGCGTGGCCCTGCCTCTGCGGCAGGCCTGGCTATGGCTGGGGTCAGCACTCAGACGGCCGCACCCAGGAGATGAGGGCCAGGGAGGACAAGACACCGCTCAGCATCGTCAGCCAGGGCAGTGCTGACGGTCTGACCTCTGCCTTCCCAGACCGAGGTCTGCCCACACCTGGCCCACCCGCCTCTCCCAGTCACAGGCCTGGCCTCCTCGCACCTGCCCTCCAGCGCCATCCTGGAGCACGCGCAGCGGGGCTGTGAGCTCCACCCCAGGCGCTCTGCCTTTCGAAGAGGCAAGCAGAGCTCCAAGGCCCAGCTCCCCAGACAGGACAGTCTCTGGGCCTCTCCGCTGGACGGGCTTGCCCAGAACCCTCCCCCAAATTCAAGCCCAGTCGCTTTTACTGGAAGCGTCCCAAAGCCACCTCATGCCACAAGCTGCCAACCGCCATCTGCATGTCCACGCCCAGCTCGACACGCCCAGGGGACTGTTTCACAACAACGTGACCCCTGCCCGCTTTGGGCCACCGAGAAGACCACGCTGACTTTATCTGCAGCAATCTCTAAGATGAAACTGGGGGTGGGGGAAGGGTGGCATTTTCCAAACCTGACAACAAATGACATTATAAAAGCTCTCCCAGATCGCTGCTGTCAGGCTCCTGAGGCCTTCCCCAAGCCACCCACACCCGCCCCTCAGGTCCCTCCACCGGCCTTCTGACCACCCCCAACCCAGGCAGCTCTGTGCCCCCAGAGGTCGGAGGGCCCAACCCAGGGAAGGAAGCCCACCGCCCACCAATCCCCCCAGAGGTCCAGCCTTGCCGATGCAGTCAGCTGCAGTGGACCAGAGGGCACCAGGCATGGTTGGCATGGACGCGGGGCCTGGCCGCCTTGCCCAGAGCTCTGTCACCCTCTCCCCTACTGCAGGCGCTGCCCACGCCTCTGTGCTCTCCAGCGGCCCGCCCACCTGCTCCCAAGTCCCACCCAGCCAGCAGGGCCATTCTAACTCATCACAGGTATCACCTCTTTCACCACCTCACACCAGCACTGGGAGGCGGGCACACAGGGAAACTGAGGCTCACTGAGGTTCAAAGCCTGCCCAGAGGCACAGCCCCAAGTGTGGACCACACACGCAGGACCACACGGTCCAGCTCCAGGGCCAGTTAGAACAAGGAGGGGGCAGGGTGCCAGCTCGCCTCCCAGCTGCCACCCCCTTGGCACTTCCTCCAGTTGGGTGGGCTCCCCGTGTCCTCAGTCCCTGCTAGAGAGGGAGAAACAGAGGACGCCCCTGGGAGAGCCCCACGACAAGAAGGCCCCGCCTGGAGGGCCCGTGAACCAAGGGCTGGAGGGCGCACAGGCGAGTGTGGTGCACCTGAAAGCAATGAGCTGAGAGGCAGGGCTAGAGGGGGGCCCTCCTTCCGGCCCCACCCAGAGCCTGACCGCGCCGGCCAGGCCAAGGTGAGCAGGAAGTGTCGGGAGGGGAGGGAGGAAGAAGGGGGAGGAACAAGCAGGGAGGAGAGGCAGCAGGTGAGAGGAAGATGACGGGGAGGAGGGGCCGCGGAGGCCAGATGCCAAGCGGGCAGACAGAGCAAGGCCTGGTTCTGCTCCAGGAGACCCAACCCCTGCGGTATCTGGCGTGAGGGACAAGCACACAGAGCCTGTGTGTCCTGCAGACCCGAGGGGACTGTGGCCCATCCCTGCCACCTCCAGCTCCTCTTCCCAAGGGTCCTGGCCTTGACGGTGGGCAGTCAGGGCTCCTGCTGGCTCAGCCCAACTAGCAGGTGTACAGGGGAGGCTTCTGGCCACCTGACCTGCGTAGAGCAGGAAAGTGACTGCCCGCCCAGGGTGACAGCTTGGCCCAAAGCTGGCACGCTCCCCCTATCTCATACAAAATGACCCCAAATCCCACCCCCTCCAGAGGGAGATCGAGCCAGCCACGCCCCTGCCTCCTGGAGAGGATAATGTGGGGAGATGGCAGAGGGGACTCCAGGACACTCCTATCCTTTGCATCCTCCCTCAGTCCCACCTCAGGCCCACAGGAAGCCAGCACCCCTCAGGAGAGCCGCCCTCATGAACTCTGCGCCAGACCTTTGCTCACACTGCTCAGCGCCGAGATTATCTTATCTCCCAGGTGAGCTGTGCGCACCCCAAGGGCAAGGACGGTGCCTGCACCACAGCTGCCTTTGCCCATCCCCTCCCCACAGTACCCAGTGAAGAAAGCCTCGGTTCTTCTTTAATGAGAGAGCAAATCCTTGCCAACCCACTGACAGGTTGCCCACTTCCTCCTTGATAATCTCTAGCTCTGGAGCTGCTTCCAAAGCCAGAGTCCCTGAGGGCCCCTTGGCCGGGAAGGCTCCGGTGGGGGGAGGGGGCGTGGAGGACGGCAAAGCGACCGCCTGGAGTCAGCTGCAGGACTTAGCCAATGCCCAGGTGGGCCAGGTCCTCGCCATCAGCCACAGCTTGCTCCCCACCCGCTTCCCATGAGTCCTTCAGCTAAGCAGGGAGACCACCTGTGGGTGTGCCCACTTCAAACCCCTCTCCTGTACCCCAGCCAGGGGTGAGAGTCCCAATACAGGACCCATCTCTGACCCTAGAGCAGGCATTTGTGCTGGTAATATAAGCAGGACCCCAAGCCAATCAATCGCTGGGTAAAGGATGAGGGACCTTTGTGAAGACCATTCTTGGGAGGGTCTGCAAGGGATGAGAAACCCTCTCGCATTGCCCCCTGCCCCTTTCCTCAGGCAGTCCCAAGCTCCTGCTGGCCCACTCCCCAGCCAGCCCACCCTCCTCTGGGAGCCTTATCTACCCACAAGGCACCCCTCATAGCCCTCAAGAGGGGTCCCCTTCATCACACAACGCCAGACGCCATCCATCTCCTTCCAGGAAGAAGACAGTACGGGTGGCTGGAACCAGCCCACCTCGGGCTCCAGGCTCTGGGCTCACCCTGGGAAAGAGCCTCAGGACCCACCTAAAGATGGGCAGAGGGGAGGCGTCTGGAAGCTGGGCCGGCGCCCCCACCTGTGTGACTCTGTCAGGCGACCCTCCACCCCTAACCTCTCCCTAAGTTTCCCCGCGGAGGCCCAAGGGGCACACCTGTCCACGCAAAGTCCGGAAGCCAGGCTCTCGGGCTCGGAATCCGAGCTGCGGCGGACACGCCTGGGGGAACAGCGAGGGTCGCGCAGGCCCCGGGTCGGGGTCAAAGGTTAGGGGTCAGGCGCACCGCTACCTCAAATCCCACTGGCCGCTGCCCACGTCGACGTCTCCGTCCTTGTCCTTCTCCGGGGCAGGCGCGTCCCCCCCGGCGCCCACGTCCCGTACCTCCTCTTCCGCCGCCGCCGCCGCGGGCCCGCTGCCGCCCTGGCTCGAGGGCCGCGACCCCGTCCTCCGGCGCCGGGAGCCGCTCGCGCCGCTGCGATCGCCCATGGCCTCAGCTCGCACCCAGCCGCGGCGGAGTCGTGGTCCACCGCGCTCGCAGCGCCCGAGGCCCGAGGCCCCGCCTCCGGTCCCTCGGCCAGAGGCCGCCACCGCCCCCTGTCGGCCGCCGTAGCCTGCGCCGCCAATCAGCGCGCAACCGCCGGGTCCACCCAGAGCCCGCGGCAGCGTCGCTCCCGGAGCTGCTAACTGGCCCGTGGCCGCGGCGCTCGTCCATGTGTAGCCCGCTGGCGCGCGGGGCACGCTGGGAGTTGTAGTCTCATGGCGCGAGCCGGAGCGCGGAGGCGGGCGCGCAGCCAGGGGCGGACGCTGCTCCCCGAGGGCCTCGGCGGAAAACGCGCGGCTTCCTGGCAGCTGGAAGCCCCTCCTGACCGCCGCCTGACCCTTGTCCCGCTCTTTAAACACAGGGTTTCGTCATGCCTCAGCCCAGGCGCGGGGTGTGGGGATGTAGGTTATTTATGAAATGCCTCGTGCGTTACTATCAGACAGACACTTAGGGCGTTGATGCTCCACGAGCCCTCTAGTTACTACCGTAGGCCCCCGCTTTTCCTCCGCTTAGGTTGTTCAGACAAGCGCCAGGCCAAAGAATGGAGCGAGAGAAAGGCCCCAGGCCCCGCGTCCCGGGTACCTCCGCCTGGCCCACCTACTCCCAGGGCAGCACCTCTCCCCTGCAGGCCCAGGACGGGGAAGGGCAAGGGTGCTGCCCTCGCCCCCACAATGGGCACGCCCGGCCCGCCTCTCCACCCAGCCGCCTTCTGCCCTCGTCCGCAGACTTGCAGAGCTTCCCGTGTTTCGCACCCGGGCCAGTTTTGCCAGGGCGTGGTGATCCTGAAGTGCCAATTCGCGGGGGCCCAGAGGCTTCTGTGTCATTGCACAGTCTGCAGTCATCCAGTCGTTAAATGAAGCAACTAATACACCATAACAACTGCACGGTGAGAACCGTGGGCGGGCAAGTCCGGTCCCAATTGGCTTGACCTGCATTTTGCAAAGAGCATGGAGTGTGAGTATCCTGGATTTCTGGATGCGAGGGTTCACTGGGGGCTCAGGCCTGGTTTACCCAAGAAACACCCCTAGCCGCAGAACCCACTCCATTCATTCCTCTGAGGTAAGCAAGGCTGAGAAGATCACCTCTCTGAAAGCAAATAAACCCAGAGGCTCAGCCTGAGGTCAGCCCTCCTTCCCGCCGGGCTTGCCCTGGATCCATCACCTCCACGGACAGGCACCTGGGCCCCCTGGTGACACGTGCTTCTGCCACCGGACCATTTGCGACTTATACCAGCCTGGCATCCCTTCCTGGCAGGCTGAGGCTACCTTGCAGGTGTTTTCGAGTAGCCTGCTAAAGGGGCCGCCCTCATTGGGCGCCAGAACCCCTCCTGCGTGCCCACATGGCCCAGCCTCGGTGGGTCAGGACCAGCCCCGTCTCTTATCCAGTGTCCAAGAACGTTCGTCTGTTCCTAGGCAGACCTGAGCCAGGGGGAGCTAGGCCTTTCTGAGTACTGATCCCAAGGGAGGTCGGACGCAGGAGAGGGTCCTCTCGGGACCCAGCAGCGTAGGAGTGAGCCCTGGGAGCTCTGGCCCTCCCTCCCAATGATCTCTCCCAGGCAGCTAGTGGTAAGCTCCCCACCCACGCCCACGTGTCTCCGCGCACCTTCTGGCCCCGCCATCCTCCAATACAGAGCCAAGACTAGAGGGCCGGCCCGGACTGGCACGCTGATTGGTAGAGGAGAAGATCGACGACTCAGGCTGCCAGTAGGCCCAGAGAGGCTGAGCGCAGTAGCCAACGAGGAGTGAAGGGCCGTGTTAGAAGCGGCTGCCTGTGTCCGCGTCCAGACTCCAAGTCGTCGGCAGACAAGAAGCAGTAGGAGTGAGGGGACCAGGGTGGACTGGGGGCCGCCAGAAAGGACCGATCTGACCGGGGCCTGTGGGGGAACCAAGGGTTCCACCACCGAAGTTGAGAGCAAGATGAAGGCCTCAAGCCAATGGGAAGGCAGGGGCTGTGAAGGCACCAATAAGGAAGAGCCCCTGTACCAGCGGGGTGCAGGGCCTGTCCGAGGGAGGCGGAGGCCTGTGGTTGATAGTGGGCGGGACTTCTAGGAGGGAGGTGGGGCCTACGCCAGCCCCGCCCACAGTCCCAGCACCTCAGGATCCTGGGTGCGGTGCGGCCCAGACCCACAGGGGAGAGGCAAAAGGTCAAGGTAGGTGAGGTTGTTTGGGGACAAATGTGTGCATGAGGAGTTGTCGAAGAAAGCTCAGTGGCGAGTTTCCCTGCTGGTGGAAGCAACACCTGGCCCGGGGTGAGGAACCTGCAGGTCTGGTCGAATAAAGGGCTGGAAGGGTTTGGGGGTTTAGAAAGGGCCTCGAGCTGACACTAGGGTGGAGGCACCGCGGGCAGGCCAAGGAAGCCTGTGAGGAAAGACACTGGACATGGTGATCGGTAGCCTGTTCTCTGGAATGCAAAGCTCTGTCCATGGACACCTGTGGAGACAAGCGCGGGCTCGTCCCAGGCACCGGGCAGGCAGCCTCCATCCTTCCACCCCCACTGCCCCATAGAGTCTTGGAGAAGCAGAAACAGTCAGTCCAGACCCCGAAGCTGAGGAGCCCTGGGGAGGAGTGGACCTCTGACAGCCTTCCTCCCTGCCATTGGTGCCCACCCAGGTGTGAATCTGAGTTTAGGATGGGTGGGGTATTGGGCAGGGCTTAAGTCAAAGGCAGCCCTTGGACAAGTCGTTCCTCTCCCTGAGGCTCAGTCTTCATATGCAAATTAGGCAATTCTTCCTACCCATCCTCTACCAACACTGGGGGCTTTCCTGAGGT
This sequence comes from Phocoena sinus, assembly GCF_008692025.1. Taxonomy (NCBI): domain Eukaryota; kingdom Metazoa; phylum Chordata; class Mammalia; order Artiodactyla; family Phocoenidae; genus Phocoena; species Phocoena sinus. The sequence continues at coordinate 79,043,063 of NC_045779.1, forward strand.
TGTTAAGGCTGACAACGCTCCCCAGAAGGGGGCGCCCACCTCCAGGTGAGCCCCACCCTGAGCAGCAGGCCCACAGGCTATGGTCTGTTGCAGGTCAGTCTCCCCTGCTGTCCATACCAGTGGAGTCTGTGTGGGCCTGTCCCCTGCCAGCGTGCAGACAGCTGCTCTGGCCCTGGGCTGACCTGGTTTGACCACATGTCTCCAAAGATGTGGGACCTCTCAGCTTATGCCTACCTACCTGGGTGCCGAGGGCATTTGCTGGGGTAGGAGTCCATGTCCCTGGGCTCTCTGAGCCCAGCACAGCCCTGCCCCTCATCTCCTCAACATGACGTCCTGTCTAAAGCCCGAGGGCTGTGGTGGCTGTGGGCGGCTGTGGGAACTCCTATGACCCCTGGGCACCTCCTCCCCAGAGCCAGCCTGGCCCAGCTACCTATGGAGGGCTCCTCAGTGTGGGAACATATCCCCTGAGTCTGGGAGTCAGGATGTGGACAGCAGGCTGCAGGAAGGGGTCAGACCCCACACCCTCTGCTGTCCCCATGTTCTCCAGTGGCATCGAGGAAGACTCGCTGGTGGCTGTCAGGCTGTAAGGACAGCAGGAGCCCCTACAGGAAGAGTGGAGGTGTCCCAGGCCACAGGATTACAGGCCCTGCTGCACCTCCTCCGGCCATTCTAGATCAGTCCTGGGCCAGATCTGACTGTAGCCTCCCCAGTTCCTGGCACAGAGCGGAGTCACCTGCCACAGGAGAAATGCTAACTGCCTTGCCTTCAGGGGTGTGCTCTTGCCTTTGGTCTGACAAGCCGGCCCTCCAGGGTGGAAGACTGCCTTCTCACAAAAGAAGACACGGGCGCACCCCAGCAAAAGGCAGCGGCGCGACTCCAAGGCTGCGTGGGTAGGGTGCCACTCCCAGCGCTGGGCCTGCGCCTGCCCGACCTCTGTGGAGCGGCAGGACCCGGAAGACGACCCCTAGGTGACCCCAGTGCCCCCTGCTGCGCGGGCCCAGCCCTGTATACATCAGCCCGACACTCCGAGTTCTATCAAGAGTGGCATTTATTCTCCTCGTGGAGGTGCGGTGCTCCGGGGAGCTGGTGCTATTGTGCTTAGGAAGGAGGTCTGTCCGTCCGTCCGTCTGTCCGGCCGGCCCGGCCCCAAACGGGGGCGGAAGAGGGGCGCGGCCCGAGTAAAAATCCCGGCCTGTCCCGGGTGGGAGTATGTACAAGGCGGCGGGGCGCAGGCGGGGGTGGGGGCGGGGCGGGCCGGCGGCCGCAGCCCCCACCCGAGGGCCCCCGCATCTCGGGCCCTACTCGTAGAATCAGTACAAAATAGGTGCTACCTAAACGTTCCTTCTACCTGAATTCGCTAAGTCGGTTATTGTGCTGCTTAGTTATGGGGGCGGGAGGGGGCCCATGGCTTTCCACGGCGGCAGCGGGGTGTGGGGAGAGGCGGGAGACCCTGGCCGGCCCACAGCCCTCCGGCCTTCTCCTTAGGTAGGTAGATAGGCATGTGGGGTAGGGTGGGGTGCCTGTGTGTGCGTGTGCATGCGGGTGTGCCCAGCGCAAGTGGGGCAGGCCCCAGCTTGGGAGCTGTGTGAACACCAAGCTGGGATGTAGGGGTCTTGGACGTGGGCTCTGCTGTGCCGGCCTCTCAGGTCCGGGTCCCCCACTGCAGGAGCAGCGGAGTAGCAGCTGGGCTTGGTACCCACGGGGATGGGGCTAGCCAGGTCAAATGCTCCAGCGTGCACCTTTTCTTCTGGCTTGGAGCCCTGGACTGACGTGACAGAGCCCTCATTGCCAGGGGATGGAAGGAATGGGATTCGGCGCGGGTGGCCCTGGTGGCGCTGGGCCTTGGGGCCCTCGGTCTGTGCCACCTGAGCTGTGCACCCAGGCCCAAGTCAAAGGCAGAGCCCCACTGCCCCCAGCACTGGCTCGGCGCTGGGGCGGGGAGGAGTGAGGGGCCACGGTTAGGTCTAGGGACCGCAGCTCTCTCTGCACCTGCGGCCATCCCTGGCCCACCCAAGCCCGTTGGGCCCGTCACAAACATGCACACACACACACACACACACACCCCGCAGGTCGCCACGTCCCTAGCGGACTCAGAAGGGGGCCTGGAACATAGTTGGTGCCTAATGAAGGATTGGTGGGTGATGGACGACTGAAGGAGGGGTCTTGGGGGGCAACCACCCCGCCCCGCCCCTGAAACCATTACACCCGCCGGCCTCTGCCGTGGGGGGGAGGAGGAGGAGGAGGGGGAAGAAAGTCTGCGCGTCCGGCCCCGCGCAGCGTCCCTGATCTAGGGGCCTATGGGGTGGTGGGGCAGGGGGATACCTGATTCTCAGTAACTCTAGAGGCGGCGGCAGCTTCGCATGCAGTGCGCATTATTGCTCTATAGTCGGCTTCGGACTAACTAAGAGGGACAGGGAGCGGGCAGCCCCGGGAAGGGACGGGAGGTGGGTGGGGCTGCATGCAGTGACGTCACAAAGGCGGCGGCCAATGGGGCGGGCCCTTGGGGCGGTGTCGCCGCCGAGGCTTTGGCATAGACCGGCGTAAGTTGGCAACAGAGTGAGGGCGGGGCCTGGGGTTCCAGGGAGGGGACCGGCCTCTGAGAGGCGGGGCCTGAGGCTCCCAAGAGGCGGAGCCCGGGTGGGGCGGGGTTCAGGGGCGGGGAAAGTGATCCAGGACATCCCAAACCCCTGGCGTCGGCGGGAAGGATAGGGGCCGCAGCGCCCCTTCCCTGACCCGAGTGCAATCCGTTCATAAATATAACGTACAAATACAGAAAGAAACCCGACGCATCCGCAACCCCCCCCAGGGGGCTTTACCCGCAAAGCGAATACAGAGAGGTGTGTAGAGGGCTGTGTCCAGGCCTGCCTGCCGGGCCCCAGAAATCCGTCCTCCAACACCGAATGCCCGGGTACGAGGGAGGGGGCCCCGGGGCAGGGCGGGAGCGGGTTCTGAGGAGGTCGGATAAGTCCATGCGATTTGATATGCGTCATTATTATTCGTTATGGAGGACAGAGCCCGGGAAGCTGGGCTGGAAGAATTCGGATTTGGCAGGGGATGCGAGGCGAGGGTAGGAGAGCGGCTCGGACTGAGGCCCCAGAAGGAACCCAAGGGAGAGAGGTGCCGCCATCCGCCCCCCTCCCCGATCCCCAACGCGTCTAACACTCCTGGGGTTCAACGAACACTGAGGAGTAGGGACGCCTCTGCAGCCCCCCATCCTGCCCCTCCCCCGCCTGCTGCTGGGGAGGGACCGGCTCCCTGGACGTCTAGGCCGCAGGCCTGGCCCTGGAAGGCTTGGGAAGGGGTGGGGAAGACCTGAGTCTCTGCGACACGATCCAGGGGCGCAGAAGAGGGAGGAAGGGGGCGCTCCCTACCTCACCCCACCCCGGTCTTCAGAGACCTAACTCGGAGATGAGGTTCGGTTCTGGGTCTCCTCGACCCTATTGCTGGGAAAAAGCCTGGGGCACCCTGGAGGGGAAGGGAGGGGGCTCGGGGTGGGTCTCCCCTCGGGACCCTATTGCTTGAAGGGGCCGGCAGGGCCCCCGGCGGGCGGGGCGGGGCCGGGCCCCCTCCCCCTATTGCTGTGAGGAGGGGCCCGCCCTCCGGCCCCTCCGCCCGTTCGCCGGCGGAGACCTCCCTGGGGGCCCGTATTGCTGAGAGCCGACCCGGCCGGCGGAGGCCACGCCGCCCTAGGCCTGCACGGGGCTGAGCTGCGGCGGCGCGGCGGGCGCCGGGGCCGGGGGACCGGCGGCGGCGGCGCCCTTGAAGCAGGCCGACTCGTAGTGCTTGTTGAGATAGGACTTGAGCGCGAAGCTCTTCTTGCAGCGCTTGCACTGGAAGTGCTTGAAGGCCGAGTGCGTCTGCATGTGCGCGCGCAGGTTGGAGCGGTCGGCGAAGGCCTTGCCGCAGTGCGCGCAGCCGAAGGGTTTCTCGCCGGTGTGGGAGCGCATGTGGCCCTGCAGCAGCCAGGGCCTGGAGAAGGCCTTGCCGCACACGCCGCACTTGTGGCGCAGGTCGTGCGTGAGCAGGTGCATGGCCATGGCCGGCATGGACACGTACACCTTGCCGCACGTCGGGCAGCGCCGCGCCAGCTGACTGTCCAGGCTGCGGTGCGTCTGCTTGTGGCGGCTCAGGTTCGACGATGTGGCGTACGTTTTGCCGCACTCGCCGCACGCGTGCCGGCCTCCCGCGCTGCCGGCCCCAGGCCCCGCACGCGCCTCGGTGCTCGCCCCCGCGCGCGCGCCGCCCCGACCCCCGGCCCCCGATCCCGCACCGCGCGTGCCTGCCCCGGCCCCGCCTCCGCCGTCGCCGTCGGGGGCCGCCGCCGAGGCCGTGGAGGGGGCGGCGGCGGCATTGGCGTTGGCGGCCTTGCGGCGGGAGCGCCCGTCGGTGATGAAGAAGGTGTCAGCAGCGTAGCCCTCGCTGACCGCCGCATCGCCGTTGATGTAGCCACCCGCGGCTGTGGCCAGCTCCGGGCGCGGGGTGGGCGGCGGCGCCGAGCCCGCAGCCGCCGGGCCCAGCTCTCCCCGCACGGCCGCAGCGTACATGGGCTCCGGGGACGGCCCTTTGAGCAGGGCCGCCTCGGCGTCGCCATCGTAGACAGAGGCAGGCCCCGCGTAGTCGTTGAGGTATCCTAAGGGCCGAGGCGGACAGACAGAGAGACAGCGGGAGGGGAACCGGGCAGCGGGCGAGACACACACGGGAGGGCGGCGGGAGACAGCGGGGTCCGGGAAGGAGGGAACAAGGAGGACAAAGAATAAGGGGCCGAGGGACCGCGGGGCAGGGAGGATGGAGACGGCAGGGAGGGGAAGAGAGGAGAGGAGAGATGAGACAGGGCCCGGCCCGGCCCCGCCCCACCCTCGCAGGAGGAGGAAAAGAGTCGCATCTTCGGGCGCGGCTGCCCCCCCCCCACCTTCCGCGGAGCTTCAAGGTCAGGGGGGAGGGGCGGCGCTTCCCTCGCCCTCCTTCCCCTCCTCCCCCCCTCCTCCCCCTCCCCCTCGGGTTCTCCCCACTTCAGCAGTTTTCCCTGATTATGCAACACACTGCAGACCCGCAGCGCACAAAGCCAGGACCGCCTGTCCAGGGACCCCGTCGCTCCCGCTCTCATGGCTCCCAGCGGCTTTTCCACTGTGCTGAGAACCCACGCCCAGCCTTGATGTCGACCCTCTCCAGTGCTCGAGGTCTCCCAACAAGCCCTGGAGAATTCTACCTCCCGCAGACCTTCTAGCACCTCCCTTTCATCTCCCAGCTCTCCCACTACTCACTAGATTTGACCACCTTCAGCTCCAGCCCTATCTCCCTCCATCCACTCTGCTTCTGCCCCCACTCCCTTCAGTCATCCTGCAGCCTTGGGTCCTACCTTGTTCCACATTGCCCTCTTCCCCCAGGCCCTAATCCTTTATGGGGGCCTTCCTCAGCCCCAGGACAGACGACCAGGAAGATGCTGCATTGGAGACAGTGCCAGGGCGTCCACCAGGGGACACCTTCACAGGGACAAACTGCAGGCAGGCAGCATTATTCATGCCGGTAACTGCAGCTGTTCTCAAGGCATGAGATGGATCTCACAACCTCAAAGTCACAAATGCACACCCCACACAATACAGGCTCTGGCTTCTTCAGGGTTACACTCAGCCTCTCAAACACTGTCAATCCTGGAGTCCCCTCAGGGTGGGTTGCATGCTGACCCAGGCCTGTGCCACCTACTCATGCAGGGTCAGACATGCAGCCACCCAGACACTCTCAGCTAGGGTCACCAGTCACATGGGCGCAAAGCAGCCTCAGAGTCACATGGTCCCATGTAGTGGCACACAGGCAGGCACACACTCATACAGGGTCACACACAAGCGCACACAGTCACATGGCCACACGCAGTCACATGGGCACACACAGGCTCGCACACAGGCTTATGCTTCTTCAGGTCACACTTGTTTTACCACCCCAGGCTGCTGGCACTCTCAGGCCCCTTGCCTGCATGCTAACAGTTGTCCTTGAATTTGGGCGACCTTACACAAAGAGCCTCCCCCTGCCTCCAGCACTTTGGACTTCCCGGCCCACAGCCCACCTGCCCACACCCTTCTCCCTGACCCTGGATTCAGGGAAGAAGACACTGCTGCTGCCTCGGCTGGGACCTTTGCCCTGACAGGTGGGCCGCCCCCACTGGACCACATGGCTACTCCCTGGAGCTCATAGCACTTCCCTGATGGCCCTAGCAGGGGGTCCTGGAGGTGTAGCCAAAGAAGAGGAGAGGGCTCCGAAGCAGGCTCAGCTTCCTGAGTGTGGGTTTGCATGCATCGCTAAGTCCTGTCATGTCAGCAGGTGTCCATGCTGTGTCGGTCAGGGTGTGGGTCAGTGTGTACCTTCAGGTACCTCCTGTTCCTGCCCCCTGTTCCCCACAGTCTCTCCTGCATTGACACTCTCGCTGCCCAGCCTTGGCTCTGTTCTGGCCTACCTCTGCCTTCCCCTCTCCCTACCCCCCATCTCCCTCCCCTCCAAGCCCCACTCCAGCCACTGCCTCCTGCTGGTTCTGGTTCCCTCGGGTCTATTTCCTGCGGCCCCTGCTCCCTCCAGCCCCACACTCTGGCCCTCTACCCCTTCCGGCCCTGCCCTGGGCCCCTCGCCGCCCCCAGCCTCATCCCAGCTCACACCTTTCTCCTGCAGTCGCTCGCCGAGGTCGCTTCGGGCGCGCCCGTAGGAGCTCTCGAGGTCTGCCGAGGAGAACGTGTCAAGTTTGACCTTCTTGACCAGGAAGGATCTGGGCATGATTCCTGCGGGGCTCCGGCGCTGTGGGCCTGCGGAGCCGGGACGCGGGGGGGCTGCGGCCGCGGCGGGGCCCCGTCACCATCCGAGGGGCGGCGGAAGCAGCACGGGTCCCCACTCTGGCCTTTGGGTGATGCCGCGCGAGTGCCGTCCTCTCTTCTGCCTGCCTGTCCTGCGTTTCCTCCTCTGCTCCTCGGGATCCCTTTTCTTCTCCTTCCTTCCTTCTCTTCTCTTCTTCTATTCTCTTCTCTCTTCTCCTCTTCTCTCTTCTCTTCCTTCCTTCCTTTCCTCCTCTGGTCCCGGCTCCCCAGCCCGCAGTGCCGCCCCTGGACAGGCGGGGGAGGAGGCTGGGAGGGCGGGGAGGGGGGGAGCGGCTCCGTCCCGGGCCCGGAGGCTGCGAGTGGGTGCAGGGCTGGCCCGGCTCCGCGGCCCCCTTCCCCTCCCCCCCGCCACCGCGGCGGAGCCTCAGTCAGCGACCCCCCATGCCCCCGGAGGTGGCGGCGCCGGGCCCGGAGAACGGGGCGGCGGCGGGAGTGCCGGCAGCTTCAGCACCGCGGCCAGCGCCGGCCCGGCCAGCACCTCGGCCAGCGACCGGGCGGGTAAAGCCGGCGCGAGCTGCGAGGGGCGGGCCGCGGGGGCTCGGCCGCCGGGAGGGGGTCCTCGGAAGGGGGTCTCTGGGAGGCTTGCTTTATTGTTCTGCAGCCGGAGCGAGCGGCGGCGGCGGGCGGCGGGCGGCGGGCGGCGGGCGGCGGGCGGGGGTCCTCGGGGGGAGGGGTGCGCTGGGAGGGCGGGCCGAGGGAAGGTGGGAGGGAGGGACGGGGGCTCCGGGGGCGGGGCTCGGCCCTCCGACAGCTCCTGGGCCCGGCCTCCTGCACCCGCGGCCGCCTCTGCCTGCGGCCCGGCCCAGCCTCCGGCTTTTAAAGCCCAGGAGCTGCGGGAGGGGGTGGGAGGAGTGGGGGAGAGGACGGCGGAAATGGCTGCGCTGGGCCGGGCCCCCGCCAGGATCTCCTGGGAGGGGTCTTGGGGATGCCGCGGCCCGGCTTGTGTGGAGTTCCCCCGAGAGACTCCAGGAACGGAGGCCCAGCTGTCCGCGGCATTGTGGGGCGTGGGGGGAGAGGTGGAAACAGGCCTGGGACCCACGAGCCCGGACTTGGGATCTTTGGGTGAGGAACGCAGGGCGGACCCCAGAATGGTCCGGCCAGTCTAGCTCTCGGGTGTGGAGGCGAGGGATCTGCGGGGGCAGGTGGGGGAGGCGGGAGGCGAAGGAGCGAATGCTGAGGCAGCGAAAGTGCAGTGTGGAAGTGCTGCGCTCGCCCTGTGCCGCAGTGGCTCCCTGCCACTCGGTCACCCGGGCTGACCCCGCACCCGCTGGAGAGGCCTCCTCCACCCCCGCCTTCCTCCCAAGGGCCGGAGGTCGAGCGCAGCGGCGACGCACCGAGCGGGATGTGAAGGGGGAGAGGGGCTGCTTTGCCCTTGCTCCAGAAATTCGGTTTCACTGGTGGTTTTCCGCCCTCCCGCGCGCCTGCAGTTCCCCCACGCGGCCCCGCAACCAGGCGGATAACCCTTCCCCCGGCCGCCCGCCCCGAGTTTGCAGCCCCCATGACGTCAGGCCCAGCAGCCAATGGCTGGCGCGGGGGTGCGGGGAGTTCCGGGCCGCACAATGGCCGCGCGCGAGGACATATGTCCCCAATTAGGGCCCGGCGCCGCCATTGTCCCCTCACCCTCCCCCGCCCGGAGGTTCGGGTCTCCACGCTCCGAGCGCTCCCCAACGCGGCCCTCCGTCCCTGAGGACCAAGGTTACAGGGGTGGCTCCGGGAGTATCCGGGCGGTCCGAGCCGGGAGCCCGTGCGCACCCGGCGCAGAGAGCGGTGACCTTGTGCGGGGCGGCACGGCGGTCCCGCGGACACCTGCCGGGAGCGCGCGGCGGGAGGGCCGCACCGGGGGCGCGCGTTCGGGGGCGTGCCGGGCGCGCTGAGCTCAGCGCCCCGCCGCCTGCCCGGCTCCCCGGTTTCTCCCGCATCTCAGCCCAGGAGCCGAGTGAGCGGGGCTGTGAGCGAGCCAGCCCGGCGCGGGGGCGCGGCGGAGACCACAGGCCCGCTTTGTGGCGGCGGCTCAGGCCGCGGCAGTGGCGGGATATTCATCTTGCGTGGCAGTTGCTCCCAAGGGGCGGGGGCGGGGCGCGGCTGGCCCCTTATCGCAGAGCCGCAGCCGGCGGGGCCCGCAGTGGGGGCGGGGACGGGGATCCCCCTCGGCCGAGCCACTCGTCCCTGCCCCCTCCCAGGGGGGCCAGGCAGAGGCGCAGCCGGAGGCACGGGCCCAATTAGCATTTTGATTGCGGGACTGGGGGGGCCCATCTGGACCGAGGCCTAATTACCGGGCTAACCCTCGGGGCGCCAGCGGGACGGGCCAGGCGCACTCCCTTCACCCTGGGTTCCCCGCCTCCCGAACAATCCGCCCCAGTACTGCTCTCGGACCACGTCCCTGTCCCCTTCCGTTATCCCAGTGGCCCTGTCGCTCTGTCCGTGTACTTTTGCTCCTCCACCCCTTCCCTCATTCTTCCACTCCCCTACCCTGTCCTTTGTCCCTCCCTCTGCACCTGTTTCCTCAGTCCCATTCCTCCATCGCCCTTCGCTTTTCCCTCATTTCTGTTCCTTCATCCAGCTTCTCGATTCTTCCATTCCTGGTTCGCTGTCCCAGACCCTGCCTGTCTGTCAATTTCCCCGTCCCCAGGCTCCCAACCCTCTTGACCGACCGGGCGTCAGAGCACCGACACATGTGTCCTACGGCCCAGGCGCTCCCAAGGGGATCATTTAGGCCGCCCTCGCGCTCCCACTCGTTCGGGGTAGAGCCTGCAGCCCCTCGGGGCGCCCAGCGGGGAGGGGCAGCTGGGCCTAGGCCTTGGCCATCAGTCCGAAAAGGCCAGGTTGTGGAGCACACATGCGGCTCGGAAGCAATTACTTAGTCCTCTCCACCCCACCTCCTTTCAAGCACCCTGAGGTCGAGATCACTGTGTTGCAGGAAGGGGGACCCCTCCCAGGGCCTGAGAGCGGGCTCTTGTCTAATACTCAGAAATGAACTGTCCGAGGAGACACATGTGCTGACAGAGCAAGAGACTTTATTGGGAAGGGGCGCCCAGGCGGAGAGGAGGAGGTTAAGGGACCCCAGGAGGACTGCTCTGCCACGTGGCTCGCAGTCTTGGGCTTTATGGTGATGGGGTTACTTTCTGGGTTGTTTCTGGCCGATCGTTCTGACTCACGGAACTTTCTGGTGGCACATGCAACCGCTCAGCCAAGATGGGTTCCAGCGAGGAGGATTCTGGGAGGTTGGTAGGACGTGTGGACTGGCGTCTCCTCTCTCCTTTTGACTTTTCCTGTATTCTTCCGGTTGGTGGTGGCTTGTTAGTTCCGTGTTCCTTACCCGGATCTCCTGTCATAAAATAACTCATGCAAATTGTTACTGTCTTTGCCTGGCCAGGGCAGGCGGTTTCAGTCAGTGTTTCCCCTAACAACTCCCCCTTGAGAGACTTCGTACTCAAGATACTTCTTGGGGATTGGGGCAGAGGTCTCTTTCTTCTGTAACTACTTCCTGCTGAGAGGGGGCATAGTGTTGCCTCATAGAGTAAAAGTCTGTCTCCACCTGATCAAAATTTGGGGTGAGGGCTGCAGGATGTGTGACTTTCAGCAATACAAGGACTTGTCTGAAATGACACCCATAGTGTCAGCTAGTTATTTCCTTGGATGTCTGAACCATAGCTACTCCATTTTGACTTTTAATTGTAATTTTCTCCTTCATAGCCAAAGCAGATGTCACCATTAATGATGTTAGTGTTTCTCTAGGTATGAGAAGATGCAAGAGTTTGGACTCATAAAATCTTCTCCTGAAAATACCTCACTATCTGAAGGCCTGTCCTGCCAGGTTTTCTCAGAGCACAGAGCGCCTCATTCCTGATCTCTACCCTGAATTCCTTTCAGGGGGTGTTGAAGCTCAGTGGCTGTAGTGGCCATTGACTTAATCCTTGCAGAGGCAGACGGCAATTTTCAGTTGGCAGATCCCCTTCAGGGTCATAAATTTCAGCATGGTTTGGGGGGCATTTCATGACCATTTCATCCCACGGTGCTAGGAATGCGTATTCCCAGGTCCGGTGAAGATTTCACTGACAGGCCACTCGGTGTGCCGCTCTTATTGGACTAGGCCTTACGAGTAGCCCAAAAGCCTCTGGACTACCTGTCTAGTCTAGTCTCTTATGGTGCAGGACAGTATTCCCTCTTGCTGCTCCTTCCCATATCCAGACTTACACTATAACCGTCATTGATCTTATGCGGAACTATACATTATCATTTTGTCAGAGGCTCAGTCACACATTTGGTAATGCAAGAAACAACAATTTTGTAAAACAGGCAATATAAAAAAATTATATGGCTAGCAGATTAGTAAACTCATAAGCAAGAATATAAGCCAAGAACTTCCATTAGGTGCAGCCCAGCATATCCCAGTTCGTCTGACTTAGTCTGTTCCGTACCAATCCTTATCTTTAAGGGAAGTTATATATTGGCGTTGTCCATAAGGCCCCCAGGCCAGTTTCCTAGTGTTACTAGACTGATTTTCCTTACTAGTAAGATTTAATTGTTCCCAACATAGAGGAGCCTCTAAACTTAACTTACCACAGCCTGGTGTTAACTACATAAATCCAGCCCATGATTGCGGGAGGCCTTATTCCTTGGCGGAAACTCTGCTTGTTGCTCTAAATGAGCTTGAGTAACAGAAGAAAACTCGTGTTTATGGCCAGGGTCAGAGCAGGCATTATTAATTGGCCAGGTGAAGGGATTCTACCTAGTAATATCAATAGTTACCTGAACGTGACTATAATTTTTCTTTTAAAGTAAATTTCCAGGTTTCCCTGGTGGCGCAGTGGTTAAGAATCCGCCTGCCAGTTCAGGGGACATGGGTTCGAGCCCTGGTCTGGGAAGATCCCACATGCTGTAGAGCGAATAAGCCCATGCGCCACAACTACCGAGCTACTGAGCCTGCACTCTAGAGCCCGCAGGCCACAACTGCTGAGCCCCTGTGCCACAACTACTGAAGCCCACGCACCTAGAGCCTGTGCTCTGCAACAAGAGAAGCCACTGCAATGAGAAGCCTGTGCACCGCAACAAAGAGTAGCCCCCGCTCACCACCACCAGAGAAGAGCCCGCACACAGCAACGAAGACCCAATGCAGCCAAAAATAAAAATAAATTAAATAAATTTTTAAAAATTAAAAAAATAATAAATTAAATTTATTTATTTATTTTAAAAATGTTTTAAAAATAAAGTAAATTTCCTCAGGGCCAACCAATGGGCCTTGGAGTGGAGAAATTCACCAAGGTAACCCAGAAGTACTAGACACAGGTAATTGGTCACAAACCCAACAATTGGACTGATTTTTAAAACCAGCATAGGATCGTGCCCGTGATAGGAGAACATTTGATTCATATGCAAGAAGTCAGGAAAACATTAGAAATGATTGTATGAGTCGGGTCGAGGATCTTGGGCAGTCTGTCTGCTTCTGATGTTGTCATCTTCTTGCCCTAGTGTGAGTGTAGTTTCTCCTCTGAGCATTGTTTTCAGGTGAGTTTTTTTTCTTTTTAAAATTTATTTATTTATTTCTTTTTGCCGTGTTGGGTCTTCATTGCTGCACGCGGGCTTTCTCTAGTTGTGGCGGCCAGGGGCTACTCTTTGTTGCGGCGTGTGGGCTTCTCATTGCCGTGGCTTCTCTTTGTTGCAGAGCACGGGCTCTAGGCGCACAGGCTTCAGCAGCTGTGACACGCGGGCTCCGTACTGGTGGCTCATGAGCTTAGTTGCTCCGCGGCATGTGGGATCTTCCTGCACCAGGGCTCGAACCCGTGTCCCTTGCATTGGCAGGCGGATCCTCAACCACTGCGCCACCAGGGAAGCCCCTTAAGGTGGGTTTGAGGTCAGCCGTCCTCTCTGTAGGCCAGTCCAGTGCAGGGACCCTTTATGAGTGGAAATTAATCCGAGTCAATTCCCTTCGGTTTCACTGTGCATGAGCTAGTTACGAGTACCTGATAAGCGTCCTTCCGTCCGGGTTGGAGATAGTTTTTTAAATTATGTCTTTTCCAGTGCGCGTAAGCCCCCAGTCGCAGGTTGTGGTGCATCTGATCTTCAGCCAAAGATAGATTACTGAGATATGCTTCAGAAACGAACTTAGAGTGGCCTTCAATTAAATTTTACATTAATATAGCCTAACAGCAAAGAACTATCTGGGAGGTGAGTCTTAGTAAATACAGATCTCCATTAACAAAAGCGGGATTTAACATTCATTGAAACATAATCTTTTTCTCTCTAAAATTACCCTCTTTTCTACCAAATGTAACCAGATTAAGACTAATTTGTTTGCAGAATAAGTCTGGTCTCAGTACTCGGCCTGATGACTTATATAACTGTAACTGATCATATAGACTTGCTGAAATTTTTATAAGGAGTCTCAGACTGGACTTTTAAAAGACCTCTCAGGGCTAGGAAAGTCATGCCAAGGGCTTATCACAGATTTTTGCCTAACAAATATAGGTGAATTCCTCCCTTTTCGAGGTCTCCAAAATACCTTGGGATTTCTGTACCTGCTAGTGAGGTAGCCTTCCTAATTTATCTGACAAAGCTGCTGGGAACCTAAGAGTTTCCAGTCTCTGGAGGGAGCAGATAGGAAAAGATAAATGTTTCAATTCTGCTTACAAAAGTATAATTTACCAAATTTCTGTAAGTCAATGAGTTTGAGGGGAAAGTTTCTGTATACCTGGAAAACACAGATTTAAACCAGTAATTTTTCAGATAGAAACCATAAAAATTACAACCGTATTCACCAGTTCACTCAGTCCTACGTAACTAACCCTTTTTGTTAACAACTTTTTGAAGCCATCAGGTTTTCCATTAGAATTCTTCAATTTGTTACCCAGTTCAGCATTATGGTCTGAAAGTCAGAAACCTGTATTTATCCAAAAGTCCTTTCTATAAATCTTCTTGAAGAGGAAGCATTTCTGCAAAGGCATTCGAGTGAAACCATAACTGTCTATAATGACAAAAGACTTAAGAAGGCACGTTTAAATCTGATTACAATACAATTGACAAAGAAACTTGATTACTGCTGTGACATACAACACTTTAAGATAATAGCTAGCATAATGACTGAGAACATTTTACCAGGACATGTCAGAATTTTAGGAACTGCCTATAATGTCTAGGATATCTATATTAATAACATTTACCATACAATATAACCTAAGAAGATTTATTACTCATTTGACAATACTTCCCATGTAACTTAACATACCAGATGAACTTAGTTTAATATTTTTCTTCGGGATGTTTCAAGGGCCCTTTGAAGCATCCCAGAGTTAGCTAGAGGTAAAAAAAGGACTTCATTAGAATTTGATTTAGGAAGTTTTGTCAAAAAAAATTAAAAAGGGTTTAGAACACTCAGTCACGAAGGATGAAAGGTCTGTGAAACAATAGTTATTCACTTAGCCAAAGTAACAATAAAGACTTCAAAGGCAAATACAGAACAGATCACTTAAAAGGTAAAGAAACTTGAAATCTGTTATCAAACACAGTTCAACATTTTAAGAAATCTTGTCCTCTTAAGAGAGAGAAAAGCCAAATTCAAGTTTTGCGCCCACTTACATTTAAAATTCTTTTACTTGGGCTTCCCTGGTGGTGCAGTGGTTGGGAGTCCGCCTGCCGATGCGGGGGACACGGGTTCGTGTCCCGGTCCGGGAAGATCCCACATGCCGCGGAGCGGCTGGGCCCGTGAGCCATGGCTGCTGAGCCTGCGCGTCCGGAGCCTGTGCTCCACAACGGGAGAGGCCACAGCAGTGAGAGGCCCGCGTACCACAAAAAAAAAACAAAAAAAACACACACACAGGCCCGGCCATCCTAATCAGACACTCCCTTAAATACAAGATTGAAGACTCTCAGGGCTTCCCTGGTGGTGCAGTGGTTGGGGGTCCGCCTGCCGATGCAGGGGACACAGGTTCGTGCCCCGGTCCGGGAAGATCCCACGTGCCGCGGAGCGGCTGGGCCCGTGAGCCGTGGCCGCTGGGCCTGCACGTCCGGAGCCTGTGCTCCTCAACGGGAGAGGCCACAGCAGTGAGAGGCCCGCGTACCGCAAAAAAAAAAAAAAAAAAAAAAAAAAGATTGAAGACTCTCAGAAAACCTCCTATGGAGACACAGAACTTCAGATCCGAGTACTAACAGAGTAAATAGAAATATGTCAGGTCTTCAGAGATTTCAAAGGGAGGAGAGGAGGCCAGGTTGAAAGATGAGGGGAAAGAGGGGGGACAAAATGGGTGGCCTTACAGACGTCTCCAGCCACCTGCAGACGTCCAACCATTACGGGACTTTTCCCTGGGCTTCCAGGAAGGGAGGACGGGAACTTGGCCCTACCAGAAACCAGAGACCAGACCACACCAGAGCCAGAGTTCGAGTTCTCTGCCCACCGGAGGTGATCAGGCTCCGAGGCCCTTCAACCGGACTCCCGCGTCCAGGACCAGGACAGAAGAAAAAAGGGTAGGATAGGAGGGGTTGAAAGAGGAAAGAGAGGGGGTAGGGGAAGAGGTCAATAAAGTCTGTTGCTCCTTACCCGGTCGGAGCACTCTGGCCAGTCGTCTGCGTCAGGAGGAGACCAGGAACAAAAGGGTCCCAGTTGTGGCCGCTGGGTCTGGTCCATCTGCGGGCGAGCTGGTCCCCGAGTACCCCGAGTGATCAGGATGTCAGTCGTAGCAAAGAAGGGATCCCACCAGAGTTGCCATTTGTTGCAGGAAGGGGGACCCCTCTCAGGGCCCGAGAGCGGGCTCTTGTCTAACACTCAGAAATGAACTGTCTGAGGAGACACACGTGCTGACAGAGCAAGAGACTTTATTGGGAAGGGGCGCCCAGGCGGAGAGCAGGAGGGTAAGGGACCCCAGGAGGACTGCTCTGCCACGTGGCTCGCAGTCTTGGGCTTTATGGTGATGGGGTTACTTTCTGGGTTGTTTCTGGCCGATCATTTTTTTTTTTTTTTGCGGTACGCAGGCCTCTCACTGTTGTGGCCTCTCCCGTTGTGGAGCACAGGTTCCAGACGCGCAGGCTCCACGGCCATGGCACGGCATGTGGGATCTTCCTGGACCGGGACACGAACCCCTGTCTCCTGCATCGGCAGGCGGACTCTCAACCACTACGCCACCAGGGAAGCCCTGGCCGATCATTTTGACTCAGGGAACTTTCTGGTGACACATGCAACCGCTCAGCCAAGATGGGTTCCAGCGAGGAGGATTCTGGGAGGTTGGTAGGACACGTGGACTGGTGTCTCCTTTTGACCTTTCCTGTATTCTTCCGGTTAGTGGTGGCTTGTTAGTTCCATGTTCCTTACCAGGATCTCCTGTCGTAAAATAACTCATGCAAACTGTTATTGTCTTTGCCTGGCCAGGGCAGGCGGTTTCAGTCAGTGTTTCCCCTAACAACTGTGCCCCATGGTGGGGTCCAGCTAGGAGAGGCTGGGAAAGGACAGCTGGAGATACTAACCCCTTTGGAAAGTTTCAGCCCCCTTGCACCGGAGGCCACCTTGAGTCTCTCCCACCGAGAGCTGAGGTATAGGGGGCTTTGTTGCAGGAGACGGGAGTGGGTCCCAAGGCAAGGCCACTTTGGCCTCCGGTGGACCCAGTGGGTTGCGGGGCACTGTGGCACTCGAGGCCCATGCAGGGACCACACCCCGAGGAGCCTCTTGGCCTCAGGGTCTCTGTCCACCAGCCCCACCCTGCCCAGGTTCACACTGCAACAGCTGGGCCCAGCCCCTTATCCATGTCAAATGGGAAGGATCTGGTGTTGGTTCTATGTTCCGCCACCTTCCTCTGCTTCCGTGTGTGCCACTTCCAGGCCTGGCAGGTCTCATGTTACTGAAGAGCCAGACTTTAAGCGGGGACCCCCAGTGCTGTATCCCAAGCACCGTGCCCCCAGCAGAGCCAGGAGCCCTGTGTGTGCCCACCCCTGGGCCCGTGGTCACCGTCTCACCCCCCTCTGCCCTACTCTCTGCCCCAGTGGGCGTATCTGGAACCAGTTCTGCCTTCACCCCCCTAACCTATATTGAACATCAATCTGTGCTCTGAAGCAGGGGCAGCAGACACTGATCTCTGTGCTCCTAGAGCCCACAGTCCAGCCCAGGAAACAGGCGAACCAGTGAAAGCTTGGACGGTGAGAGCAGGCACGGGAAAGACTGGGAGGAGACAAGCAGTGGAGGGCTACTGAGACCGAACAGTGCTGGGGGAAACAACCCGTGCAAAGGTCCTGAGGCCACAGTGGGAGGAGTGTGGGCAGAAACCCTAGGCCAGAGAAGGGCAGGTGCATGAGGGAGAGCAGTAACAAGTTGAAGAAGGAGAGGAAGGGGGCAGAGACTAAGCCTGTGAGGTGGTTATGGGCTTTGGCCTCTATTCCAGAGGTGATGGGATTCTGTGTCTTTCAGGAACAGCAGGGAGGCCAGTGAGGGAAAGCAGAGGGGTTGAGTTTATCCAGGTGAGCTACTGAGAGGCATGTGAATCAAGGGGCGTGCAAGGTAGGGGTGGCAGTGATTGTGGAATCTAAACCAGATGAGAAGAGGGTGACGACACGTCATCCTGGGGCTGTGGGGCGCTGGAGGCAGCAGTGAGCTGGGAGGGGTGATGGGCAGGGAACCGGTGTTGAACCGAGATGCCGGGGCGGGGTTGGGGGGTTCCTGGAGGTGACAGGGTCCAGGGCGTCGTTGAGGCAGAGGATGAGGTCACTGGCAGGAAGAAGAGGTCAACACCGAGGGGCAGGGCGCTGAAGGGTGGCCCACGGGAGTTCAGGCCTGATGCAGCGGTGCGGCGACGCCTCGGCAAGGACTGGGGTGGGGGGTGGGTGTGGCCGACAGGCGATTGACGCGTCAGCCAGGACTCTTGTGGGAAGCAGGGGCTGCAGGCTGCAGGCTGCAGCAGGAAGAGGGGTCGTGGCACTTCCAGGCCTGGGGTGAGGCGGGGAGAGAAAAAGCAGCCCCGGAGAAGGCTGGCGGGAAGGGAGCAGGGAGGAGGGGCCGCGGTCGGGGCTGAGGGCGTGGGGGGATGCTGGAGCCTGGCCCCGGGGGAGGGTGTCAGGACTGGGGGGCTTTACTCCTAAACCAGTGATGTGTGCTGGGAGGGGCTCATTGGAACAAGGGCTTGAGGCGGACCTGCTGGGATGGGAGGTCTGAGCCGCAGCAGGGAGGCCAGACCACGAGGCAACTGAAACCGGCTACCTGAAAAAGACCAGGAAAAACAAAGGGTGAACATCAAGGTAGTAGAAAATGAGTGCAGTAAATTCAGCAATGGTTACTATTCTGACAGTAGGAACAAGTAGTATTAGGTGAACTTGTACAGAGCAGGAGCTGGTACTCCCAAGGGGTTAACAGGAGATTTACTACACAAGAAACGAGGCCTCGCCAGAAAAGTCATGCAAATTAAACAATGAAAATGTAAATTCAGGGTTTTCGGTGCGGGGTGGGGGGGGGGGTTGTTTGGTTTTTTTTTACATATTATTATAGAAAATATCAGACATGCACAAAAGTGTAGAGAGTCAGACCATGTGACTGTCACCACCACCACCTAAGACCAGTTCACGGCCAGCCTGGTTTCCTTTTTGCCCTCCCCCCATCGCAAAGCGCCACTCTTCCCTTAGGAGCTAAACAAAGACGGGAGAGCAGGCGGCCTGGCTGTTGTGTGATGGAGCCCCAGCCTCGTGCTGTGAGTCCGTCCAGCCCTACCTGGGGGCACCAGAGGTATGACTGGGCCCTGCCCCCTTCCTGTTTGGGGCAGGGTGTCCCCTTAGCCTCCTGCGTCCAGGGTCTCCAGCTGGCTATATGAGAGGCCAGCTGCCCCAAAGTGGCCCAGATCCCTCCTCAGTCCAAGGGATCCAACTGCCCGACTCGCTCACAGCCTTGGTCTCATTCAGCCTGAGCCTGAGCTGGAACCTCCCATACGCTTCAGACGCCTCCGTGTTCCCGAGTCAACACAGGCATCTGTCCTATCCAGACACAGGCCACTAGTGTCCCCTACAAGACTGTTCTTTGGGGAGTTTTAAAGGAGACACGGCGTGGGGGGGGGGGCAGGAGAGTGAGCTCTGGGGGGGCGGAGGAAGCGGGGAGAAAGTGACCAGAGGGACTGCAGGGCAGTCCCACCAGGGGGAGGCTCTGGCAGTAGGGGGTGGACTGCCACCCCTCCTACGCTCCACAGAAGCTTGGCATGTGGTGGCCTGGCAGCCCCGCACTTCCTGATACAGTGTGGACCTCCGTAACCTCACCTTCCTGTCCTCTCCATCGGGCTGCCACTTTCATTCAACCTTTGCTCTGGAACATCACGCCCCCATGGCTCCCCCGCAACCCCCTACCCCAGCTCTGCCCCAGAGAGATGACCATGCTCACTACATCCTCTCTGCTGCCCGTCCGTCCACCTTCTCGCTCTCCCAGGAGCCTGGCCCCCTGAGGACCACACTTCCTCAGCGAGGGCAGCGGGTCATTCTTCTGAACACTAGCTGGCCTCTTCCCGTCCCGTAGCCACTCCTACGACTTTTCTCGGTGGTGCACACGTGACACACTGCCCTGATCGTCTACCCAGGAGGGACTCTGGTCCCATTGCCTGCAGGGGACAACTTCAGCTGTCAGAGGCTCCAGGGGTTGCCCCTGGCCCCATGTGCCAGCCTTCTTGTGGTGGCTGGCATCGAAGGGCTGGGCGATGCAGGAGCCAAAGGCCTGGCATCTCAGCCCGATGTTCCGACCCCAGAGCCCTCGCAGTGGCACATCCTGCCCACTCTGCTTCAGTGTCTCCCTCTTGGAGAGCCCGGGCAGGGAGTTGAAGTCAGGAGTGGTCCAAGACAGCCTGGACTGAGGCAGACTCGCTCACTGCCTGGCTGGCTGCAGGTGGGGCACGGACAGACCGGGGCACAAGGCCGGGGTCCAGCGGTTAAAACTTTCCCCCGTAGTGAGCGGGCATCACACAGCAGGAACGGCTGCACCAGCGGCTGGAGGGCCTGGCGTTTCAAACGTGCAGGAGCAAAAGTCGCGATCGAGGCCGTGGTTCAGCTCTGGTGAGGCTCCAGCGGAAGGGTGATGACAGGCCAAGAGCCTGGCCTAGCCACGGAAAGCCCAGCCCCTTGGTGGCAGCTCCCAGCTCTGCAGCCAAAGTACAGAGAGTGCTGAGGGTCAGACCTCGACTTAAGCGCCAGAGTAGCTGAGCTCCAGAGAAACTTGGACGAGTGTCCACTTCCAGCACAGACTGCAGTTACAGGAACCAAATTTACCGTCCTACCTGAAACAGCTAAAAAACTAGGCAAAATGGGGCTTCCCTGGGGGCGCAGTGGTTGAGAATCCGCCTGCCAACGCAGGGGACACGGGTTCGAGCCCTGGTCCGGGAAGATCCCACATGCCGTGGAGGAACTAAGCCCGCGAGCCACAGCTACTGAGCCCACGAGCCACAACTACTGAAGCTTGCACGCCTAGAGCCCACGCTCCGCAACAAGAGAAGCCACCGCAATGAGAAGCCCGCGCACCGCAACGAAGAGTAGCCCCCGCTCGCCGCAACTAGAGAAAGCCCGTGAGAAGCAACGAAGACCCAATGCAGCCATAAATTAATTAATTAATTTTTTAAAATAACAAAAGGGAGGAGGGACACAAACAGGTTCCCACTCAAAAAAAACAAACTAGGCAAAATAGATGAAGCAATGGATCTCAAGACATTGGGCATCAGCAATGAAGGACAGTGACCCCTGAGAGGTGACAAACAAGGTGAGCCCTATGACCCTCCAGGTCACTGCCTAGAGAGTGTGTCCAGGCTGTGGCACAGGTGGGCCACCCGGGCGGACTCCCCAAGTTCAGAGACAGAGCTGGGTGTCTGGGAAGGCCGGGGTGGCCAGGATTCGCAGGACAGAGTACCAGGGAGTACTTTCAAGAAGAATTTAGAGAAAATATTTACAATGTATATATTTTTTCAGATTAGTATTTTTCTTTCTTTTGAAAAATACTTGAAAGTGGAATTGCTGGATCATATGGTAGTTTTATTTTGAGGAACCTCCATACTGTTCTCCATAGTGTAGGAGGGTTCACTTTTCTCCACACCTTCTCCAGCATTTGTTACTTGTAGACTTTTTTAAATTTTTATTTATTTATTTTTGGCTGTGTTGCGTCTTCATTTCTCCGCGTGGGCTTTCTCTAATTGCAGCGAGTGGGAGCTACTATTCGTTGC
This sequence comes from Phocoena sinus, assembly GCF_008692025.1. Taxonomy (NCBI): domain Eukaryota; kingdom Metazoa; phylum Chordata; class Mammalia; order Artiodactyla; family Phocoenidae; genus Phocoena; species Phocoena sinus. The sequence continues at coordinate 79,064,064 of NC_045779.1, forward strand.
AGTGCATGGGCTTCTCATTGCAGTGGCTTCTCTTGTTGTGGAGCACGGTCTCTAGGCGCGCGGGCTTCAGTAGTTGTGGCACATGGGCTCAGTAGCTGTGGCTCGCGGGCTCTAGAGAGCAGGCTCAGTAGTTGTGGCGCACGGGCTTAGTTTTTCCGCGGCATGTGGGATCTTCCCGGACCAGGGCTCAAACCCGTGTCCCCTGCATTGGCAGGCGGATTCTTAATCACTGCACCACCAGGGAAGCCCTTGTAGACTTTTTTTTTTTTTTTTTTTTTTTTTTGCGGTACGCGGGCCTCTCACTGCTGTGGCCTCTCCCGTTGTGGAGCACAGGCTATGGATGCGCAGGCTCAGCGGCCATGGCTCACGGGCCCAGCCGCTCCGCGGCATGTGGGATCCTCCCGGACCGGGGCACGAACCCGGGTCCCCTGCATCGGCAGGCGGACTCTCAACCACTGCGCCACCAGGGAAGCCCACTTGTAGACTTTTTAACGAAGGCCATCCTGACCAGTGTGAGGTGGTACCTTACTGTAGTTTTGATTTGCATTTCTCTAATGATTAGTGCTGTTGAGCATCTTTTACTGTGCCTGTTAGCCATCTGTATGTCTTCTTTAGAAAAATCTCTATTCAGGTCCTCTGCCCATTTTTGAATCGAGTTGTTTGTTTTTGATATTGTGTTGTATGAGTTCATTGTATATTTTGGATATTAACCCCTTCTCAGATATATCGTTTGCAAATATATTTTCCCATTCAGTAGGTGGCCTATTCATTTTGTTGGATGTGCAAAAGCTTTTTAGGTTGATGTAGTCCTATTTGTTTATTTTTGCATTTGTTTCTCTTGCCTGAGGAGACGTATCAAAAAAAAAAATTGCTAAGACTGATGACAAAGAGCATACTGACAATGTTTTCTTCTAGGAGATTTATGGTTTCAGGTCTTACATGTAAGTCTTTAATCCATTTTAGCTTATTTTTGTATATGGTGTGAGAAAGTAATCCAGTTTGATTCTTATGCATGTAGCCGTCCAGTTTTCCCAACACCATATTGAGGAGACTGTCTTTTCCTCCTTGTATATTCTTGCCTCCTTTGTCATGGATTAACTGACCTTGTACACATGGATTTATTTCTGGGCTCTCTATCCTGTTCCATTAATCTATATTTCTGTTTTTGTGCCAATACCATACTGTTTTGATGACTGGAGCTATGTAGTATAGTTTGAAATCAGGGAGTGTGAATGCTCCAGCTTTGTTCTCTTTTTTAAGATTGTTTTGACTCTTTGGGGTCTTTTGTATTTCCATACACATTTTAGACATACTTTGTGAATGGGTATGTGAAGAATGCCATTGGTATTTTGATAGGGATTGCACTGAATCTGTAAACTGATTTGGGTGGTGTGGACATTTTAACAATATTAATCCTTCCAATCCATGAACACAGTATATCTTTCTACTTGTTTGTGTTGTCTTCAATTTCTTTTTTTTTTTTTAATATTTATTTATTTATGTGGTTGCTCTGGGTCTTAGCTGCAGCGGGCGGGCTCCTTAGTTGCAGCTCGCTGGCTCCTTAGTTGCGGCTCACCAGCTTCTTAGTTGCAACAGGCAGGCTCCTTAGTTGTGGCATGTGGGCTCCTTAGTTGTGGCATATGAACTCTTAGTTGTGGCATGCATGTGGGATCTAGTTCCCTGACCAGGGATCGAACCCAGGCCCCCTGCATTGGGAGCCTGGAGTCTTAACCACTGCGCCACCAGGGAAGTCCCTCATCTTCAATTTTTTTCATCAGTGTCTTATAGTTTTCTGAGCATAGGTATTTTACCTTCTTAATTAGGGTTATTCCCAGATATTTTATTCTTTTTAATGCAATTGTAAATGGGATTGTTTTCTTACTTTCTATTTCTGACAGTTCTTTGTTAGCATATGGAAATGCAACAGATTTCTGTATATTAATTTTGATGTTGCAACTGTACTGAATGCATTTATTAGTTCTAATAGTTTTTTGGTGGTGTCTTAAATTATTTTTTATGTATAGCATCATGTCATCTGTAAACAGCGACAGTTTTATTTCTTCCTTTCCAATTTGGATTACTTTTAAATATTTTTCTTCTCTGATTGCTCTGGCTAGGACTTCCAATACTATGTTAAATAGAATTGGTGAGAGTGGGCATCCTCGTCTTGTTCCTGATCTTAGAGGAAACACTTTCAGTTTTTCACCGTTGAGTATAATGTTAGCTGTGGGCTTATCATATATGGCCTTTATAATGTTGAAGCAGGTTGCCTCTATACCCACTTTGTTGAGAGTTTTTATCAAAAATGGATGTTGAGGACTTCCCTGGTGGCACAGTGGTTAAGAATCTGCCTGCCAATGCAGGGGACATGGGTTCAAGCCCTGGTCCAGGAAGATCCCACATGCCGTGGAGCAACTAAGCCCGTGCGCCACAACTGCTGAGCCTGCACTCTAGAGCCCGCAAGCCACAACTACTGAAGCCCACGAACCACAACTACTGAAGCCCGCATGCCTAGAGACCGTGCTCCACAACAAGAGAAGCCACTGCAATGAGAAGCCCATGCACTGCAACAAAGAGTAGCACCCGCTGGCTGCAACTAGAGAAAGCCCACGTGCAGCAATGAAGATCCAATGCAGCCAAAAATAATAAATAAATTAAAAATAAACAAATTTTTTAAAAAAAGGATGTTGAATTTTTGTCAAAAGATTTTTCCACATCTATGGAGACGATCATATGATTTTTATTCTTCAATTTGTTGATGTGGTGTAGCACATTGATTAATTTGTGGATATTAAACCATCCTTGCATCCCTGGGATAAATCCCACTTGATCATTGTGTATGATCCTTTTAATATATTGTTGGATTTGGTTTGCTAATATATTATTGAGGATTTTTTTTAATCTATGTTCATCAGGGATATTGGCCTGTAATCTCCTTCTTTTGTAGTGCCTTTGTTCCTTCATTTGGAACATATTCCTCTGTAGCCTCATTTGCCTAATTCTCTGTTTTTATTTCTGTGTATTAGGTGGGTCAGTTATGTTTCCTGATCTTGGAAAAGTGGCTTAGGTTTGAGATGTCCTATGCGACCCACCCAGCAGCACACTCCCCTCTGGTCACCAGAGCTGTATGCTCTAGGGCTGCCCTCTGTGTGGGCTGCAAGGGCCCTTCTGTTGTGGCAGGGCCTGCTACTGTGGGCACACTGGTAGATGGGGCTGGCCCCTGGACCAGTTGGCTGCCAGACCTTGCCTCATGCAGAGGGTGCAGGCTCACTGGTGGGTGGGGCTGGCTGTGGGGCACAGGGGATCCCAGGTCTGGTGCCAACCTGCTGGTGGGTGGGGCTGGATGCCTACACACCTGGCTGTTCAGCCTGCTGGCTGGTGGGCAGGTAAGCCCCCAGCACTAACGGGTGCACTTGGTTTAATGTTCTTGTGCTGCCATCTGGAAATTCTTAATAACTTTTTAACAAGGACCTCTGCATTTTCAGTTTGCATGGGGCCCTGCAAATTATGCAGCTGGTTCTGGTTCCAGGGACACTCAGCTGATACAATGCACAAAGACCTGGGTCGTGAGCATGGCCCTGAGGAAAAATGCTGACAGGGAGACCCAGGTGCCTTCTCTGCTCCCACAGCAGCTTCCAGCACCCAGGAGGCAAGAACACCTGCTGGACAGGGAACATGGGACTGGGGTTCCAGCAGGCAGACAGGAGCACGCTCCAGGGATATGGTGGGTCTACTCCCCAGCAGGCCTTGAGCTCTGGCCTAGAGCTCCGCAGGGGAAACTCCACTAGTGTCCAGTGCAGGATCCACCCCAGGCACAGTGCTGGACCTTCAGCGCTGCCCCCATCCCATTGCTGATTGGACTAGAACAGCACCTGACCCAGACTGGACAGATCAGATTCTGACTCCTGGATCCTGCTCATTGGTCAGCACTTCCGAAGCCTGGAAGGACCAGTTCGCTGCTACTGACCAAGAGAGGCAGTGTGTCCCACACGTGTTCTAGAGGCCTGGCTACTTGTCACCCTCAGTCCCACTGCGACCCCCATCTTCCAACCCAAACTCCGGGGTTGCTCCCTGAAAGGCTCCCTGGGGCCCTGAGAGGTGTGCACCACGGGAGGGCCCTGGGGCGGCAGCCCCCACCGCACGGAGGAAATGAGCAGGCTTGGAGCAGGAGGTCGCTTTATTGAGAAGAAGGCCAGTGGTCAGGTGGAGGCGGGAGATGGGAGGGGAAGGGAGAATGCAGTCCCGGGGTGGGGGAGGGGTGGGCGCCAGCTGGCAGCGTCACAAGGCCTGGGCTGACCTGTGAGAGTTCCGCTCGTCCTAGGATGCCCGGGCTGAAGGCGGCCCCCGGCGGCCAGTGGCGGACCACGTGCCGGTACGACGTGGCCAAGCAGTCGAAGTAGTTAATGTTGAGCTTCCGGGCAATATGACGGCCGAGGTATTCCATTTGCTGTGCGAGCGGGTGGCGGTCAGCTCTTGCCTGAACAAGAGCTGCGCCGGAGGCGTCCCCTCCCCTTGGCCAGACCGCACCTCCAGCCCTGCCCGTCAGCCCCGGCGCCCTCTCCGCTGGCTCCCAGCTCGAGGGCCTGGGCCAGGTCCCCGTTGTATGCACTCTCCACTTGCGAAATGGCCCTATCTTAAGACCCTAAACAGTGGCTGGCGTCATGTTGAACCAAGGAGGGGAAGGGAGCGTGTCTGGGACCCCGTGGCGGGCTGGGAGGGACCCACCTCGTAGCGCTCCGACAGCTGCACCAGCACCAGCGGCTCCAGTTTGTGGCCGCACAGAACCAGCTGGAAGAAGCACCTTCCGTAGGCTGGCAAGGGGCAAGCCGCTCAGCCCCAGGTCTCTGTAGAGCCGGGGGCGGGGGCTCCGGGGGCGGGGGCTCCGGGGGGCGGGGGCTCCGGGGGCGGGGGCTCCGGGGGCGGGGGCTTGGGTCAGTTGTCTGCTCCTCCCCACTCCACGTGGCTTCCCCTTCCCCTGCACGCCATCCCCCAGTCCGCGGCCCGCCCCGTGCGTCACCATCGGAGCTGAGCGCCAAGCGCACGTAGACCAGGTGCATGGGGGCCTGACACACGGTGCGGCCCTGGATGGAGAAGTGGTACACGCCGCGCACGTGGTTCAGCACCAGGCGGCGCCGCGGCAGCGACGAGATCATGAGCCACAGGCCCACGCCCACGCCGTAGGCAGGGAAGCCCCAAGTCTCCTGCTTCTGCACCTGTGGGCGCCGCGGGGACTTTCTGAGCCGCCGCCGGACCCGGGGGCGGGGCACCGAGTGGGGGTCCGGCCCCCAGAGTAGGAAGGCCGTGGGGGGCGGGCCCAGGAGCTCAGACCTCGCTCACAAACCCGAAGCTGACGAGGAAGCAGCAGACGATGAAGAGCAGCGTCCCCTTCCACAGCGTGTCCAGGTAGTACTCGAGCACGAAGACTGGGGGCGGCGCGGCAGAGGCGCGTGAGGATACCGGGACCCTGCTCGCAGCCCGAGGTGGAAGTGCCAGGGCTTGGGCCCGTAACTGCCCGCCGGCCGCAGGGCCCGGGGCCGCTGTCGGGGCCCAGCCTGCAGTTCCAGCGCCCGCGAAGGCCGCAGCCGGCCCGGCCCCGCCCCGTTCAGATTCCAGTCCCCGCCCCGCGTCGCCGCTCCGCCGGGTTCTGGTCCCCTGGCAACTGAGTGTCGCCCTCACCGTTGGGCTGCTGCTGCGTGAACGGGTAGAAACTGTTGTTCTTGAGGCGCTTGGCCAGGTTGCGCTCGGTGCAGAAGAGTCCTTGGGCCCAGAGCTGGAAGGGCTTGCTGCCGGCGGTCGTAGGCAGGCCGCTGAACCGGCCCTTGGGGGCCTGGGTCGGGTACAGACCGTCAGCTGTGCGGCTCGTCTGTTGCCACTGCCCACTGCTCACAGCCACACTCATACCTGGGAGAATAAAGCCTTCAGGGTTGCGGTCCAGGAAGGAGCAGTTCTCAGGCGAAGGCAGGGGAGCGACACCGAGTGGCGGTCTAGGCTGGGCGACGCCGGCTTCTAGAAGCTCTGGGCTGCGCCGGGTTCTAGAAGCTCTGGGTGGCGGTTCTATTAGGGCCGTCCTGTTGATCTTCCCGTCTCCAGGGAGTCGCCCGGCCCGGCCCTGCGGTGGGCGTGCACTTCCCCCGCTAGGCCCCACCCCACCCGAGGCCCCCTGCACAGCCTGGTTCACAGTCCTCACCTGAAGGGTGGGGTAGTGGGACATCCCAGGCCTGAGCTGGAGAGGAATCTGTAGGCAGGGGCCCCACCACGAGCCCCGTGGCTGAGCATGGCCTCCCCTTCTCCATTGCCGCCTTTGCCCGGGTCAGAGCCTCATATACAAACACAGACAGCTCACCTTAGTGTCCCTGAGGGTGGAAAGCACAGACGCGCGCGCGCGCGCACACACACACACACACACACACACACACACGCACTCACAGTCAGTCCAAGATTTGAGCCCAGGAGCCTCATATACACAGACAGCTCACCTTAGTGTCCCTGAGGGTGGAAAGCACACACACACACACACACACTCACACTCAGTCCAAGATTTGAGCCCAGGATTGAGCAGGCAAGGCCCGGCCACAGGCTGACTCAGGAGCCCTGGGGGGCTGCCCCCAACGCCACAACACACAGGTTCTGGGCCAGCTGTAGCCCCAAGTAGTTCCCTCAGGGACAACCCCTAGCCTCTCACTGGGATCCCAAAGACCACACATGAGTTCCTAAAAATGTTTTATTGTAACAAAACGCTCACACATTCAAAAATGGGAAAGGGGTGAGGGCAGGGCTGGTTGGCTGGAGCTGCCTAGCTGGGAGGGGGCAGGCTGGTGAGCAGCTGCCGCAGGCACCACTGGACTTCCTCTGGGCCCCGGTAGGCCCGCTTCAGGCCCCGGGGAAGGCAGCGGCAGGACTCCAGGTTGAGGTACAGCAGACCCGAGCAGTTGCTGATCACAGAGCTGTGGGAGCAGTGCAGGCCATGGGAGGTTGAGCCACTGGCCCCAAGAAGACCCAGGCACAGCATGGCTGAGCCAGTCTAAGGAGCCCTCTCTACCCTTGCACCGCAGCTGGCTCTGCCACCTACAGCCATCAAGGCCCAAGCCCAGTACCCTTGGTGTCCCTAAGGCCAACCCCAAGCAGGGGCTGGGCCAGTATGGGCTCCCTTTTCAGACCCCTGGAGCTGGCAAGCCAGGCAGAACAGGGGATCAAGCCATACTGCCTGCAAGGAACTGGCGGGGGTGGGGATGCTGACCTGACTGTGCTTGCTGTGACCCGGGTGCCCCGGAGGTTGAGGGAGCACAGTGCCAGGTGCGAGCCCCCAGGGGCGCCTGAGAAGGCAGCTAAGGCCTGCTCCAGGTCCTTCTCACTGAAGCCCTGGCCACTCAAGTCCAGCTCCTGCAGAGTGTGGCACCACTTCTGAGTTAACAGAAGGCTGCCCTCCTTGGCTAGAGTCAGCCGGTCTGACATGCCATACAGGCCCAGGTGAAGCTGCTCCAGCTCTGGAGGTGAGAGGAATGGGCATGAGCTGTGGGGTGGGCAAGAATCCCCACATCCCACCTGCCCAGCCACCACCAGGGGAGCGCTGACCCTGACACGGAAGATCATGCAGGCCAGCAGGTGTGATTCGAGCACAGCCACGGAGATCCAGCAAGCGCAGGTGAGGGGAGCCGTGGAGCAGGCGGTCCAGGACCTCGTTGCTCACAAAGTTGCAGGTGGAGCTGGCAAGGCAGAGCTCCTCGAGGCTGGGGAAGCCTGGGCCAGGAGTCGTCGCTCGCCCGGAAGGCTTGGGAAGCCACATGAGGTTCAGCAGCCGCAACACCTGGGAGCGAGGCCCAGGCTGCAGGTGGGGAGGGGGCGACAGGTGGAAGGGGTGGGGCGGCAGGTACCTGCAGCTGGGGGCAGCCTTTCTGCAGGGCCTCGACAGGCAGCTGGAGGGGAGTGCTGTTGTGGTTGAGGCCTGTGCTCACCTCCAGGAGCTGGAGTTGTGGGCAGCAGCTGCCCTGTAGAGGTGGGGGAGAACACAGGGTCGGAGGCCTGGCAGTCCCTGGCTCAGCACCCAGCTCTGCTTCTGCCCGTGACCAGCCTACCAGCAGTGCACCCAAGATAGCTGTCGTCTGGGAACTGTAGGTCAGCCACAGCTTCCGCATTCGGGGCCCCGCCTCCTCCAAGAAGCTTACCACAGCCGTGGACTCCACCTGGAGACCCAGCACAGAGGTACCGGTCAACGCAGCCCAGGCTTCCTTGGGGCCCCGGGGACTCCTGGGCTCACCGTGGAATGCCGTGTGTCCAGGCTGTGGAGCTGCGGGCAGGCTTTGGCTAGCGTGATCAGAGTGTCAGGGGTCACACCGTGGCAATCGGAAAGCTTGAGGAAGGTGAGCCGGGGACAGGACTCGCTAACCAGCTGTGGAAAACAGAGGGCCAGTTGGGGTTGGGGGAGGGCAGGCTGTGGTCCACAAGGGAAACGGACCAATGGCTGATGCCAACCGCACTTTACTGCCTCAGCAATGGTCTCCTTTCTGGCCATGCCAGGCCTACTTGGGTGCTCCCACCTCTCACACCTCCCTGCTGGAAGACACGCCAGGAAAGGAGAACCAAGCAGGCATCTTCGTGGGGCATCGTTGGGCCCCACGGTACCTGACCCACTCCCTGGTGGGTAACCCCAGAGTGTCATGGCTGGTGTGCAGGGCAGCCTCGAGCTCTCACCTTCAACACAGGGTGTACCTGAGACTTCCAGTGGATGAGAGTCAGCCTCTGGAGCTGTGAGAACCTGGGCCGACAGCAGAGGCAGAGCTGCACAGTGTTCCCATGCTGCCCCTTCTGCCAGCCTTCTCCCCACCCATCACCTTCGTGCAGGGAGGCAGGAGGGGGCCTGGGGCTTTCACACAACACACAAGCGGAATGAGGGGATAAGAAAGAGATGGAACTGCTCACCGACTGGGCATAAGCCACTCCAGGGATGTAAGAAGCTTCTTCTCAGTCTTGGTCCCACTCTTGGCGGGGCGGCCAACCAGCGGGGGTGACAGGGTGAGGGTGTGCCAGAGCGCTGGCTGGGAGGCGGCCTCGTGCCAGCGGCGGCACACGCGTGCAGCCCTGGGAGAAAATCTCTCCTGAGGGGCCGGGCCTTTTGTGGTCGGTGCTCGCCCTCAATGGCTGTCGCTATGGGGTTTTCTAAGAGGAGGGACCCGCCCCCCGCCAACTCTCACAACGCTGCGGACCCCTCAGTTCAAGGTCGGGCCCCTGGGATTCCAACCGGACGCCCTGAGAGACTGCGCTCTCTGAGACGCGTGTGTGGGCGCTCAGACACCCGCTGAGTGCCTAAGAGGTCAGCCTGAGACCCGGCGCTGTGCGCGATGGTCCTGGGGTACCTGCCAAGGAAGGGTATAGGCCCATCCGCCGCCACCAGCAGCCCGAAAATCTGCAGCAGGATTTCCAAGGGAATGCGGTCGCCCCAGCCCGGGTCGGGCTCCTGCTGCGGTGCGGGCACGGGTGCGGGTGCGGGTGCGGTCCTGGGCTTGGCCTTGGCCTCAGCGGCGCGGGCCCCGTGGAGCCGCAGCAGCTGAGCACGGCGGGCGGCGCGCCTCTGAGCGCGGCGGCGGGCGGGCCCCGGACCTGGCAACACCAGCAGCATGCTGTCCGACTGCATTAGGTGGTAACCGGAGCCGCTCGGGGCCAGCCGATCCCACCACCAGTCCTCCGCCGAGCGGCTCCGCGCCCCGGCCAGCGGCAAGATCCGGACCCTTTGCCGGGCCCGCCGGGCCACACCCGGAGCCATAGCCGCTCGCTGCTTTCCGAGTTCCGCCCGGGGCGGGGGGGGGGGGCGGAAGAGGCGGAGCCTGCGGCGGAAGGGTGGGGCCGGCGGAGGCGCGGCTTGCCTCGGGGGGCGGGGTCAGGGCCCAGGGCTGGCCCTCCCCGCTCCTGGACTCCCCACTCGATTTCCGGAGCGAGATCTCGGGCGCCGGGGCGCGCCGGCGGGTGGTTTCTCCGAGTCCTGGCGGGTGAGTTGGAGTCCTCGCTCCCGCTCGGCTGCATTTTCCGGCCCCACCGGTTCTGTGCTGGGTCCTCGACCCTGGGCCGGAGGCGGCGCCCTCGAAGTGTGGCGGGACGGCCGGTCGCCGGGTCAGGGAGCGCGCTCGTTCAGGACCGGGAGGCTCAGGCACCCCAGCGCACCGGTCGGCTCTCCGCCGCCCCCGTGATGCAGCGAGGGGCGGTGCCCGCCGTGGCCACATCCCCAGCCCCGACTTGGCTCCGGCTGTCCGGGGTCTCGCAGAAGCCGTAGAGGTGTGCTTGGCGCCTGAGAGGTAGACCTGTCCCGGAGTCCTTGTCCCGTATCCGTGCGGGGTAGTACTTTGGCGGTCTCGGTAGCTCACACCCGAAGATCATCTCCCTCTTTCATCATACTCTCCTGGGCTTCGGCGCCTTCTTGCTTCCCTGCCTGGCGCCGGCCTTTGCTGTGTCGTGACCCCGGCACAGGCTGCCGGTGTGCTTTGTCCCTTCTCCTCCCCATCCCCCACCCCCGGCATTCCCCCCAGTTTCCCTGGTCTTGGCCGTCTGGTCCTCTCCTGACAACGGTTCCGTGTCTTTCCCTTGTGATTCTGCATGCATGTTACTTTCTTTTAAGCTAGACGAAGTCTTCGGTTCCCAGAGGAGCCGAAGCGTCTTTTGTGGACCTACGTGAGGAAAGAAGAGCTGGCTGTGACCTCTGCCCTGTCCTGAAGGCTCCAGCCTTGGGCTAAATGGCAGCACCCCCGCTCGGCCGTCTGGTGCTGACCCACGTGCTGGTAGCCCTCTTTGGCATGGGCTCATGGGCTGCCATCAACGGGATCTGGGTGGAGCTGCCTGTGGTGGTGAAAGACCTCCCGGAGGGTGAGTTCATGTGGGCAGGGGGCGAGGCTGCATGCGGGGGAGGTGGGTTGCAGCTGCTCTCTGGCCCTGCGCATCCTGCCCCTGACACGGCTTCCTCCTTTTTCTCCTTGCAGGTTGGAGTCTCCCCTCTTACCTCTCTGTGCTTGTGGCGCTGGGGAACCTGGGTCTGCTGGTGGTGACCCTGTGGAGGCGGCTGGCCCCGGGCAAGGGCGAGAGGGCCCCCATCCAAGTGGTGCAGGCGCTGAGCGTGGTGGGCACGGCCCTGCTGGCCCCCCTGTGGCCCCACGTGGCAGCAGTGGCGGGGCAGGAGTACTCTGTGGCCTTCCTGGCTCTCTCTTTCATTCTGGCGCTGGCCTGTTGTGCTTCGAATGTCACGTTCCTGCCCTTCCTGAGCCGCTTGCCGCCTTCCTTCCTGCGGTCCTTCTTCCTGGGTCAGGGCCTCAGTGCCCTGCTGCCCTGTGTGCTGGCCCTAGTGCAGGGTGTGGGTCGCCTCGAGTGCCCACCAACCCCCACCAATGGCACTCCTGGGCCCCCCATTGACTTCCCAGAGCGTTTTCCTGCCAGCACTTTTTTTGGGGTCTTGTCCGCCCTATTAGTCGTTTCAGCTGCCGCCTTTCAGGGTCTCCTGGTGCTGTTGCCGTCACCACCGCCTGTACCCACAGGAGGCCCAGGGCCTGGCCTGCAGGCGGGAGCCCCTGGAGTGGAGGAAGAGGAAGAGGCCTCACCCCTGCGGGAGTCTCCCAGCAAGGCGGCAGGCACCACCCGCAGCCCAGAACCTGCGGCCCATCGGCTGCTCTCCACCCGTGGTGTCTGCCTGCTGGGCCTGCTGGCCGTCACCAATGCTCTGACCAATGGTGTGTTGCCTGCCGTGCAGAGCTATTCCTGCTTGCCCTATGGGCGCCCAGCCTACCACTTGGCTGTGGTGCTGGGCAGTGCTGCCAACCCCCTCGCCTGCTTCCTGGCCATGGGTGTTCTATGCAGGTATATGGGCAGCCCAGGCCACTCAGGGTGGGACTTAGGGGTGAGAGCCTGGGCCTGAGCCCTGAGTTTTTGCTCACCCCTGGCAGGTCCCTGGCAGGGCTGGGCAGTCTCTCCCTGCTGGGCATGCTCTTTGGGGCCTACCTGATGGCGCTGGCAATCCTGAGCCCCTGCCCACCTCTGGTGGGCACCTCTGCAGGCGTGGTCCTTGTGGTAAGTATGTTGGGCCACAGTGAAGCAAAGAGGGTGGCAGTAGGGAGGGGGTTCACCCTAGAGTAGGGGCATCTCACGCTCAGCCTGCTACTGTGTCCACCTTCCCAGGTGGTGTCGTGGGTTCTGTGTCTCGGCGTGTTCTCATACGTGAAGGTGGCTTCCAGCTCCCTGCTGCATGGGGGGGGCCAGCAGTCGTTGCTGGCAGCGGGCGTGGCCATCCAGGTGGGCTCTCTGCTCGGCGCTGTGGCCATGTTCCCTCCCACCAGCATCTACCGTGTGTTCCGCAGCGGGGAGGACTGTGTGGACCCCTGTGGCCCCTAGGCCTGAGCAGGTGGGGACTCCGCTCCACTCCACTTGGCTTCAGGTTGGGGTCGCCACAGTGCCTGCGTGCCCACAGCCCAGGGAGGCCCACCCTACAGGCAGCCTGCTCACGGATGCCTGCGCACTCCACAGGAGGACCTGGCACTGCAGGCCAGGGTTGGGACCACAGAGCAGGCTCGGAGCCAGGGCCCGGCTGGGGATGTGGATTTGGCCCAGGCCCAGGACCTGTGTGGGATTTGTACAATAAAGCGTGTTCATTTCATGAGTTGGAGCTAACCCCAGGAACAACTCTTGCTGTGTAGATAGACCTCCCCTGAGCTAGAGCAGTAGCCTGACCTGTTCAACAGGGGCCTGTCCCACTCCCTGGGGCACTCATAGGTCCTGGGGGTCATAGAACCTCCTTCTAAACACAGATACACATACAGAAGTGCCCAGAGGGAGGGTGAAGGCCAGCCCCCAGGGCCTGGAGTGTAGGCCAAGGACCCACACAGGCTACGGCAGTCAGAGGCTGTCTGGTGGGCCGAGCCAGCCAGGCACGAGGGTCAGGCCGCATGGGCTGCCTCGTAGTCGCCGCCTTTGTGGCCTGGGTGTGGCCCACTTACCTGCTGCTTTATGGGAGGATCCTACCGGGGGATTTGTGCCGGGGGCTTGTTGCCAGGTCCTGGCACAGAAAGGGCTCAGCGAGTGGGACTTAGAAGAGACCAAGGTGTGAGGGTCCAGCCGATCTTGGGATTCTTCTGCCCAAGGACGTGGTCCCCTCCCCCAAACCACCAGCCTCGTTTGTAGCTCCTGTGATCAAACCTGCAAAGGCCCCAAACCCTTTATTCACACAGACGCGACAGTGGCTGCCTTTTCCCTGGGCTGCTGGCAGATGGCTCTGGCTCTGAGCAGCCCACGTTCTGTCCCCACCCTGGGACAGCAGTCCAGGCCTTTGCTTGTTGGTGTCTGCAGGGAGCTTAGCGCCAAACACAGGCTGTCCTGCACCGGGGGCTCCCACACACAGGACTGGTGGGGACTGGAGTGCGCCCCGAGCCAGGAGGGCCGGGACGATCTGAGGGGATTCAGGCGGGGCTGCCGCAGGGCCGGGGCCTGGGCTTCTGCCGCCTCCTCTGTGCCTCCTGGGCAGGTGGGGAGCAGAGGCCGGGGGGGGGGTGGAACACAGGCTCCCCGGGGGGGCAGGACACCTGAGCCGTGAGCCAGTGTGACTGGCGTGGTACTGAGAGCCCATTCTCACAGACAAGGAGCCCTGCTTCCACAGGGGGCCCTGCAGCTGCCAGGGACCGGGCGTGGGCATCGGGGGGAACGGCTCCTGCCCTGCTGGCCAACCCTCTCCGGATGCTGTTTCTAAGCTTCTGAAGCCGCCTGTCCTTGACTTGGGCTGTGCGGAGGCTTCTCAGGGGCTTCCTCCCCGGCCTTGGCAGGACCGGCTGAGCTGAGGGACTTCCTGGCGGGAGGGAAAGATCCCCAGGCCTTGACCCACCCCCGCCATCAGGCATGTGGTGGGACCAGGCTCCCAGCTGGCCCAGACACAGCCCAGCCCTTAAGGCAGAAGGCCACCGCCCTCCAGGGTGCTAACCACCCGGCCCCCTGACCTGATAGGGCTGGTGAGGGGGGCGCCGGCAGGCGGGTGTGAGCTGTGGAAGCCACCTCTGGAGAGTGGGAGGGAGGAGGCCGAGGGTGTGACGGGGGTGGTGTGGCCCCGGGCCTCCGCGTGCCCTCACCTGGCCTCTGACGCTGCCCCTCACCCCTCCCCTGCCCACCCTGGGACCAGAGGCTGGTGGAGCCTCCCCCCAGTTCCTTCCTGCCTTCCCTCACGTTGGGCATCTGTGGAGCCTCCCCTGCCGGCGTGTGTGTCTGCACCACGTGTGCCAGGCGTGAGGGCCCCGGGAAGCAAGGCACGGTCTCCTGAGGGGGGGTGGCCTTGAGCCCCGGAGGCCAGGACTGCAGGGGTGGCTTGACGGAGCCCCTGCCCTTTGGCGTCTCCAGGGCGTCCGGTCAGCTCCCCGAAGGGAACAAGGCAGGAGCCCAAACAGCCAGGGGAGGAAGACGCCTGGGGTCAAGTCCTAGAGGGCCGCGCGGCACGCCCTTCCCGCTCACGGCGTCGTCCGGGCGCGAGGCCAGTGGCTGGGAAGCAGGGCGGCCAGCCACACCTGCCGCTCAGACCTGAGCGTCCCCCCAGGGCCTTATCCGGGCACCCACGCCTCCAGCTGGACAGCAGGTGGCCAGCCACTCAAGCTCACAGCCCTGTCCAAAGGGTCTCTCAGGTCCGGGGCGGTGAGGAACTAGAAGGAGACCCCAGAAGGGAGACGGTGTCCCCTGTGTGAGAACAGAGCTGAGCCACGGGCCCTCTGTGGTCTGTGGCTCAGGTTCTCTCGAAACCAGAGAAGAGCCAGCCAGGGTGTGCCCTGCCACATGCAGCAGCCCCTCCGCAGGTGTGCAGCCACTCCCCCAAGACTGAGAGGGACGAGGCTCACCGGGCTCTGGTTGAGCAAGTAGCGGTGGGGCCTTCACCTTCCTTCAGTAGCGGCTTCGTCAGCCCACCGGGGTCCCTAGGCAGGTGTGGGTTCCGACGCGGGCATGAGTGTGACAACACCTGGGTGAGGGGATGGTCACACCCCTCATCTGCGCCTGTTCAGAGCCCCACTGCCTGACTTGGGGACAAGGGATGAGTCCTTTCAGGGGCTCCCTCCCCTCCATGGATTCAAAGGGACCTCCTCGCTTCTGCGGAGAATGGGGCCAGAGGATGGGAGTGTGGGAGTGACTGGGCCTCTGGTGAGGGAGCGGGTGCAGGCTATCAGCAATTCCAGAATCGGCCACCCTCGGACCAGGCCCACACTGGCTTGGGGTGCTGCCCACCTCAGTGGGGTCACATGTTCTCCACTGCACCTTCCAGGGGCTCAGAGGCCCCTACCGTTCTAGTGGGCTGTCAATCACAGGCCCCTGCCTTCCACCCTTTGGCTGGGTGGGTGCCCAGCTAATCCAGCTGTGGTGCCCACCCTCCTGCCCATGGTGATTGAACTGGGAGCCCTGGGCCTGGGGAGCAAGTCGGGCGCTAACAGAGATTTGCCTCGGGGTGTCAGTCATCCCAAGAGCAATAAAAAACACCCAGACTACTCAGGGTGCACACCAGAGAGTGAAGGCGTCCCAGGGCAAGCAGAGCGAAGGGTGGAGAGAGGCAGAATTCCGAGAGCATTCTGGGATCTCCTGGGTCCAGCTGTAGCCGAAACTAAGCCCCTTGGACTTGCAAGTTATGTGGGCCCACAATTTCTTGCTTAAGTTGAGTTGGTTCTTGTCTGTCACAGCTGCAGGAGTTGTGAAATCCTCTTTCGTCTCCTCTCTGAAGCATTTAGGACTGTTCAGACTTTGCACGCACAGCGCTGGTTAATCTTTCCTTGCCTGGGGGAGAGTTGGTCATTCTCTTGGAGACTCTCCCTGTTGTACTCCCCATGACCCTTCCATCTCCCAGGCCGCCACTCCAGCTCCTGACCAGGGTGCTTCCCTGACCCACTTCCAACCTGCGTAGAAGAGTCTCCTGGACGTCCGACCCTCTGAGAACACCTCAAGCCAGGCCCGTGGGGGAGAAGGCAGGACCTTCCTCGGCAGGACCCCCCGGGAGGAGGTTTCTGTCTGCGTAACTGTATGAGCTGAATGAAAGGCAAGTGGCAAAGCAGCCTGGAAATTCCCCTCGTTTTGCAAGAGAGGCAGGAAAGCCGAGCTCTTTAGAACGCAGATTGCAAAAGATTCCCTACCTAATCCCTTGTTGACACCCCGAGCCAGCCCTTGATATTATTTACTCGCATCTTTAAAACCACAATGAGGGGCTTCCCTGGTAGCGCAGTGGTTGAGAGTCCGCCTGCCGATGCAGGGGATGCGGGTTCGTGCCCCGGTCCGGGAAGATCCCACATGCCGCGGAGCGGCTGGACCCGTGAGCCATGGCCGCTGAGCCTGCGCGTCCGGAGCCTGTGCTCTGCAACGGGAGAGGCCACAACAGTGAGAGGCCCGCGTACCGCAAAAAAAAAAAAAAAAAAAAAACCACAATGAGGTATCACCTCACACCTGTCAGAATGGCCATCATCAAAAGGCAACAAATAACAAGTGTTGGCGAGGATGTGGAGAAAAGCAAGTCCTCGTGCACTGTTGCTGGGAGTGTCGATTGGTGCAGCCACTATGGGAAACAGCGTGGAGGTTCCTCAAAAAATTAAAATAGAGCCACCATATGATCCAGCAATTTCACTTCTGAGTATTTGTCTGAAGAAAACAACACTAAATAGAAAACATATATGCACCCCTATGTTTATTGCAGCATTATTTACAATAGCCAAGATATGGAAACAACCTATCGGCAGATGAGTGGATAAAGAAGATGTGCTACATATATACAATGGAGTATTACTCAGCCATAGAAAAGTATGAAATCTTGCCGTTTGTGACAACATGGATGGATTTTTTTTTTTTTTGGCTGTGTTGGGTCTTTGTTGCTGTGTGCGGGCTTTCTCTAGTTGCGGCGAGTGGGGGCTACTCTTCGTTGCAGTGCGTGGACTTATTGTGGTGGCTCCTCTTGTTGTGGGGCACGGGCTCTAGGCGCATGGGCTTCGGTAGTTGCAGCACGCGGACTCAGTAGTTGCGGCACATGGGCCCTGGAGGGCACAGGCTTCAGTGGTTGTGGCACATGGGCTCAGTAGTTAGGGGGTGCGGGCTCTAGGGTGCGTGGGCTTCAGTAGTTGTGGCGCATGGGCTCAGTAGTTGTGGCTCGTGGCCTCTAGAACGAGGCTCAACAGTTGTGGCTCATGGGCTTAGTTGCTCCACGGCATGTGGGATTTTCCTGGACTGTGGCTCGAACCTGTGTCCCCTGCACTGGCAGGTGGATTCTTAACCACCGTGCCACCAGGGAAGTCCCGACTCTTTTTTGTTTGTTTTTAGATTTTATTATTTTGGCTGTGTTGGATCTTAATTGCGGCACATGGGATCTTCGTTGAGGCATGTGGGATCTTTTGTTGCGGCGTGCAGTCTTCTCTCTAGTTGTGGCGTGCGGGTTTTCTCTCTCTGGCTGCGGCGCATGGGGTCCGCGGCGCATGGGGTCCAGGGCGCATGGGCTCTCTGGTTGAGGCGGGCAAGCTCAGTAATTGTGGCACGCGGGCTTAGTTGCCCCGCGGCATGTGGGATCTTAGTTCCCTGACCAGCGATCGAACCCGCGTCCCCTGCATTGCAAGGCGGATTCCTTACCACTGGACCACGAGGGAAGTCCCAACATGGATGGACTTAGAGGTTATTATGCTGAGTGGAATAAGTCAGACAGTGAAAGACAAATACTGTGCGATTTCACTTGTATGTGGAATAAAAAGCAAAACAAATGAACAAACATATCAAAGCAGAAACAGACTCATAGATGCAGAGAACAAACTGGTGGTTGCCAGCGAGGAGAGGGGTGGGGGATGAGTGAAATAGGTGAGGGAGATTAAGAGGTACAAACGTCCAGTTACAAAATAAATGAGTCACAGGTATGAAACATACAGTGTTGGGAATATAGTCAATAATATTGTTGGGGCTTCCCTGGTGGCGCGGTGGTTGAGAGTCCGCCTGCTGATGCAGGGGACACGGGTTCGTGCCCCGGTCCGGGAAGATCTCACATGCCACGGAGCGGCTGGGCCCGTGAACCATGGCCGCTGAGCCTGCGCATCCGGAGCCTGTGCTCCGCAACGGGAGAGGCCACAGCAGTGAGAGGCCCGCGTACCGCAAAAAAAATAAATAAATAAAAAATAAAATAATAATACTGTAATAACTTTGTGTGGTGATGAAACGGAGCAGGACCCTATGGTCCTTGCCCACCATGTCCTCAGCCTGCCTTTTGTCTGTGGAAAAACTTTAGCCAAAGAATAAGTTTAATCAGAGAGAAGTGAGAAAATGCAGAAAAAAAGGAAACAGTCAAAGGAGACCAAATAATAATAGTTTAGTCATTAAGCAGAGTCAAATTCCTTTAGTTCCTTCTCCAGGGCTATAGATCATGTTCTGAGCCGTATCCTGTGAGCTGTTTTATAGATACTGAAACCCCCGCCAGGTGGAAGAAGTTAACTACATGATGACCAGGCTGTAGCCATGACATAAGCTGCCACAATTCCAAGAACTGGCCTCAAAGGAAAGGGAACAAACAGACCCTGGACCTGAAGATTAACCGTGCTTAAAACAATCAAGATGATGCCGGTCAGACCACCAAAGACTAATTTCAAGATGACTGTCAGAGTTGACTGTGCTGTTTCTACACGTAACCCCTCCGTCTGTCTATAAAAGCTCTTGCCCCCGGTTGCGGGCAGCGGAGGGAGTCGGCCTTTGGACAGGTGCCACCCCCACACCAGTTGCTGGCATCCAAAATAAAGAAACTTTCCTTTCCACACGTTGCCTCTTTATTGGCTTTTGAGCAGGGAGCAGCTGGACCCCACTTTTGGCTACAGTGACCGATGGTAACTAGACTTATGCTGGGCATCATTTTGTAATGTATAGAAATATTGAATCGCTACGTCGTTCACCTGGAACTAACCTAGTGTTGTAGGTCAATTATACATCGGAAACAAACTCATAGAAAAAGAGATCCGATTTGTGGTCACCAGAGGCAAGGGGTGGGGGGAGGGGGAATTGGATGAAGCTGGTCAAAAGGTACAAACTTGCAGTTATAAGTGCTAGGGATGTAATGTACATGATTAGTATGTTCAACTGCTGAACGTTATGTACGGAAGTTGTTAAGAGTAAATCCTAAGAGTTCTCAGTACAAGGAAAAAAACGTTTTTTCCTTTTTCTTTTCTTTTGTATCTATATGAGATGATGGATGTGCATTAAACGTACTGAGGTCATCATTTCATGATGTGTGGGAGTCTAATCATTATCCTGCACACCTCACACTTGTCCAGTGCAGACATCAATTGCATCTCAATAAAACTGGAAGAAAAAAAGAGCATTTGCTTTCAAAGCATATATGTATGTATGATGATATAGAAATATGTGGTCATATGTAATATACAGAGATGCAATAAAATATTAAACGCATTAAAAGAAAGAAAAAGAATAATGTTGGAGGCATCTCTCGCAGTTCCCAATTACAAAACTTATTACAAAGCTACGCTAATTGAGGCAAGGTGGTGCTGGATATTCAAGACACATGGATCGATGGAACAGAATCACAGGCTCAGGATGACACTCTTACATTTATGATTAATGGATTTTTGGCAAGGTGCCAAGACAATTCAACGTTGAAAGAATAATCTTTTATACAACTGAATATCCACATGCAAAAGAACAATGTTTGACCCCTACATCATACCATATACAGAAATTAACTCAAAAGTGCATCGTAGACAAATTTAAGAGTTAAAACTATGACATTCTTGGAAGAAAACGTAGGATTAAATCTTAACAATCTAAAAGCATAAGCAACAAAAGGAAAATTAGATAAACTGGACTGTATCAAAGTTAAAGACTTCTGTGCTTCAAAGGACATTATCAGGAAACTGAAAAGACAATCCATGGAATGGGGGGAAATGTTTGCAAATCATCTATCTGATAAGGGACTTGTATCCAGAATATATAAAGCACTCTCACAGCTTTACAATAAAATGACAAGTAACCCAATTAAAATTGGGCAAAATATTGAGTAGACATTTCGTAACCGAGCAGGACCTATGGGACCTTCTTGGAGCAGACCCCCGCCACACACACACACATGTCCTCTGCCTGCCTCTTGTCTGTAGAAAAACTTCAGTCTCCTAATCCTTCCTTGAGTTCTAAAGAGTAAATTTAATCAGAGAAGTGATAAAATTCAGAAAGAAAGGAAAACAGTCAAGCAAGACAAAATAATAATAGTTGACCTAGGACCTTTAGTTCCCCCTCAAGGACCATAGAGACTATTCTGAGCCATGTCCTTGAGCTGATCTGCAGATGCTGTAACCCACACCAGCTGGAAGAAGTTAACTGTCTGCTGCCCACAAGCCCATAGACCTCAGACCAGTTGGAACCAGAAAGTTGATGATGTTGACTCCCGGTTACCTCACTACCAGCCAATCAGGAGAATGTCCACAAGCTGACCACTCACCACACAACCCTGTCCCTCACCCTGTTTTTTAAAACCTTTCCCTGAAAGCCTTTCGGGGGGTTTGGGCCCTTTAAGCACTAGCCGCCTGGACTCTTTGCTTGACGCCTGCATGAACTCTTTGTCTAAGTTTTTTAAAAATTGGTTTTACTGGGGACTTCCCTGGCAGTCCAAGACTCCGTGCTTCCGATGCAGGGGGTGTGGGTTCGATCCCTGGTCAGGGAGCTAAGATTGCACGTGCCACGCAGCCAAAAAAAATTTTTTAATTTGTTTTACTATCTTTGCATGTCACAGAAACAACCAAATTTTTTTGTCAGTTGCATCGTTCTTATTTTGACCCTCATCAGACCTCTTACATTTGAAAATGTTAGGTAGTAGATTAGCCACACCCACTGAGTCTCTCATCTTTTGTTTCCCCTGAGGCTCTGCCATCAGCCACAGGAGAAAGACTGAGCCTTCAATGGAGGATAGCCCCAGAGTCCCTGAGAAAAAGTTGGGACCATGTCCTTCAAACTATTGACCTATCCGAGGATGGACATTCGGATGACCTTTGGATACCTCGAGGCGGATTCCCCATTTCCAGCCTCTCATGGAGAAGAAGCCCATGCTTTGGACTGCTCACCCCAAACCCAGCTAACCAGAAACTGATAACAGGACAGCGTGAGCAGGTGAGGGAAATGCTTCCGTGGTCATTTGCCTGAACACCATTGATGTTGTTTCAATGCTCTGTTTCCTGGTATTAAAAAACAAAAATTCAACCAACTAAAATTTGAAGGTCTAATTGGTGTTACTGACCAATTAATGAATTGGGCGGCATGCCATCCAGCAAGTGTAGGGGAGTTCCAAAGGGCTCCAGAAAGGGGAAGATTTTTAAAAGCAAGACAAAAAACTCATGAACAAAAAAGACGATGTCAGGCTTAGGTCACCTACTTATGGGGGATGGAAGGGGTCATTGTGGCGGATGACTTCCTCTTACTCTGTGGGTGGAGAGGGCCCTTGTGGCAGGTAACCTCATTGGTGCCGACCAGAGAATTCCTGACTGACCAGTTAAGACTGCATTTCTGGGGGAGGTTGAAGCTTCAGTGAGGGTTGGTGTTAAGCCCTGGTTTAGTGGCCTGGCCGAGCATAAGTGATTCCCTTTGGGGGCTGTGGCTTTCTTTTTAACACTGGGTACGGTACGTAAAGAAGCCCTTTCTCTCTCCTCAAGCTATCTGTAACCCATAGTCATTTAGTAGACTCTTTTTGTAAACTGAAACGCAGCCTTTTAAAATGACACCTGCGGGCTTCCCTGGTGATGCAGTGGTTAAGAATCTGCCTGCCAGTGCAGGGGACACGGGTTCAAGCCCTGGTCAGGGAAGATCCCACATGCCGCGGAGCAACTAAGCCAGTGCACCACAACTACAGAGCCTGCGTGCTACAACTACTGAAGCCCGTGCGCCTCGAGCTCGTGCTCCGCAACAGGAGAGGCCACCGCAATGCGAGGCCCGCGCACCTCAACGAAGAGTAGCCCCTGCTCGCCGCAGCTAGAGAAAGCCTGCGCACAGCAACAAAGACCCAACGCAGCCAAAATTAAATAAATAAAATATATTTTACAAAAACAAGCAATACAGAAATGTCTTACTTAAAAAAAAAAATGTATCATGCTGGTATCTCCAGTGTTGTTTAGCGCGTGCCCTTCCGGGTTGTCCGATTCTGACTTCTTTGGGTCCCTGCCGTTCATTGTCTGTGAGCTATTTTATAGCTCTGTAAATTGCCAGTGACCAACAGCAACGAAAATACTTCCTTTTTATAGACATGCAAATACATTTGGTCCAGTAGAGGTTTACTTGTATTTTTCCTGTGAAAAAAGCCGATCTCCATCTATTTTAAAGTTTATTTTAGCATTCCTTTACTCCATATAAATTTGTGGTTTTCGAACCTCTTTTTTTGAATTTGTAACCCCTTTCCTGGTTCTCTCATTAGTTAATGAGTTAAGTAAACCTTTGACACACTGTACTAGTTTTCTAGGACTGTTGGAACAAATTACCACAAATCTGGTGTCTTAAAACAACAGAAATTTATTCTATCACAGTGCTAGAAGTCAGAAGTCTGGAATCAAGATGTTGGCAGGGTTGGTTCCTTCTGAGGGCTGTCGGGAGGATCTGTTCCAGGCTCCCGTCCAGCTTCTGGTGGTGCCAGCCATCCTCGGTGTCCCTTGGCTTGTGGCCACATCCACAATCTTTGCCTCTGTCTTCACATGGACTTTTCCTCTGTGTCTCCGATCTCCTTCTCCCTTCTCATGTAAGTACACCAGTCATTGGATTTAGAGCCCATCCTCATTCAGGATGATCTCAACTAGGGAGCCTTAACTTAATTACATCTGTAACAACCCTATTTCCAAAGAAAGTCACATCACAGATTCCAGAGGTTAGAACTTGGACAAACCTTTTGGGGGAACGTTGTTCCCATCATGTCTGTGTGTCATGCTTCTTAATATACACCTGCACTCTTTTTCTTTAAGGGCAGCTTGAAGATTCAAGGCCCTGGAAACACAGGGTGCTGGGAGATTGTGCAGATATGCTTGGGGGTGGGGGATCCACTGGGGGAGACTGGAGGAGACTGTGTCTGGGGTGTGAGTAGAATGGGAGTGGTGGTCACTGCGGGAAGGTTTCCTTGGTGCCCCTGGGGCCCAGCAGTCCCAGTCTGAGGGAACTGACCCCATACAGCACCGCCAGGGGTGGGGTACCCCTGATTCAGTCCAGGGGCTTGTGTCCTGCCATGCAGAGGGAGGACCTGCAGCCCTCAGCCCTGGTGGGAGCCCAAGCTAGTACCAGGGTCCTCTGATGTGGAAATAGGTCAGAGTTCATTCCTTTGTTCATCTGGGGGCTGGGAAACAGCTATAAACCCTCCTCCCACCCCCATTCCCAGCCCAGGGCAGTTGATGGCCCAGGCTTCCAGTGCCATCTGTACCTGAGTACCCGGTCAGCGCATCCTGCTACCTTGCACCTTGCTTTTGTCCCTTCTCAGATGTCCTGGAGGCATTCCTGTGTCAGCTACACCTACCCTATCTCCTGGAACTGGTTCATTAAATGTTATGGGGTTAGGTGGGGAGGTCCAATGTGTACAACTGGAAACTTTCCGGAAAGCCTGGCCCTGGGAGGGGCTCCAGATCCACTCTGTCAGGCCCTGGCCTGGACACTAGGACACAGCAGTGGAGAGGAGAGGTCACATTCTTGTCCTCCTGGCAAGGCAGGCAAAAAATCAGCGCCTGAATACAGCCATCTGTATTCAGCCAGGGTATGGAGCCCAGCATTTGTTACACTGGGGACAATGGGAACGAGGTGATTCAGGACATTGAGGTACATCGCAGCAGAAGGGAAGGAAGGAGGCACAGGCCTGCCTGGGCCCAGGGATACCCAAACGAGCAGGCACCATTGGGAGGAGGAGCCATGTGAGGGGGGAGGGGTCGTGTGGGAGGGGAGGGGCCACGTGGGAGAGGGAGGGGCCACGTGGGAGGAGAAGGGACTGACAGGAGAACCGCCAGGTGGGACCAGACTTCAAGGAGAAAGCTTCCTGAGGCATCAATGTGAAGGTGGGGTCCTAGTACGTGTGGGGTAGGGGACACGAGGCCCAGGGCATCCACTGCAGAATGGCCAGGCCACAGGAGCACTCGGGACAAACCCCTGTCCCCGACCCTGAAGGCGTGAGCTTCGCAGAGGTTAGCACATGGCTGGCTGGTGGATCTGCCCTTGAAGAAGTTATGCGGAGTGGGACCAGGGGCTGGTGGAACCTCGGAAAGGGGGCCGCGACGGCCAGAGGAGAGAACCTGAGCGAGTGGGTGCTACCTGTCAGGGTGACAGGGAAGCAGGCGAGGGGAGGGGAGAGAAGGTTTGGCATCAGCTGGGAGGGCCATTGAGCAGAGAGGACGGGCCCTGCCCTCCCAGAGGGCGGCAGGAGAGGAGGGGCGGGAGAGGCTGGCAGGCCAGTGACGGAGGCAGAAGCTTTCTCCGCGGGCCTTGCCTCCCCTGTGCGCCCTGTTCACGGCGTGGTTACTGAGTGTCCACCTCCCCGGCCGCCCACCCGCACATAGCAGGTGCTCGCATCAGTGGCGTAGATCCAGGTGAACAGCAGGCGTTGCATGGATAGGGAGCTCTATTAGCTTGTGACTTATGACCTCATTTTGCAGCGAGGAAAATGAGGCTTGAGCAGTTAGAGAGATTCACCCTAATCCGTGGCACGGAAGTACTGGGCCGGACTGGCCGCCCCTCCCCCTCCCCAGGTCCAGCTCCAGCCCTCGGCGCTGACCTCCTAGTGGGGTCCCTTCTCTCTCTCAGCTTCCGCCCGTTCTGTGAGCTCCTGGGCAACAGGTGAGCTGACCTCCCCGAGCCTCACTTCTATCGGGGGTGGGAAAAGACACCAGCGGCAGGAACCGATGGCGTGCCGGCCGGAGGGACTCGCCGCGGTCCTCAGCCTTCACGAGGGCCGGTCCTTGCCGTAAAGCTAGGTCGCCGGGGGCCGCCAGGGGGTGCTGCTCAGCCGCGGCCGCGGGCCCGCTCGGGGCACGGCCTCCAGTTCCCGCCCACTGGGGCGGTGCGCGCGTGCGCACTGCGCCCCGCCCGCAGGGACTGCTGGGCCGGCGACGCGAGTGTGCGGCCAGCGGGAGCGGAGCTGCGGCCCCGAAGATGTGGAGACCTGTGAGCCCCCCGCGCGCCCGCGCCCCTCCCGCGGCCCGGCCGGGACCCGCAGGGCCCCGAGACCCTGCCCCCAGAGGTCCTCTCGCCCGACAGGGACCCTCAGGGCTCTAGGAGGAGCCCGTCACAGCCCTCAGGCGTCCTGTCCTTCGGGCCCCCGCTTCAGCCCCCAGGCCCTGTGGGGAGATGCCGGGAGCCACTGGAGAGGCTGCCTTCCCGACGCACCCCACAGCCCCCCTTCTCCTCAGAAGCACGTTCTCCCTGGTGGAGCCTTGTCTCAGAGGCGGCCTCTCCAAAGCGCCTCCAAGCCCGCGAGGGATGACCCTCTAGTCCCCTCACGGGCTCCCCTCCCCAGGGAGACACTGTCCCGAGGCGACTGCCCAGCGCCTGACCCCTCCTCCCGCCGCGTGTCTCCCTTAGACCCGTCGCTGCTGCAGACTCTGCCAGAATCCCAGACCGGATCCCCCGTCTTTCCTTCTACCTGCTCCCTTGGGCACCCTTTTCGCCTGGTCACCAACCCCCACGCCCTGGGTCATCCTGGGCTGACAGCTGCCCCCCTGCTTCTGGGGAGACAGAAGACTTTGGGGGCTGGGAGGGGCGCAGAGCCACCCCTCCTCCCACCCTGTCTCCGAAAGCCCCTCTTAGGCCTTCCTAGGCTTCTGCCTGGCCCTGGGCTGCCCTCCTGGCTCAAGCTTCTTTTGATCCTGAACGTGGCAGCTGACTTTCCAGTTTTTCTCCTGGTCGGGCCTCCCCGTTTTATCGCGTCTCTGCAGTTTGGATTAGCACCTTTCAAACCGGGTGTCATAGTCATTGACCCAGATCTTAGCCACTCCCTCCCCAGGAATCTAGCCCTGTTTTCCTGTGGTTGGTCTAGAGCTGAAGAGACTGAGGGGGGCTCATCACCGTTTCAACTTGGAATTTTCTGTAGACCTTGTCTTTTCCTAATAAGCCTAGCCTTGTGGGTTTAGGTATTAATACAAATAAACGCCCATGACCTTTTGTGGCTGGCAGTGAACAGCTCCGTTACATGGGGGTGTTTCATGGGCTGAGATGGTGAAGCAGTCTGAGAGTAAGTCTGAGAGTCAGGCAGAGAGACGCTGAGTTGGTCTTTTATAGTTTATTTATCTTTTTATAGTTTATAAAGCTGCTTCACACAGTCAGTTCACTCAATCCTCCAGGCAGCTTTAGCCCCTGATGAGGAGATGCCCATGACCAGTAAGTGGAGCAGGGCCCAGTAGCCTTGTAAGTCCTGACTGGTGTTGAGAAGGTCACAGACCCTTGGAAAAGAAAAGGACAGGGCATTCGTGGTCATCTCCGCCACCTCTTCTGGGCCCAGATTCCCAGTCTCTCTCTTCCTAACCGTGAGAACGTTTCTGTGCTTTGGCTTCCTCTCCTGGTGTGGGCGCAGGGCTGTTGACCTCACCGTTAAACCGCTCAGGTTCTTGTCACCTCTTTGTAGTTTCTCTGTTTCAGGCCTCATGAGACTCAGCAGTTGGCTGGGGGCTGGTTTATCCTGCAGTGACCTTTCACCTTCCTTCTAATCTGCTGTGTCTAATCAGTAGTGTGTTAGAAAAACAGACAGCTCAGCTTGTGCCTAAGACAGGAGTGCTGTGTTGAAGCACACACAAAGTTTGTGAGGGTTGTAGCATCTATCCGAGTGTTACTACTCGAGCTCTTTCTGCTACTTTGTAGATTGTTAGCTGAGTTCCAGATGGGCACTCTGTTTCTGCTGACCGACTGTTCAGGCACTCTTAAGAAAGCGCTAGAGGCTGGGGTAGAGGAGGCCCATCTCATCTTGTCCCAGCTGGGAGGCTTTTGGAGTGAGAGGGGTGCTGGGACAACCCCTATAAGCCAGGACCGCCCCAGGATAGCCGCGTGCGTGGTCACCCTGGTGAGAAGGCACGGTGTGCGGGAGTGTGCCTGGGGACCCACAGCCCTCTCTACACATGTTTCCTGCCACGCTGTGGTGCCTGAGCTCTGGGTATGGTTTGGGTTACCTGTGATGTGGTGGAAACCGTGCTGGACTGGTTCTTGGAAGGTCTGGCTGCGGGCTCTGCCCCACATTTATAGCTACGTGACCTCGTTGGGCTTCAGGGATGTCTCCTCTGTGATGGGGACATTTGGGGAGTCGCTGGGCACCCCGGCTGGAATGAGCCAGGCACACTGGGGGCCCTGTGGGCACTCTGGCGTCGTCAGCAGGAGGCCTCATCCTTGGAGGCCGGCCCAGGGCCAGGCTGCGGTCGGGGCTGGGGCTGTCTCGCCTGACCGTGGCCTTCGCCCTGTTGCTCAGTGACATCCTCGCTTGGGCCGTGTGGGGTTCTGGCTCATTCACCGTTTATCTTAATTCAGCGAGCATTCATGGAGTTCCTGCTTTATCTTAGAAAGCACAGGGCTAGTCGAAGTACAGAGATGATTGACTGGTGGGCCCTCCTCAGGCTGGTGGAGAGAAAGACCGCGAACTACCAGGCACAGTCCTGTGTGATAACGACAGTGGGAGAGGGATGGGGGGGGATGGTAACCGTGGTGAATCAGGGTGGGGGAAGGGCCTTCTAGGCAGAAGGGCAGCCTGGGGAGCAGGCCTGGCCAGGCTCTGCGCGGCTCTCCAAGGTCTGCCAGAGGGATGTTTATCCCAAGAGAGTGAGTGAGGAGTCAGTGCTGGGAATGATGAGCTGCAGCCAGAGCTCCTGCTGCAGTGGTGGCTTCTCAGAAAACAACAGAAGACTGTTACGGGGGCTGTGGTCAGGGGCGCTTACTTTTCTGGCCGTGCCCCCTCGGCATCGGCCGTGTGTTTGGAGGCTGTGGACTCTGGTCCTCAGCTTCCCTACCAGAGCCCCTGCTGGTGGTGGATAGTGGTTAGGAGGCTGCGGGCGCAGCTGGGGCCCCGTGCCCTAGAAGATTCAGCTTCAGCATCCTCCTGTAAAAGAACTGTAGGTTTTAATATGATCGTGATGTGTCAACTTATTTGTCAGTTAGGTGACTTTTTCCCTCACCAGACCCTTCCTACTAATGGCTCAGGGGGACAGTGTGCTCCGCCCTGTGGCTGTCAGGACCTGCCGCCTGGGGAAGGAAAGGGTGACGACTGGGGCAGCGGTTTGACCTGGGCTCCACCCCCAGATTCACCAGGCATTTCTGCTGTGGACCACGTGAGGAAATATGTGTGAAAGTCCCGCCGTCAGAAATGCCCACCTTTTGTTGAACACCTGTTAGGTGTCAGACCCTGAGCGAGGTACTTTTTTTCTACCGTGTTTTTTCTAGCCTGGCGAGGTGTCAGCGGGGATTCGCCCCCAGGCAGAAGGTAAAGGTTGGTGAGGCTTGCGGGCCGGGCCTGTGTTGCTGCAGTGCAGCGCTCGGCCCTCGTGGGCTCTGCCCGACTCCACGGCACCCCGTCAGCACGAGGGTGCTGAGTTCTGTGCCTTTCCACTGGGGTCACCAGAAAACCGGCTGGGGCTGCACACGCTTCTCCGCTGGGGTGTCCTCATCGTGTGCCCTCAGGGTCTCCCTGATGGACTCTGGTCTTTCCCCAGGCGGCAGGGCTTGGAGGGTGAGCCCTCTCTCAGGGGCGCCCTCCTCGCCCGCAGTCTTCTGCTGCTTCTAAGTCAGACATACGCAGACCACGTGTGCGGGGCCTCTGGGGGAGGAGGTGTGATGTTGGGTCCAGCCGTGGTCTTGGAGCAGCTGTGCCCGGGCTCTGGGAGTGACAGCCCCTGCCAGCCCTCATCTCAGCGTTGGCGCCCGCAGCCTCTTGACTCTGCCCCTCCAGGTCGTTGGCACGTTGGCTAGAATAACTCGTGGACCTGTCCTTTCTTTCCTTCTGAATGTAATCATCATCAATCAGCTTTGGCCATTTTCCTTCTCTGTCTCAGGGTGCAGTCCCCATGGGACTTTGCAGCAAGGCCCACTCTGCTGCCCGTCCACTCCAGTAGCTGAGCATTTCCTCATATCTGTATATAATCTACCCCAAGCTTTTCATAAGTTGCTCCCTGACTCATGATGGTTTGACTTACGAGTTTTCAACTTTACGATGCTACAAAAGTGATACACATTCAGTAGAAACCATGCTTCGAATTTTGAATTTTGATCTTTTCCTGGACCAGCGATGCAGGGTGGATACTCTCTCCTGATGCTGGGCAGTGGCAGCCGCAGCTCCCCAGCAGCCCCGAGGTCACAAGGGTGCACAGCGGTGCCCTGACAGCCGTTCTGTATTCACTTTCAATCAATTACATGAGATAGTCCGCATTTTAGTATAAAACAGGCTTTGTGCTAGATGGTTTCGCCCACTTGTAGGCTAATGTGAGTGTTGTGAGCACGTTTCAGGAAGGCCAGGCTGAGCTGTGACGTTCGTTAGGTTCAGTGTATTAAATGCATTTTTGACCTATGATATTCTCGGCTTACAGTGGGTCTAGCCCTAACCCTAACCCCATCGTAAGTCGAGGAGGGTCTGTAGTCTCTCTTCTGGGCTAAACAAACCCTTTTTTCCTTCTAAAAAAGCAGGGGGCAGCTGACGATCCTTCAATATAAATAGTTGGACTTCCCTGGTGGCGCAGTGAATAAAACTCCATGCTCCGAATGCAGGGGGCCTGGGTTCGATCCCTGGTCAGGGGACTAGATCCCACATGCATGCCACAACTAAGGAGCCCTGGAGCTGCAACTAAGGAACCCACCTGCCGCAACTAAGACCTGGTGCAACCAAATAAGTAAATACAATATAAATAGTTTAGTTCAACCCAGCAAATACGTCCTTCTTGTTAGGTGGGGTGGTCTGCAGAGCAAGGGGGGCAGGGTTGTTGGGAGGAGGGTTAGGGCATTGGGGACCAGCGGGCAGCTTAGTGCAGTGAGGAGGGCCTAGCAGCCGGTAGCTTCAGCGTGTGCCTCCGCCTGCCCTGCCCGCTGGGCTGGACATTGCTCGAGGGCTTTGCAGATGTCAGCTCACTCACCCTCACTTCAGCAGTACAGCAGTCCCCACCTTACAGACAGGGAAACTGAGGCACAGAGGGAAGGCACTTACCCACGCTGCATGACTGGTAAGTGCTGGAGCCCAGATTCCAGCTCCAGCCCCAGAAGTCTGGCTCCAGGTTCTACTTGAGTCTCTGGGGTGGGGCCTTCCAGTGTCTGGTGTTGAGTGGTATCCCTGGCCTCTACCCCCTACATGCCAGGAGCACCCCTCCCCAAAGTTGTGACAACTAGGAGTGTCTCCAGACAGTGCCAGGTTTGCCTGTCCTGTACCAGCTACCTCGCCTTCCACATGCCGCCTTCCTGATAGGACTCTGAGAGTATAGCAGATGCATTGCACCTTTGATCATGAAAACATTTACACATAGGGACAAGCTGACAGCGTGGTCCCAGAGAGTTAATTATCCAGATGCCACCACCTAGATCTACCCATTATTAACATCTTGCCCTAGTGGGTCTATTTCTATATGAAAATATATATTTTGTTATTGTTGGATCATTTGAAAGTAAGTCACAGACATTTTGACACATAATCTCTAAATACTTCAGTGTGCGTCCCCTAAACAAGGATATTGTGTAGCCACGGTAACCGTCAGGCCTAAAAATCGTAATTTTTGTGTTCCCTGGTGTCTGGGGTCCCTCACATGTTTCATAGGTGCTTTCTTTAAGATGGAGGTTTAGTCAGGGTTCATGCTTTGCACTTGGTGCAAAGTCATCCCACGTTTTTTCTCGTGACTTCTTTTTTTAACTTGTAAGGAAAAATTGCAAATATTTACAAAAGTAGAGAAAACTGATCAATGACGGTGCCGGGCACCAGTAGTTCTCAATGCGTGGATGCTAATGCCTTTCTGGAGAGGCCGGGCTGCTGTTTAGAGACACCCCAGGCTCGGGAATTCTCAGGGTCACTGATGACGAACGAGGAGCCCCAGGGCTGGTAGCTGCTGGCTGTTGTCATTTCTTATTCCGTGGGCTCGTGATCTCGCTGAGAAGACCAGAATCGCGGCAGAACGCTCGCTGGCCAGAGGAGCAGGCAGCTGGTGTGTGGGGCGTCCCGGCCTCGGCCGTCTTGCCTGGTTCCTCACGCTGGCCCTGAACCTACCCGCCCCCCCAGCCCCCAGGCCACAGCTCCGCCTTGAGCTCCAGCCCCCTCCCAGGCTGACCACTCCAGCGTACGCCCCCTCCCCCCCCCCCGCCCCCGCCCCGGCCCCCGCTACAGCTCACTTTACTGCCCACCCTTTTCTGTCTGGGCGCCCCTCCCCACCTCTGACCACACATTATGTTCTCCAGTCACAAGCCGCATGGGCCTGTCTCCTCCCCAGCAACGCCCCCCAGTGTCCGGGTGGAAGACCCACTTGCTGCCAGGCCGCAGGGTCCCTGACGCCCCCTCGCCTGGTTGCTGCCCCTGCGTGCGGTGCGCGGGCCCCACCACTAGGGTCTGGCCTGGGACACAGCCAGGGCTGTGGGCTCAGAGAGTGGGGGAAGGCGGGCCTGCCGGAGACGGGGCCAGAGCCAGAGGAGGGCAGCAGGGATGCGGGCAGGAGCGTTCTGCCTGTGGTCCTTGGTCGCACGTGGCCCCTCACGGGCAGGGTGTGTTTGGTGGGTGTGTGGGGTACAGTGAGGGGTCTGGACACCTCGCAGAGAGCAGGCAGCGCCGGGCAGCCAGGCAGGGCTGCCTGAGGGGGAGACCCAGTGTGGAGCGCCCCCCACGCCTGCTGGCACCGCAAACCCTTGTCATCTGTGAGGTGGGAGGTGGCTGGGGTCCCAGCCTGCAGCCGCTGTGTGTGCCATGCCCCAGGCCAAGTCAGGTCGTGTGGGCCAGGTAGGGGGGCAGCGGGGTGGACAGCAGGCTGGGCCGCCCTCTGGCACGGAAGGCCTGGGGCTCTGCATGCCTGAGTCCACCCGCCACTGCCTCTTTTGCCTTTGCGGGGCCTTCCTTGAGGATCTGCCCTTGCTGTGTGTGGCCTTATGGGGTGGAACTTCCTGTCCTGTCTCCTCTTGGGACAGCAGGTCATGGACCTTTTCCTTTGACTTTTGTGTTGTTCTGCATCCTCGAAATCGCCTTCAGGGCTGTGTGCTTTGGCCAGAAAGTGATTGGAAAGTCAGTTCCCTATTTGGCCCATAATAATAATACTACCATTCATGATAACAGTGTTAACGTCTGTGTTGTGGGCTATGACTTACTTTGCACAATCTTTTTTTTCCCTAAAAACTGAGAATTTGGAGCTGGGGAGTCTGTGGTTGAGGAACTCTTTAAGGTCTTATTCAAATAAGATTGGGAGACCAAGGCTGCCAGTGAGGGTAGAGGAGCTGCGATGTTTCTTCCGCGGCCCCCTGAGACAGCGCAGCATGTTGGCCTGTCTCCCTGGCACTTTGCTTCTCTACCTGTCCCTCCCTCCTCCAGGCAGAAGCTTTCCAGGTCTGACCGCTGGGGGCTCAGCAAACACAGGTTCCTTGTGCCCCCTTCGGCTTTCGGAACAGGCACCACCCCGAGGCCCTCTGCCTCCTTTCTGATCGTGTGGTGAAGCATTCTAGACCCTTCCTTGGGAGGCCGCTGGTCTCGGCAGCGGGAAATAAGAAACGAGGGCTCTCGGGGCCCAGCAGAGTGTTAGGGGCAGGGACCGAGGGGCGTTTCCAGTGGCCTGTGGAGGGGCTTCCGAGGAGGACGCCCCATGTGCAGTTGCACGTAGCCTTCCCTTCCCTTCCCTTCCCTGAGAGCCTTGCTCTTAACCCGGCGGCGTCTCTGCCTCCCCGCGTCAGACACGCGAGGGCCCAGGAAGCACCAGTGCTCTTCAGCGACGTGCCTGGGGCGGGGGGGGGGGGTGGTCCCTGCCTGTGTAAGGCCGGGGGGGCATGTTCCTGCACCAACCCTGTGCCCTCTGCTCACTTCGCAGTCCCAGCTCTGCCACTTCCACTCAGCCCTGCTGCAGGGCAGGCTGAAGCCCTGGCCATCTTCCACCGCCTTCTTCAGGAGAAACCTCGGGGCACCGCCTGCAAGGTGGTGAGTTGGCCACGGGCGCCCTCCAGGGCATGTGCCCCTCATCAGGAGAGGCGACCTCCGCTGGGGGCCCGTGCCTTCTCTACGCCACCCGCAAGACGGGACGCACCTGCTCCCACGTGCAGTGCGCTGGCCGCCCCACTGCCAGGGTCCTGGCCTGGGCCTCGGCCAGAGCTGTGGGCTCAGAGAGTGGGGGAGGGCGGGCCAGAGCGAGAGCGGGAGCAAGGGGTCGGAGGGCCGAGTGGGCAGCGGGCAGGATGGAGCCCGCTTGGAGCCCTGGGGTCTGGGGGGCTGTGGGGCTCAGGCGAGGTGACTCGGACCCGGAGGTCAGAGAGCACTGCGGTGACCACACAGGCGTCCGGAGTCGGTGCTGCCTGCCGAGGTCCTGGTGAGGCTGCAGCGGCTATGGGCTGGGCCCGGAGAGCCAAGGCCGGAGGGGCCGGGGCGGACGGGAAGTAACCCAGGCTGTGCGCCTGTCGTCTTCCAGGCCCTCGAGACCGCAGCCCCTGTGGAAGAAGGCACTCTCCGCCACGGTGCTGGGGGTGCCCCTGCTCCTCGGGGCGAGGTACCTCATGGCTGAGCCACAGGAGAGGAGGCGGATGCGGCTCGTGGTGGACGGCATCGGGCGCTTCAGCAGGTAGGGGGCCGGCAAGGTGGCGGCTTCTCCCCACTGCGTCCCATCCTCAGGCGTGCGGGGCCTTGTGCGGGGGCTGGGAGGGGCAGCAGGGTTTTGCTGGGAACTCTGAAGCTGCCTTCCAGGGATCTCTTGTGCTGCCCGGTGGGGCAGCCGAGCGCTGCGGGGCCCACGCCATCCACGCTGGGCACGGCCTCCGCAGACCCCACCTCAGGCCTCCGCCTCCTCTCCCTTCGGGCTGCCCACCACTCCCAAGGAGAGTTGGCATATCCAGACGGAGAGTTTGGGGCTCACGGGGGTGGGGGCTCACAGGGGAGGACTGCCTCTCGCCTCCACTCCCAGTGTCCTGGACTAGTGACGGGCCTTGTTGGTCATTGGCGTCCAGGGCGCCTTAAGCAGAAGGGTCTCTCATACTCCTGTATCTCCCGGGGCAGGATTCTGGGGGTGTGGGGCGGTCTTCCCATTGGAGCAGCTTGGGCAGGCATTCCTGCTCCA
The DNA here is from genome assembly GCF_008692025.1 of Phocoena sinus. Classification (NCBI taxonomy): domain Eukaryota; kingdom Metazoa; phylum Chordata; class Mammalia; order Artiodactyla; family Phocoenidae; genus Phocoena; species Phocoena sinus. The sequence continues at coordinate 79,098,242 of NC_045779.1, forward strand.
GTCAGATCCAGGAATTCCTACAGCCACAGGGTCTTGAGAGCTAGTTCTTGGCACTGAGTGAAACTTCAGCTTACCCAAACCCATGGTTGGACTGGGGGTGCACGATTGCCTGGGGAGAGGGCTCACATGAGACCTTGGTTGAGGAGGCCGCTGCATGTGTCCTGCTCTGCCAGCTCTGAGCTCCTGCTGCCCTCTGGGAGCCTGGGTCGGTTTCCCAGGGCAGGCTCGGCATGCCAAGGACTTGGGGCACTTGGCCGAAGCTTTGCTGAAATTTACCCCAGCGGCAGCCGTAGGTGGGCAGATGGCCAAACGCTTTACCTCATTCCATCTTCGGGATGAAACAAGGCCTTCTGTCTTCAGCTCGCTGGCAGCGGCTGTACCCACGCCGTCTTCCAGGGTGGTGGTTTGATGGGTTTGCCTGGAGCTCCCAGTTGCCCTCCTGGGCAGGTTCTAGGCAGTGGCCTCTGTGTCCTGCAGGGTTTCCCAGTCTCCACAGCCTAGAGATTGATGAGGGCAGAGCCTGGGGTTGGCTCTCCTGTGGCTTTCCACCATGAGGGACTGCACAGGACCGGTGGGGACTGTCCCCAAGCAGCCTGGTTCTGAAGATCACACTGAGCAGGTCTGGGCCATCTCACCTTCTGCTGCTGCGTATGCGCTGCTGTTTCCCAGCATTAGATACCCCGTGGCAGACTCGGTATACCCCTGCCTTCTCCACTTCCCTCCTGAAAAGGGTATTTTCACAGCTTGCTTTCAGAGGCTGAGCTAGAGCTATTTTCCCAACAATCTGTGCGGTCTCGTCAGCTCTCAGCCCTAACAGTTGCCAGGACAGGCAGGCCTGATGGAGCACCCCTGGCTGGGCGCAGGGTGACCACGGGGCCTCTGGAGACCTCGGGGCCTCTGGAGACCTCGGGGCCCACAGCGCGTCCTGGGTAACAGGGCAACGTACGTGCAGGAGCCCAAGGAAGGAGCGTGGGTGGTGAGTAATTCAGGACCAGCTCGCCCAAGGGCAGCGGGGCTCATCCTGTTGTGGGAGGGGAGACCAGAATGTACCACACACGCCCAGGCTCACTCACAGGGGCTGGGGTGGTGGAGGGTGGCATCGGGGTCCATTTCTGCCCCCACCCCTTACTTAATTTTAACTTTTAAAAATCCTGTGGGCTTTTTGTGGACACAATTTCAAATGTCCAAAGAAGTTGGACTGATAACATAAAAAAGAACTCTTTTCTTTTTGAAACATTGACAAATAAGTTGTCAACATGCCCCATTACTCCTGAAACCTTGAGTTATTTCCTAAACAAGGACATTCTCCTCCACAGCCACAATCGGGAAACTGACACATTGTGACCCTCTAACCCTCAGACCCTGTGTTACCAGGTGCCCCAGTAACAACCTTTTCAGCCCCAGGACCCCACCTGGGCCCATGTCAGTCTCCAGTCTGGAAGAGTCCTAATTGTCTCCTCAGCTCTCATGGCTAAACTCGAGGTCAGGGCATGGCCCCCCAGACCCCCACTTGCCCAGGGCGTCTGACACCAGCTGCAGGTTCCAGCGTCCCCATGGGTTCCCTCACCTCAAACCACTGGCTACAAGTTGGGGGGTCCCCACAGACTCCCTCAGTTTTGATAGTTTCCTAGGACAACTCAGGAGATACTGTACTTATATTATGGTGTTATCTTAGCAGAGAGATAAAGTCAGAATCAGCAAAAGGAAGAGATGCCCAGGGTGAGGTGAGGTCTGGGAGGGTCCTAGCCTCAGAACTTCATGTCCTCCGACACATCCCCCGCCTCTCATCCCCCTCTGACAGTACACGTGGGTCACCCCCAAGCTTTGGTGTCCAGAGTTTCATCTCATAGCCCTGATTGATTGAAGACCCTGAACTCTAATCCCGCGGTTGTCCTTTCTGGCTGGCAGAGCCCCTCCCTGGTGTGAACCGTCAAGGCTGTTATGCGGCTCCGATGCTGCCGTCACTCAGGAAATCTCATGGGTTTAGAGGCACCTCCCAGGAGCTGGGTAACGTTAATTCTTCGTCACATGATGACCTTGACATGTTTGTGGGCAGCTAGGCCATAATATTGTACAACAGGGGTCAGCAGACTCTGGCCCTGTGCCAAATACAAGGGTCAGAGGTGCTGCCTGTTCTATAAATAGAGCTCCTTGGAGTGGCAGCCACGCCCCCCTCACCCTCCTGAGGCTGCCCCTAAGACCCAAAGTATTTATTGTCTAACGTTTTCAAGAAAAATTTTGCCGAGCCCTGATGTGGGTGTGTCTGATGTTTACTCCCAGTTTGTCCCATTGTTTCGCTCTTTGCTTCCCTTGTCCTTTGATGTGGGTGCCTGTGCCCCTTGCCCCTCCGTCGCTAGTTTAGCGTCCCCAGTACTTCTCGGGTGAACTCATTCCTACCTCTCAGCCGTCCCATCCACGCTGAGGGCTTGTGTTCCACCATAAGGGATGCTTGCGTCAGTCTGGACGGGGACATTTTACTCCGAGGGCTGCTGTCACTCAGCATCAGTGCTGTGTAGTTGCTGAGACTGGGTTTGGCTCATAGGAGGAGCCCCTCCGCCTGGCTTTTAGGACCCTTCTCTCACTTTTTTTTTATTTTAAATATTTATTTATTTATTTAGGCTGCACCGGGTCTTAGTTGCAGCACACAGGATCTTTAGTTGCGGCACGCAGACTCTTAGTTGTGGCATGCGTGCAGGATCTAGTTCCCTGACCAGGGATGGAACCCGGGCCCCCCGCATTGGGAGCACGGAGTCTTAACCGCTGCAGCACCAGGGAAGTCCCCCTCACCCTTCTCTCTTTAAAAAAAAAAATTTGTTTATTTTTGGCTGTGTTGGGTCTTCATTGCTGTGCGCGGGCTTTTCTATAGTTGCGGCGAGCAGGGGCTACTCTTCGTTGCGCTGTGCGGGCTTCTCATTGCGGTGGCTTCTCTTGTTGTGGAGCATGGGCTCTAGGCACGTGGGTTCAGTAGTTGCAGCATGCAGGCTCAGTAGTTGTGGCTCGCGGGCTCTAGAGCGCAGGCTCAGTAGTTGTGGCGCACGGGCTTAGTCGCTCTGCGGCATGTGGGATCTTCCCAGACCAGGGCTCAAACCTGTGTCTCCTGCATTGGCAGGCGGATTCTTAACCGCTGAGCCACCAGGGAAGCCCCTGACCCTTCTCTTTTAATCTCCAGCATCTGACTGTAAATTGTTTCAAACGTACAGCAGAGCTGGTGAGTCTGGGTTTTATCGATAGCATCTCGGAACCCTTCCAATGCCCTCCGTCCTTTGAGCATTTTACTCCAGCTGGCAGCACGGTCACTCCAGGCTCAGCCTTGGAAGCAGCCAGTCTCCCGATGGTTCTTCGGGATGGAGCAGGGGCTCGGGGGCCACGGTGAGGATGCCGGTGTGCTCGCCACTCTGGGCTGTCTGCCCCAGACTCCTCCATGGACAAGGGCTGCGGGTGTGCGCGCGTGTGTGGCTGTGAGCACACACGCCCAGGGCTATATGTTTGCTTCTGTGGCCAGCCATCGACGGCAAACCCGCTCTTCCATTTCCCACACGGGTCATTCTGGTTTTCTCCCTTTCTGTGTCTGTAACTCCTTCTCCAACTGGGAGAAGCCCGGCTCCCCTCGTCCCTAATTTACTGACCTATTAGCTAGGCCACCCCGAGTATAGCCATCACCCCGCTGCCGTCACCTGCACCCCTACCCTCACTCCTGTGCAGACCTTGCATTAGCTTTTGGACGAATTATTCAGGAAGGAGGGCAGCTCCTCTTTGGGTCTTGGGGTGCTCAGAGAAATCCTGTCTCCTTGCTCACCCTGCCTCACACAGACAGCCCTGTTTGCTTCCTGTGTCAGGCTGGGGTGGGTGGGACAGACCCGGTTCGTGGCACTCAGTCTGGGCTGACCTCATTGCTCTAAGACACCGGTCTCTACAGCTTCTGGGAGGGCAGGGAGCCTGTGCAGGATCTGGCAGCCTCTTCCTTCCCACCTTTTCATCCTGGCCCCTCGTGGCGGAGGGGCTGGAACAGGATATGCTGGGGCGGGCGGAGGCTTGGCCTGCACTGGGGCCCCGAGAAGCAGGAGCCCCACACCCTGCTCGTGACGGTTTGAGGGGCTGGGGTCTGCGGCACTGGAGGCCTGGATTCTGGTCCTGGATCCTCCCCTCTCCAGACCCAGGGCCGCCTTGTCCGTAGCCTGGGGTGTGGGAGTGAGCGAGGACCCCTGCCCACACCAGAAGGCCTGGGCCTGCGGGACTTCCCAGGGCCGTGCCCTCAGCCAGGAGAGCAGGCCCCAGCTCTGGGGTTTGAGCCCCAGGGGCTCCTGTCCACTCCAGTCGGAGTGCAGAGGAGACAGGACCAGTGATGCAGGGGGGCCTGAGCGAGGGCATGTCCACAGACGGAGCAGCCATTGCAGCTGTGCTAGCTCGTGGATGGATTTTCTTGTGTAACAAGTGTTATCAAAGGATGAAAAGAGCACACCCGCTTGTTAGGGCCCGAGGCCCCCGTTCCCGTCCCAGGCGCCCCTGGGTGCACGTTCAGGGGCTGAGGGGTGGTGTGGATGCAGGATGCCCAGTCCACAGCCCAGCGGCTGAGACTGACCTGCTAGCCACGCAGTCCCGAGAGCCCAGCAGCCCCGCCAGGTGCTCACAGCGGTCCGGGGTGCTGGCGGGGATCTGAGGCGAGTGCCCGCTGGGGCTGAGGGCAGCCTGTGCCCACAGGTCTTTGAGGGTCGGCCTGCAGATCTCCCTGGACTACTGGTGGTGCACAAATGTCGTCCTGCGAGGGGTGGAGGAGGTTTGTTCCTGCGTCCTGGCCTGGCTGGTCCTGGCCTGCGGCCTGCGGGGATGGGGGTGCCCAGGTGGAGGTGCCCGCCCGCCCCCATCCCTTCCCTCTATACCTGTGGTCAGAACAGCCCGGGGTACTTGGAGGTGATGTCTGCATGTCACCAGCGGGCGGCTGACGCCCTGGTGGCTGGGGCCATCAGCAACGGGGGCCTCTACGTGAAGCTGGGCCAGGGGCTGTGCTCCTTCAACCACCTGCTGCCCCCCGAGTACATCAAGACACTGCGGGTGCTGGAGGACAGGGCTCTCACGCGGGGCTTCCGGGAGGTGAGCCCTTCTCGCGGGACCGTGGAGGCAGGAAGCAGCCGCAGGCTGCTCCGAGCCACGCCCCCCACCCCACCCCGCTGTCCTGCCAGGTGGACGAGCTGTTCCTCGAAGACTTCCGGGCCCCGCCCCACGAGCTCTTCCAGGAGTTTGACTACCAGCCCATCGCGGCGGCGAGCCTGGCCCAGGTGCACCGCGCCAGGCGGCACGACGGCACCGTGGTGGCCGTGAAGGTACGCGGGGCCCCCGCGGGGCGCCGCGGGGGGCACCCGGGCGCCGGTGGCCAGTCCTCCCTGCAGCCTCCCGTGCAGGTGCAGTACATCGACCTGCGGGACCGCTTCGACGGCGACATCCACACCCTGGAGCTCCTGCTGCAGCTCGTGGAGCTCATGCACCCCAGCTTCGGCTTCAGCTGGGTCCTCCAGGTAACCGTGGGGGCCCGAGGGGGCCGGGGGTGGGCCGCCTCCTGACCTGGACCTCCAGCTGCCCCTGTGGCCCCCAGGACCTGAAGGGGACCCTGGCCCAGGAGCTGGACTTTGAGAACGAGGGCCGCAATGCCGAGCGCTGTGCACGGGAGCTGCAGCACTTCCGCTATGTCGTGGTGCCGCGCGTGCACTGGGACGTGTCCAGCAAGGTGGGCTGGGTCCCCTCCTGGGCGGGGATGTGCAGGCCTGCTGAGCTGAGACACCTGTCCTCTCCCAGCGCGTGCTGACGGCGGAATTCTGTGAGGGCTGCAAGGTCAACGACGTGGAGGCCATCAAGACCATGGGGCTGGCAGTGCGGGATGTGAGTGCTGCGGGCCCGGGGCGGGGGAGGGTGCGTGCGCTGTGGGCCCAGAAATGATGGCCTGCGGCCTGTCCTGTCCCCAGGTCGCAGAGAAACTGATCCAGGCCTTTGCCGAGCAGATATTTTACACAGGCTTCGTCCACTCCGACCCCCACCCTGGCAATGGTAGGCAGAGGCCGCAGGGGGTGGGAGTCGGGTCTGGGGTCGGGGTGCGGCGGTGAGACGGCGTGCCCTGTCCCTAGTCCTGGTGCGGAAAGGCCCCGATGGTAAGGGACAGCTGGTGCTGCTGGACCACGGGCTGTACCAGTTCCTGGATGAGAAGTAAGCTGGGGGTGCGGGGGCTGGGTGGGCACACCCCGCCCTGCAGGCCGGCCTCCCCCCGCTCATTGCTGGGCCCCCCAGGGATCGGTCAGCCCTGTGCCAGCTGTGGCGGGCCGTCATTCTGAGGGACGAGGCTGCCATGAAGGCGCACGCGGCTGAGCTCGGGGTGCAAGGTGAGGCCGGGGTGGGTGTGAGGCGAGGAGGGGGGCACAGCCCTGGCTCAGGCCCCCCCAGACTACTTCCTGTTCTCCGAGGTGCTCATGCAGCGGCCTGTGCGCCTGGGGCAGCTGTGGCGCTCACACCTGCTGAGCCGCGAGGAGGCGGCCTACATGCAGGACATGGCGCGGGAGCACTTCGAGGAGGTCATGGCCGTGCTCAAGGCCCTGCCGCGGTCCATGCTGCTCGTGCTACGCAACCTCAACACCGTGCGCGCCATCAACACCGCCCTGGGCGCCCCAGTGGACCGCTACTTCCTCATGGCCAAGAGGTGCCCGCCCCCACCCCGCGCGTGCGCACGGGAGGGGGGCGGAGCCAGGAGGCGGGGCTGACGGCCTGTCGGTCGGTGGTCTCTGTGCAGCGCGGTCCGGGGCTGGAGCCGCCTGGCGGGCGCCCCGTGCCAGAACACCTATGGTGCCAGCCTCCTGCGCCACATCAGGGTCATCTGGGAGTCGTTAAAGTTTGAAGTGGCCCTGAGGTGAGCAGGCGCGCGGGGTCCGAAGGGCGGGTAGCCAGGGCCCACCCCCCACCAACCTGCGACCTGCGACCCCTGGATTCCCCCACCCCAGGCTGGAGACCCTGTCGATGCAGATCACTGCCCTCCTGGTCCGAGTCCTGGTCCACCTGGGCCTCATGCCCAAGACCAAGGGGCTGTACGAGTACCTGGAGATCTAGGGAGCCCCGGCAGGAGGACCACAGAGCTCGCCCCACCGCAGGCTGAGGGGCCGGCCAGGGCCAAGGCACAGACGCCTAAGAAAGACCTGGGGGCGCTGGAGTGACTGTGGCCTGGAGCTGGGCCTGCAATGACCACATGCTCTTCTCAAATCAAACAAACGTTTTTCTTTGTGTTTTGTACAAAAGCGGGGTGGGGCAAGTGGCAGTGTCCAGGGGTCTAGAAGTGGGCAGTGACTCGGTCCGTCTCCAACAGGTCGTCCAGGATCTGTGGGGAAAGAGGTGGGTGAGGGCAGGGGGTGGGGTGGGGGTGGCTGGGGGCACGTGGAGGGGCAGGGCGGTGGGCGGCTCACGATGTCGGGCGTGGTGCCAATCTTCTTGGCCAGCTCCCCACGCTCCATGGTGCTCAGGTACAGGTAGCGGTTGAGCAGCTCCCCATCCAGGACATTGCGCACCGCATTCTGTAGGACGCGCCGGTCCACGTGCAGCATTCTGGGGGTAGGCATGGAGGCAGTGAAGAGTCGGGGCACATGCGGGGTGGTGGGAGAGTGGGGCGGGACGGCGGCAGGCTCACCGGAAGGCACGCGGGTTGAGGCCGGCGTGGTGGGGCAGCATGGTGGTCAGTGCGTTCTGCAGCATCAGCAGCCGCCGGTAGGTCTTCTCCTGCATGGGCAGCAGGAGGCCGATGCCACCGTCCAGTGTGGCTAAAGCGGACACGGTGTGAGCCCCGTGGGCCCCCACCACACCCCACTGCCACCTTAACCCCCTCTGCCCCACACTCACCAAACCACGTGATGTGCTTATTTTCCCACACAACGGACTTCTTGCTGGGCCCTTCAGCAGCCCCCCGGCAGGGAGTCCTCCAGAACGTGTTCACATGGGCGCCCACGTGGAAGTCCGCCCGGCGCAGCAGCCGCATGCCCCCGAAGCTCTCCTTAGCTGGGCCAGAGGGACCTCAGGTCACTGCCTGCCCGGCCCCATGCCCGACCCCCCTGCCCAGGAGAGGGTGGAGGGGGCACTCACCTTCTGGCAGGTACATGTAGACCATGAGGTTGCGGTCACGGTCGGACACTAGGGAACAGAGCCCACAGTCAGCCCCAGCCCCAGTGACGTCCCGGGGACCCCAGCCCCCATGCTCACCCAGGAAGCCCAGCTGTGCACTGTCCACCATGAAGTCCACGCTGTACACTTCCAGGGGTTTGGCGTCCTGGGGACGGGAGGGGAGGGACGGACGTCAGGGTGGGCCTGGGGCAGCACTCACCCACCCGCCGTGCAGCCCAGCCCCTCGGTACCCGGGACACGAGGCTCAGCGTCTTGCTCTCCTCCTGGTAGCGCAGCAGCGAGATGCTCTTCATGACGTCCGCGGCCAGGATGAAGTTCTTGACGCTGATCATCTGGTGGATGTAAAGCTGTGTGTCGATGAAGGCCATGCCTGTCAGCTCGCTGGCCCGCAGGCTCCACAGGAAGATCTGGGGGGTGGGAGGGGTGGGCGGTGAGCGGTGTGCGGTGAGCGGTGGGTGCCAGGGTGGGCGGAGAGGGGCACACCTTCTGGCCGATGGCCGACACCAGGTGGCCGTTGCAATGGCACAGGGCAGTCACGGGCCCCTTCTGCTCCTTCTCGTACAGGACCTTGAACTTGTTCTTGGTCAGGGGCTGGCCAGGCTCGGGCACCACCTCGATCACGTCCATGATCAGGATCTGTCAGGGAAGGCGGGTGGGTGATTCACAGGGGCTGCGTGCAGGCTGCTGGGCACTGCCTGCCTCCCACCCCCTGCCGGCCGCTTACCCGCCCTCGGCACGTGACCTCCTCCCCTTGCATGAGGCAGGTCCCGGCGGCTACGTAGCCCTTAAGGCCCGACACGGTTTCCTCACTGCGCAGCGACACCGTCTTCATGCAGGTCACGTGCTCCCACTCCTCTAGCTCGATCCTGCATCAGCCCAGGTCAGGACAGCAGCCCAGGTCAGGACAGCTGCCCAGGTCGGGACAGCAGCCCAGGTCGGGACAGCTGCCCAGGTCGGGACAGCTAGCCCAGGTCGGGACAGCTAACCCAGGTCGGGACAGCTGCCCAGGTCGGGACAGCTAACCCAGGTCGGGACAGCTGCCCAGGTCGGGACAGCTAACCCAGGTCGGGACAGCTAGCCCAGGTCGGGACAGCTAACCCAGGTCGGGACAGCTAACCCAGATCAGGACCACTGCCCAGGTCGGGACAGCAGCCCAGGTCCAGACAGCCCAGGTCAGGACAGCTGCCCAGGTCGGGACAGCAGCCCAGGCCAGCCACCAGCCCCGACCTGGGCCCAGCCTCACCTGGCGTTGGGGATGGCCTCCCAGCTGACCGGGGAGATGAGCTGGATGGAGAAAGCCTCCTGCTGAGGGTGGATGTAACGGTCATCTGCACGGACAAAGGGGTAACAGTCAGGGAGGGTGGCCCCGAGAACGGGCCCAGCCTGGGGTACCTCGCACCTCTCTCAATGGTCTCAAACTCCTTCTCCTCGCCCGTCATGCGCGGGATGCGGGTGCACGGCGTGTTGGTGCTGGTGGCAACAGCATACACCTGGTGGAGGGGAGGGCGGGGAGGGTGTCACATGCCAGAGGCCAGGCCCCCAGGCTCCAAAGGTCCCTGGTGCGGTGGGGTGGGGGGCGGTGTCAGACCTTGGACTCCACATGGTAAGCCACATAGTGGGCTGTGCAGCGCAGCGGGATCTTCCTGACAGGCCACGGGGCATCGTAGGACAAGTAGGCAGGCAAGACACTGATCCTCAGCTCGCCCTGGGTGGGGCAGGGAGTTAGCGAGGGCTGGCACACCCCAAAGGCCAAGCCGATGAACCCAGGCCTCCAAGGGCTCCCTTGGGTCAGCCCTCAGCTCTGCTGGAATGGGTGGCGAGAGACCGCAGCATCCAGGCAAGGACTTGGAGAGACCACGGCCCACTGTCCTGTGCTTTGTGGGCTTCCCATCCCTTCAGCCAAGCTCGCCCAGGGCTGGGACACTGGCCACACCTGTGGTCTGGGCCGGGACAAGGGAATAGCCAGGCTCAGGGGGTGCTGGAGGCTGCAGGCAAAGGGTGGGCGGCACACACACAGGCCACGCCAGGGTCTGCACAAACAAGCACGGGTGCCCTGCCGGGGCCCCGAGCCAGTTTCCTCCGCCCACAGTTGTAAGCGCACCAGCACCTACAAAGCACCTACCACGTCACCATCACTGAGTCCTCAGAGTGCTGACACCTTGGTGACAGGTAAGGAAACTCAGGTTCAGAGAGGGTGAGCATCTCACCCAGTCACACAGCTTCTAAGAGGCAGAGCTGGGGTCCAAGCCAGCAGAGCAGTGACTGGACCCTGGTTGCCCAGGCGGGTGCCCTTGTGGGCTACAGCCTCCAGTCCCGACCTCCCCAACTCGGCCTTGGCTCCCACCACCCTCTGGACACCCCCTGACTCTCCATTCCAGGGTGCCCCCATCCCGAGCCACTGAGGGCATCTTTTCTGGGGCCCCAGCACCTGGTCCTGCTTGGCAGCATCGGCGAGTGTCAGAGAGCCAGGCTGGGCCGCATGGGGCCTCCCTACCTGTCTGTTGAAGTACAGGAAGCCGCGGGGGCAGTTGACGTTGTGGAATGGGGCGAAGGAGTCGATGGGGCCATCGATGCCCATGGGGTGCAGCCGCAGGGCCCCCCGGCCAGTCACCAGGAGCCAGTGGGGCGAGGGGCCGCAGATGAACACCTGGGGGCAGGCAGTGTGAGGAGGCTGCTGGGGCCGGAGCCCTGTCGGCCGCAGCCCAGGCTCCCTTGGAGCCACCAGCCTACCCCTGAGTAGCCGTAAATGTCCTCAAAGTAGCGGAACCGCGCCACACGGCCTCGGGCCCCGGCACCCTCCTCAGCGCTGCCGCCTTCGGCCTTCTTCTTGGACGGCTTTGGCTTCTTCTCTCGGAAGTTGATGCTGTGCGGGACCTGGGGGGGGCGCCGCGGCCGTGAGGGCCAGGTCCTCCCCGCACCCCTGCTCCACACCCTCCCCACACCCAGCAGAGCCCAGACGCTGCACCTTCTTGAAGCGAACTTTGAGGTTCCCCTGGCCGAGCTGTGAGTCGTGGGGGAAGGCCTCGTACACGAGCAGCTCCTGGTCCACGTGCACCTGGGGGCGGGCGGGTCGTTAGGGGCGGGGGCTGCGCAGAGCCTGGGGGTGGGCGGGGCCACACTCACCAGCAAGTAGGGCCTGCGCTGGCGGCTCCCCAGCGCCACCAGCAGCACCTCCTTGACGAGGGGCAGCTCGCCCTGGCGCGTGGGCTCTTCCTTCCGGGCCTCGCCCTGGGTGGTGGGCTGACCAAAGGAGCTGTCCACGAGGACCCGCTGCCCCACAGGGAAGTTCTTCACCAGGAACACCAGCCGCCAGTCAGGGAGCTGGTAGATCTGCGGGGACAGCAACAATTAGCTGGGCGGGGAGGGGCATGAGCGGGGGACGGGGGCCACGCTGAACACGGGGCGCCACGCACCTCCATGGTTCCGTTCTCCCGCACCAGCAGGCACCAGTGGGTGGGCTCAGCCCGGAAGGGGGTGGGGTCCCGGTCGGCGGGGGGCTGGCTGCTCCTGCGGGCCTCCTCCTTGCTGGGGCTGAAGAGGGAGCCCGAGTCTCCGTAAAGCATCTCCTCCTCGTCATCCACCGTGGGGCTGGGGGCCAGCAGACACGTCAGTCACAGGCAGCCTGCCCCAGGGGCCCCGGTCCCAGCCTGCAGCCCAGCCCCACACACACCTGGTCTCCGAGCCCTGGCACTCGGCCTCTGAGCCGCTGCGGCCGCCCAGCTCGTCGCGGGCCCCGCCCAGGCGGCTCTCAGTGGTGAACATGCCGCTGACGTCCCGGTACACGCAGAGCGTAATCACCTTGGACTGCTGCGGGGATAGGGGGGCTCAGTGGGGTGGGGGGGGCGCGGGGGGGTCAGCCGGCCCCAGGGACGGAGGAGGGAGCCTACGTGGTGCAGCGGGGGCTTGTGCAGCGCCAGGCGGTGGTGGCGGCCCCCATACGAGTCACTCTTGAGCAGGAACATGGTGACGTGGCCCTCGGCACTCATGATGACCACGTAGGGGTCGGCCACGGCGCACTGCACGATGGGGGAGCCCAGGTCCACGGGGATGAAGTGCAGCTGGTTCACTGCGGACACAGCCCGTCAGCAAAGGGCAGTCGGCACGCACTAGCCCTGAGCCCCGCGCTGCCTGCCCGTGTGGCCCGGCCCACCTCCTTCCAACAGGCGGATGCCGAGTGGCGACACTTGCACGATGTAGCGGTTGTCCCCGATGTTGCCAGCAAAGACTGTGGGGCCCTGCGTGGCGAAGCCGCTGGTGTCCAGCTCCATGATCTCCTGCCCCGTCTGTAGGATCTGTGGGTGACGGTGGGTGATGGTGGGTGAGGTGCAGCCCCCACCAGCGGCCCCCCCACCCCAGGCTGCCGGGCGGGCCCCATCACCATGGTGGAATCTTCCCGGCTCAGGATAAGGAACCCGTGTCTCCGCCCATCGTCATCTGCTTCGGGGGCACTGGGCTCCTGCTCCGCCCCCTCCCCCTTGGTGCTCTCCTCCTGTGAAGGCAGAAGGAGAGCAGGAATCCCACCGCCCAGCCCCAGGTGCCCGGAGCACCGAGCCAGAGCAAGCCCGTGGCCAAGCCCGCCTGAGCTGTAGATTGGCAGAGCCTGGTGCTGGGACCAGCAGCCTCTGGGCCACCCACACACGGGCCAGGTGGGTGGCAGCTCTGGGCCCCCGCACCGCCCAGGCCTCGCCAACCTGGGGCGCACCTACCTGCTCCTTCCGCACAGGGGCGATGACTGTCCACATGTCATAGCAGCCAGGAAGCTCAAAGGTTGTCACCACCTGGGGCCGGATGCTCTTCTGGAAGGACACGAGGCATGTCAGCAAGAGCACCCGGGCCCGCCAGGAGGCGCCACCCCTGCCCCCCACACACCTGCAGCACCGACAGGGCCCCATTCTTCCCGTAGCCGGAGCACACCACGATCTCCAGGTCTGGCTCGGGACTGTTCTGAAACTGCATGGCGGGCAGGGGGGTGAGGACGGCACCTCCCTGCTGTGCAACCTGCCCCCCCACCACCTCGCCCCCGAGCGGGCACCTCTTCAGAGAGGAAGGCGGGCTCGCCCATGGCGGCGTTGGCACAGGGTCCGATGTTGAGGATGCTGTCACACACCTGCGGGCACAGCAGTGGTCAGGCGGGCAGGCGGGGCAGGCGGTGACCCCTCTATGCCCAGGCTCACCTCAAAGGAGTAAGTGGCCAGCTGTGTGCCTGACTGGGCCTCGCTGCCGTACACCTCAATCTCGTCCACCTCGTCCTGCGGCACTGACTTGCCCCCTACAGCATGTGGAAAGGCCACCTGAGCCCACCTGGCTGCCCAGTCCAGCCCCCGCCCTCAGCCCTCACCTGACGGCCCTCACCTGACCAGCCCGCTGTGGCGTCCACGCGCTTCTTCTTGGAGGGCGGCTCCTCCTGTGAGGCAGGTGGGGTGGTGAGCAGCCCCCAAGGCCACCCCGCATGGGAGGGCAGCATCCCCACAGTCCCCGCACCCACCTTGTCGGCAACCTCCCGGGCGGTGCCGGCAGGGGGCTCCTGCAGCTTCTCCGTGTACTTGAGGAGCAGGGAGTTGCCCAGGCGAGAGCAAAGGAACAGGTATCCGGGCTCCATGGTGACCATCTGAAGGCAGGACGGGGGTGAGGGCGGGGCCCAGTCCAGGCCCGGGCCCGCCCCCCCCGAGACCCCACTCACACTAGTGGTGAGGACGCTGGCGGCGGCCTTGTCGAAGTGGAAGGCGCGGACGCTGCGCATGCCGTCCGTGATAAGCGTCAGCACATAGCTGCCGGGAGGGACACGCTGAGCTGGCGCGGGGGACCCACACCACCCACCAGAGAGGATGGGGCTCCCTGGAGTGGGAGACTCACATCTCGCCGCCCTTGAGGGAGATGACCATCTTGTCGTAGGAGATGAAGGCTGCCTGGGCACAGTCCAGGGTGATCCGCACACCCTCCTGGGTGCCTGTGGTGGGGAGTCAGCCGGACCCAGCAGCCTCCCGCCCCTCCCCCACACACACACCCCTCGGCCCTGGCACCCCAACACTCACGCAGGGGGAAGGCAGTGGTGCCAGTGGTGAGGCTGTTGAGGGCCACGCCGTAGGGGGGGACGCTCTGGTTCAGGTACAGCAGCGAGTTGACAGCAAAGACCACCACCCCGCCTGGAGGTGGACACGCTGGTGGGTGGGGCCCAGCGCTCTCCATACCCACCCCCTCCAAGCAGCCCCACCTCACCTATGGGCTTGGGCACGGCAAGGGCCTGGGTGCAGTCAAAAGGCAGGCTGGTGAGGGACCAGATGACGGGGTGGACCTTCTGCGTGATGTTCAGCGAAATGGCCACAATGGAGCACGTGTCCTGCCGCACAGCCACCCGCCTGGGACCACGACAGCGCGTCAGTCCCCAGTCCCACCCCACAGAGACTCGCCCGGCTCCTCCCTCCCTCCCTCCCTCCCCCGGGGCGGGCCTCTCCCCGGGCCAGGGCCACAGCAGCGCAGGACCTCACCCAGGCCAGGTCTGGTTGGGCTCAAAGAGGATGAGCAGGGTGGGCTCGTAGTAGCCGTGCAGGAACTGCAGGTCGACAATGTTGAGAAGCTTCTCGTCCAGGGCCCTCACGTCAATGATGTAGCTGGGCAGGAAGCTGGACCTCTGCCTGGGGGCGAAGGGCTTCAGCTGGGGAGGGGTACGGGCAGGGAACCCCGGCTCGGCAGCGCCTTGCCTCCCCTGCCCGGGCACTCACCCCTCACCCACGAGCCCCTCGTGCTCCTCGGCCAGGCTCTCCCTGCGGAAGGGAAGGACCACCAGCCGCGTGCCGTAGATGAGCATGGCCGCGCAGCGCCCGTCGGGGTCCACGCGCACCCTCGGTGTGTGCACGTTCTGCACGAAGCCGTCCTGCAGGGGAGGGGCATCAGGCAGGCCCTGGCAGGGGACCCCGCGGGGAGCCAGGGGGTGGGGCGAGGCAGGGGGTGGGGCGGGGCAGGGGCGGGGCAGGGGCGGGGCTAGGCCTACCCGCAGCTCAGGCTCCTCAAAGTAGTGCAGAGACAGGGTCTTGAGATCGTGGGTGCCCGGGTCGTACTCCACTACCGACAGCTGGGGGCGGCAGGTCAGAACTGGGCCCGCCCACCGCAGCCCCCCCGCCCGGCTCCCGCCCCCACTGCCCTCCCCCGCCCCCCAGCTTCCCACTCCCACCTTGGCATCCTTGAAGCTCAGGAGCAGGGCATCCCTCTTGGCGCCCGCCAGCTGCACGCTGGCCATGGACATGACGTTGCCGAAGAAAGAGAAGGAAGCCACCAGCTCCAGCTTCTCCCGGTGCTCCCGGTGGGCCTTCCCCTCTGCGGAGAGCCAGTGGGTAGGGATCTGGGCCGCGTGCCCCAGCTGCCAACCCCCAGGTGCGTGGCCAGGCAGCCACCCTGCGCTCACTCACCTGCGCTCCTGTCATTCTTGGTCGGCACCTGTAGGAGGGAGAAGGAGGGAGGGCAGTGAGGGGCCCACCTCATGGAGGGACAGGAGAAGACCACCCAAGGCCGGCCCTGCAGCCAGGAGCCCCACGGGCTCGCCACAGTGGAGCGTGTGACCAGACACTGCTGGATACAGCCGTGCCCACAGACTCACACTGGCATCTGGGGTCCCCAGCCCGCCCCAGGGCTCCTCCTCGGGAAGCTCCCCACCCAGCTTCCCCAGCAGCCGTCCCGACACGGGACGCTCAGGGTCAAAGGATGGACAGCACTCTCTGTGCACCCCCAACCCACCCCAGACTCACCCTGGGCCCAGCCATGGCTGCCACCAGCTGCCAATGACACGTGATTGCTATGAAGAAGGAACCCCGGCTCTGCTGACATGCCGGGCGCACCCCTGAGCCCGAACTGGGCGTGACGGTGACCCCAACACGGGGCTATGGCCCTCGCCCCATCTGTGTCCTACCGACTACCTTCCCCAGGGCAGGAGGGTGTCTCCAAGTGAGCCTGGCGACATTTGAAAGGATACTACACCACAACCAAGTTGCTATTCCAAGCATGCAAAGTCAGTTTACCACAAGAATGCCCATTGCTACAATCTACCAAAGTCTCAAAATTAAGGAAAAAATCATGTATTGTTTTCAATGGATATGAAAAGCATTTGATAAAATTCAGACCCATTCACGATAGAAATTCTTACTAACCCAAGAATACAACTTCCTTAATCAAATAAAGGTCATCCAAAAAAAAAATAAAAAAAAAAAATAAATAAAGGTCATCCACAGTAAATCTATAGCAAGTGTCGCACGTGAGCTGCAACGTGAAATGAGGACTGGGCCTGGACAGCCTCTCCCCTCGCCAGACACGAGGTCAAGACCCAGAGACCAACTGCGATTCTGTACAGACGCAAGACACGGAGTAAGAACGTAAATCCACTGTAAGAGACATAGGGACATACTCAAATGGTCTAACGCACCACTGGCAACACAGAAGGAGGGAGGAAGGAAAAGGACAGAACCCATAACTGAAGAAATGACCAAAAATATTCCGCTAAGAAGCATCGGCCTACAGATTCAAGGCCAGCCAGCGAGTCCCGAAGCAGAGGGTAAATGCAAAGAAGCATGTCACAGTTGAAGGACAGGAAACCAAAGACAAAGACAAGTATCATAACAGTGGTCAGAGGCAGAAAGAGACAACACCTTCATACAAACTCATATTCACGGACTTCCCTGGTGGTCCAGTGGTTAAGACCCCGCGCTCCCAATGCAGGGGGCCCTGGTTCGATCCCTGGTCGGGGAACTAAGATCCCACACGCGTGCCACAACTAAAAACCCCGCATGGCGCAACGAAGACCCCACGTGCTGCGAGTAAGGCCCGGTGCGGCCAAAAGAAATAAACATTTTAAAAAACAAACTGATTTTCAACAGAAACTACAGAAGCCAGTGCTTTAATGTGATGAAAGAAAAAAGTCAACCTAGAATTCTAAACCCAATGAAAATATCCCTCAAAAGGGAAGTTGAGGGCTTCCCTGGTGGCGCCGTGGTTGAGAGTCCGCCTGCCGACGCAGGGGACGCGGGTTCGTGCCCCGGTCCGGGAAGATCCCACATGCCGCGGAGCGGCTGGGCCCGTGAGCCATGGCCGCTGAGCCTGCGCGTCCGGAGCCTGTGCTCCGCAACGGGAGCGGCCACAACAGGGAGAGGCCTGCGTACCGCAAAAAAAAAAAAAAAAAAAGGGAAGTTGAAATAAAAACATTTGCAGACAAACAAAAGTGGAACAAGTTCACTGACAGCAGAAACTCTTCAAGAATTGCTAACGGAAGGTCTTCAGGCTGAAGACCCCAGAGGATAAAAAAAGGCTACAACCTACTGAATAGAATAAGAATCCATGAGCCTGTGTGGTGTTATAAAGAAAGGAATGAATACAGGGAGAAAGGAGAGCCCACCAAGAACGTAGCAGACAGGGTGGGGTCAGGAAAAGCACCACAGTCGCGTCACCGTCACCATGGACGCTGACAAACACAATCACTGCTGCTGAAACTGGAAGAGGAAGGTCTGAGCAGTAAGACGGCATTTACCGTCTCAAAGTCCCAACATCCCAGTGGGAGAGCTGGCGGGCTGCTCACCCCACCGAGCCACCTACGGCAGCACCCAGGGACTGTACCAAGGAGCACCACAGGACACGCTGGCCAGGTGTGACCAGGCCTGAACCACACCAGCACCGGCATCCTGGTTCAGACCACTGGCCTGTGGTTCTGCAGAGACTTTGGTATTGTCTGAACGCACGTGACATGCTGACCTCTAAGAGCCAAGGGGTCCCCTGCCTGCAACTTATCCTCCAGGTCCAGGAAAAAAAGACAGCGATACGGCACAAGGTTCACCTTTGGGACTCTGGGTGAGTGTACACAGGAAATCTTTGTGCTTTTCTGCGTCTGAAATTATGTAAAACCGAAGTGCTAACGACAGCAATAATGTTCTGCAGAGCTTCTAACCTACGCAGGGGCAAAACTTGTGATGATAGAACAAAGCGTGTGGGTCAAGAGGATAAAGGGTTACAGGACTCCGTGTTGTTTGGGGAAGCTCAGTGGAGCCAGATTGTAATAAACCACAGAGACCTGTTGCGGCCTCAAAGGTATCAGCTAATTAGAAAATAATGCAGGCTTCCCTGGAGGCGCAGTGGTTGGGAGTCCGCCTGCCAGTGCAGGGGACACAGGGTCGAGCCCTGGGCCGGGAAGATCCCACATGCCGCGGAGCAACTAAGCCCGTGCGCCACAACTACAGAGCCTGCGTGCCTAGAGCCCGTGCACCGCAACAAGAGAAGCCACCGCAATGAGAAGCCTGCGCACGCAACAAAGAGTAGCCCGGGCTCGCCGCAACCAGAGAAAGCCCGCACACAGCAACAAAGACCCAACACGGCCAAAAATAAATAAATAAATAAAATATAATTTTTTTTAGAAATTCTTAAAAATAAATAAAATTACGCATCTTGATTTGACTCTTCCATGTAAATCTCAGAATCAAGATTATGAAATCTTACAAGAAATCTTATGGCAACTTTGAGAAAAAGGACATGGTTTTTGGATTCATCTGAAAAGGGTATGACATCTCTACAATATCGAGACTTCCCATCCATGATACATTTTCTATTTACTTGAGACCGTGCTTAATTTCAAGGAAGTGCTATCCACTTTCTTTCCTCCCAAAGGTCACAGCTGCCCGGCCCTGCAAAGCAGCGAGACCTGCTGCTCCCGCAGCTGCCTGGGGTCTGCTTCCCCCAGGACTGAGGGACCAGGCACACGCCCCACCCCCACCATCTGCTCCCCACTCTTTTCTTCCCTCCTGTCACCGCAGCAGCCCCTGCACTTGCACTTGATTCCTTGGAGCAGACCGAAGACAGCCTCCAGAGGGGGCTTACCACCCCCTCTTGAATCCGGGCTGGGGGTGGTGCTCTGAAGGACAGTCAGTGACAAAAGGGATGCTGTGCCCCCAGGGTCTGGCCCTGGCCACGACTGGCCGCTTCCCTCAACGTAAGAAGCTCAACTACCTCAAGGCCGTCTGCCACGAAAACCAAGCCAGCCACGTGGAGAGAAAGGGGAGAGACGCCCTTCAAGTCACCCAGACAAGACCCAGAGCTCACAGAGCAGAGGCCAGGCGTCCCCACGGTCCCTGCTGTGCCATCCAAGCTCCCGGCTGCCCACAGGTGTGTGCCACCCTGGTGACAGCGCTGTCTGAAGCTCCAGGGCGGGCTGTCCCGCAGCAGTGACTAGGCTGACCCCCAACACGCTCACCCACCCGAGGACTCCACCCAGCCCGCACTCCATCTCCGGCTCCCACACACTCCACTCTCTGGTGTAAGAGTAGGCAAACTTTCCCATGAAGAGCCGGGGAGCAAGTATCTGATTCAGGCTTTGCAGCCGCATCTAGTCTGTCAAGGATCTTCTTGAAATCGTTTACAGCCCTTCAGAGGCGTGCGAGCTCCCCTGGATCTTGGTGGGCTGAGAGTGGGCTGTGCTGGGGACCCTGCACAGGCAGCTCCTTCCCTTCAGAGAAAAATGTGCCATCTCACTCCCCTTAAAAAGTCCTGCTCTTCCTACCAGTTTCTGCTCCATTTCTTCTCTTCCCTTTGCGCAAACCTCTCCCAGGGAGCTGTCTCTGTCCACTGGTACTGACCCTCCTCCTGCACCAGGCTCTTGGCCTCACTGGCCCACACCCCTGCCTGCCACCAGACTTCCTCGTCGGGGTCACCAGGGGCCTCCAGGCCTCAGGACCCACCTGAGGCTCAGAAACATGGGACCCAGCATCAGGTCCCCAAACGCTGCCCTCCCTCGGCCGCCAGAACACTCTCTGGCTTGGCTGCCACCTCCCTGACCATGCCACTCCCGACTCATCCACGGCTTCTTCTCTTCGTCCTACCCCTTGATGCTGGGGCGCCCCAGGGGCCATCTTCGGGGTGATCGCAGCCTGCTGCTACCGCGTCTAAACACCACCCACAGGCTGCAGACCCCGACGCCAGCTCCAGCCCCCAACCCTTCCTGGACATCGACTCCGGCTGTGGAGTGACCACCTCAAAGTGCCTGTGGTGGCCCCAGCGGCTCCCTGCGCTGGGAGGTCCACGTGGCCCTGACCACTTCTAGATCAGGTTACAAAAGACATGGGGCTTCCAACCCGGCAGGCTGAGTTGTCCTCGGGGAGGCTGTGTGTGGTGCGCAGCCCTGTGGAGAGGCCACACGGTGAGGAACCGATGCTTCGAAAGAAAGCAGAAAACACAACCCCAGTGGGGCCTTCAGAGGACGGCGACCCCAGCTGACGTCTCACTGCAGCCCCAAGAGACCCTGTCAGGGCCGCTGCCGGCTTCCCACCCCGAGACCCTGTGAGGCAGTGCCCGCTGTTTCACGCTGCTGAGCTTTGGGGCACCTTGTGATGCAGCAACAAGTAACTCCTACGATATCCAAAATGAGCTCCTGACCCCAGTCCCTACGCCCTCCCTGCAGCCTTCTCCCTTCTCAGGTGCCGACAACTCTGCCCTGCAGGTGCCCTGCGGGCGCTCAGACCGAAATTCCGACCCAGGCAAAGCCTCGACCCTGAAGAGCCTCGGCATCGCCCTGGGCTCCTCTCCCCTGCCCACCACACATCCCTCCGTCCTGACCCAGGCGCTTCCGCCACCTCTAGCACCCGCTGCTCCTCCGCACAGCGGCCACAGCGACCCTGGGAGACACCGTCTGGTCAGCTCACTCCTCTGCCCAAACCTTAACACCCCATCTGCCTCAAGTCACCACTCAGTTCCCACAATGGCCCAGATGGCCGCGGTGCCAACGCCCCACCCCCGGCCCGTCACCCCTCTAACCCTCTGCTCTCACCGGCTCACTCCTCCCTCCCTCTCCGCCGCTGGGCTGGTCCCGGAACACTGGCCCCTACTGCCCTGGGACCTTCGGCTCTGCCTGGAAGCTCTTCTCCCCACACCATCCTCCTGGCCCACTCAAATCTCACCTGCCCAAGGAGGGGAGCTTTAGACCACGCCTGGCTCCATCCCATCCTGTTGGGGGGCGCAGGCGCTTTCGCCTCCAGCATGTGACGTGCTGGCAGCGTGTGGTCCGCCCCCCCAACCAGAACCAGAGCGCCACCCCGGCGGCGGCGCTCTGAGGCAGCGCTCACCAACCCCTCCCAAGATGCTGTGAACCCTTTTGTAAAACACATAACAATGTAAAAACTTCCAGTCTGTCTCTGAAAGTTGACTGAAAACCCGTCTCAGATTTAGTAACAGCAAAGATCCTCCTGTTCAGTGTGGAACCATATATATTTATTTGCAAAATTTCTTTTTCAGTTTTGACTGAAATTTTAACAAAAGCCAAATACTGACCTCAAAACTGCTGTATCGCAAAAGCTTAAACTAAGATTTTTAAATGACGTATTCAGTCACAAAGCTCTTACATCCTTCTATATTTTGCTTGTTTTGTCACGTGTGAATTAGTACAACAGTACACACGTTTAACACAAAACAAACACCCATGTCCTGAGGTAGGTCCCCAGGAAGGTGGCGTCCTCCTGGCTGCCCTCTGGCCCTGTCCACCTGCTGCCCCGCAGACGACAACCCCTCCCACCCCACCTCCACTCTGCACCCCAGTCCAACCCCTCCCCCCTCCCCTCCCTCAATTACTTCTGGCCTGCGCACAGGCCTTCCTTCTGCCTGGAACCTACCCCCTCCCCATCCTTGCGCCTGGCTCTTACTCCCGGCTCCTACTCCCCCTTCAAGAACAGATGAGAAGCCGCCTCCTGCAAGAAGTCCCCCTGGACCAAACCTCACACCTCCGGCAACCAAAGCACCCCTGTATCTCCTCTACTGATGGGTTCATCACACTATACCGACCTCCGACCCACACCTACACCCAGCCTTGTTCTCTTTGCCAGGAAAGTTCTTCCCCCAACAAACTCCTACTCTGCCTAAAACAGGCTCCTCTGATCGCTCATTCTCTCCTCCATTTCCTCAGCTGCCCCTTCTGCAGGCTGCAGTGTGTCTACAGGTGTGTTCGCACGTGTGCATTTGGTCAGCGGGTGTCCTCCTGCCCCAAGTTTTTGCAGATTTTGTTCACTACTGCATCGCTACCACCTAGCGCACAGCAGGTGTTCATGTAATTTGCTAAAAAGACGAAAGAGCAAATGAGACGCGCAGGGCAGGCCTCTGAGCCCGCCAGGCGTGGGAAGAGGTGGAGGAACGTGGCAGCGAAGAGAACAGGCTCTGGACACAACCAACCACGGGGCCCGTCTGGCCTGCCTCTCTGTCTGTACCGGGCAACCCTCGCCGCGTGGCGCTGCGGCTGGAGCGGGCCTACCTACCTCGGCGTCGCGGTTGAGGCGGTACACGTAGAGCTGCGATGTCCCAGCCACCACGAGGTTGCGCTCGCTGTTGTTAAAAAAGTTGCAATACATCGAGAACTCGAGGCCGGTGGGCGGATGCGCCTGCTTGTATACGGCGTACATGGCGCCGAGCCCGGACTGCACAGGGCCGGAAGGCGACAAGATGAGCCGGGCCGCCGGCGCACGACCCCAGGACCGCTCGCCCGCCGGCCACCCACCTAGCAGTTGGAGCCGGGTGGCGGGGGACCCGTACGGCAGCGAACACGGCCCGGCAGGGCCCGGAAGCCGCGCGCCGAGGTTCCGTGTTTCTGCGCTTGCGCAGTGCCGCCAAGGCGCAGCTGCCGCGGGGGCGACAGCGGCCCCTGGTGGTCTGGAGCGGCCTCGAGGCTCCGCCTCCGGAGCCCCGAAAACCGAGCTCTCTGAAGATCCAGAGTCCCACTGCGGGCGAACGCAGGAGCGGGTTGGAAGCCGGACGGGGGCTGAGGCGGCTCAGGGCCGCCGGTCAGGGCCCTGCCCGCCCCAGGACCTCAGAATGGGGTCACCGCTGAGGGTCTCGCCCGCAGGAAGAGGCGAGGTCTTAGGCGCCCTGCCGGGTGCCGAAGCCCAGCTCAGCCAGACGAGCCTCGCAGTGTGGAGGCCGGGAGGGCAGAGACCCCCGGACATAAACACTCGCCAGATTACGCCCCGGCAGGTGCCGCTAGTGTGGCAGACGCCCGACTAGTCCAGGGAGAGCTTCCTGGAGATGCCGTGTCCCGTCCCTGCTCAGTGATCCCCCGCAGAGCGACCCCCCCACCCCCTCCAAAACACGCGTACTCACGACGCACGGCGGTCGCGTAGCTGCCGGTGGTCCCGCCGGCCCCTCTACGAGCCCCTCCCCGCAGAACGGCGCTTTTCGCGCCTCTTGCCCACTGCTCCCTCCCGATGCCTGGCACAGTTGCCCACTTCAAGGGCCTTGGAGCCAGGACCGTGCACAGCTAAGCAGTCCTCTCCTCACTTGGCAGGGACTCGCCCTAGGGTACCCGCGAACAGGTCTGGGATTTAGAAACAGAATTTTTTTTTTTGGCCCCACCCGCGCGGCTTGCGGGATCTTAGTCCCCCGACCAGGGATCAACCCGGGCCCCCTGCAGTGGGAGCGCGGAGTCCTAACCCCTGGACCGCCAGGGAAGTCCCAAGAAACGGAATCTTAGGAAATAAAACAAGAAAGTATAATCACAGCCGAGAAAATGGCGTAGAAATATGTGTTCATGTTGCATCCAGATGTGCTCACTTGCTCATTTCAGCAGCAAGGCTTCAAATCTGGACCCTTGAGCGGTGGACAAAGGGGTCACTTGGATGCCTGGGCAGGTGTGTGACCCCTAAGTCACAGCAAAGCCCTTTAAAAGTCATAACAAAACTCAACCCTGAAAAGAGGGGTAGGCTGGGGCAGAGCTCACCCTGAGCAGGAGAGAACACCCGCAGCCCATTTCTCTAGGAGCCCCGTGCCCTTTCCTAGAGTTCCTGCTACGTGTAATTGTGTCAGCTGAGCCTTTGTGGGGAGCCTGCCTCCCAGACTTGCTATTTTATGTAATGTATTTATATGTATTTGTAGATGTGATAGAAGTCTTAGGGGAGTGGGGGCCAGCTGCTACTTTCCCCACTCAAGCCCCTTCTTGCTGTAGCAAAATAAGCCCCCTATTCCCCTTTCTTCAGGCCTTCTATTAATATATAGCCCCCTGGCAGGCTGGTTTAAGGCAGTTTGGGTATTGGGGTCAGGTACCAATGAAGAATCACGACTTACCTCGCTCCCTTGTAAACCATTATTTGAGTTTTCGTCCTCGTGTAATTACTTTATTCCTTGATTTTTTTTTTTTTTTTTTTTTTTGCGGTACGCGGGCCTCTCACTGTTGTGGCCTCTCCCGTTGCGGAGCACAGGCTCCAGACGTGCAGGCTCAGCGGCCATGGCTCACGGGCCCAGCTGCTCTGCGGCATGTGGGATCTTCCCAGACCAGGGCACGAACCCGTGTCCCCTGCATCGGCAGGTGGACTCTCAACCACTGCGCCACCAGGGAAGCCCTATCCCTCGATTTTTGAGAAACTGGTCCTTTTGTCATTTGTCATGTTTCCCTCCCTCCAAATCTTGATCTGGAAATAGCAGAGATATAGCCCCCGCCCCACCCCCACCCCTGCCCAACATAAAAGTGGTACCTGTTTGTCTCCATACAGAGCAGGGACTTCTGCTTCTGTTCTGGTCTTGACCCCAGAGACATGCCTTCCTCCGGCTGACCATTTTAAAATAATCTGAATTCACACTCAGAGATATTCAGCCTGTCAGCCCCAGAGACCTGCCTTCCTCCGGCTGACCACTTTTAAATAATCTGAATTCACACTCAGAGATATTCAGCCTGTCAGCTCTCCTTTTAAAAAATCAAAGATATGCTTTTGTCTCAGTGAAAGCATGTCTCCAAGCAAAGGCTCCTCTATTCCGGTCGTCCTGAACCAGGTGGGTGACTGCTTCAGAGGTTTTCTCTTTTGCCCAAACTCCACCTAATAAAGTTCTGATAGCATGGAAAAAAAAAAAAAGGTAACAAAAACTGTAGCCAGAGCCACCCTGAGGGTGTACTAGAGGAGGGAGCAGGGGCAGAGGTGGGGCTGTGGCCAGAACACTAATTCTCCTCATCCAAGACAGATGGGCATAGTCATGGCACCCACAGCGCAGGGCATCTGTGATGGATAAAGAGGTCAGTAGCCACAGAGCCCTCAGACTCGAGCCTGCATGTGGCAAGTGCCCTGACAAAGGAATGAGAGTTTGTGTGTGGGAGAGAGGTGGTCGGTGCAGAGAGAGGCAGAGATACTGAAGGAGCACAGTCCTAGGAGAGCAGCAGCAGGCCGGATGCAGCTCCATTCCAGTCAGACAGGAGGAGAAGGTGGGCAGAGGGACTGGGAAGTTGTAGGGCTGCCAGCAGGAAAGCAGATGTGGGCCTGCCTGGTGGACGCACTTCTTCAATGGGAAATTTAGGGAGGCTGTCAGTGGAAGTGGTGGCTCAAAGCTGCTCGAAAGGGACAGTGATGGGCTGGAGGATGGTCCAAGGCTGGGGGGTGGGAGGGGTGATGGGGCTGCCAGTACAAGAAGCCAGTAGAAGCTCACATAACAGATTCTTCCCTAGAGACTTCAGAGGAGCACAGCCTGCTGCCCCCTTGATTTCAGACTTCTGCCTCCAGAACTCTGAGAAAATAAATTTCTGACGTCCTAAGGCACCCAGTGTGTGGTGGGCTGTGCTACAGCCCCAAGAAACTACCACATGGGGACTCTGAGGATGGACACTTCTGGTGAGGACAGTGGAGCAGAGCAGTAGAGGCCCGGGCCTCACGGAGGGTTGCCACACACCCTGGTCTGATTATCTCCAGGCCCATTTTTCATGAGAGAGAAACAAGCCCTCACCTGTGTAAATGCTGCTGCTTGTTTTGTTTTTTCTGCTACAAGCAAACAAATTTGATTCCTGATTGGATCCCAGGTCCTCCCTGCGGCCCTCAGACCCTGAGCTCAGCTATACTGGCTCCTCGTCAGGCACCAGGCACTGCTATGGGGAGAGATACTGCCCCACCTGTCGACCTTTCTTGGTGGGAGACCCTTCCCTCCCAGCGAGGTGAGCAGGCTGGGCTCCAAGCACAAGTGTCTTTATTGAAGATGGGCACTGGGGCTCTCCGGGTGGCTGCGGTTTCTAAGGGGCTGAGATAGTGCAAGGCCAGGAGCCAGAGTCAAGGGCTGAGACTGGGGCAGAGGCTATCAGAGGGTGATATTATCCTCATACAGCGACAACAGCAGCAGGACGGTCCAGCCGCCCAGCAGGCCCACGTTGTGCAGCAGGAAGAGGAGCCAGGGCCGCCGGTCCCGCACGTTCAGCATGGCCGGGAGCTGCGGAGGAGGTGGGCCCTGGGTCAGAAGTCAGCTCAGAGCTCCTGCTCAGCTGCCGCCCACTGCAGTCCCCTCCCGCACTCCGCGCTGACCATGTCGCAGAGCGCCACGTAGAGGAAGAGACCAGTGGCTACCGCCAGGATCCAGGTCTCGCCATCTTCGCCGACGCCTACCGCGAGCGCCACGTAGAGGCCGATGAAGGCCGTGAGCCCCGAGGCCAAGTTCAGCAGCAGCGCCAGGCGCACCGACAGCCCCGCGTGCAGCAGGGCCGCGAAGTCCCCTGGGGCGGGAGGGGCGGGGTCAGGCCGAGAGCCCCGCCCACCCCGACAGACCTCGCTCTGCTCCGATAGTCCCTCCCAACTGTCCCGCCAACCAACCAACCGCACCCCAGGCAGGCCCCGCCCCGCTGGAACCCCTCGCGGCTCACCCAGCTCGTGCGGCACCTCGTGGCAGAACACGGCCAGCGAGGTGGACAGCCCCGTCTTCCAGGAAGACGAGAAGGCGGCGCCCACGGCCAGACCGTCGGCGAAGTTGTGCACGGCGTCTCCCAGCGTGATCACGTAGGGCAGCAGTCTCAGCTCTGCGGGCGCGGCCGGCGTGGGTGGGCATCTGCCTCGCAACACCTCGCCCCCGCCCCCCGCCCCGCGCCGGTGCTGCGCCCCGAACCCCTGGCACCCAGTGCTTCCGGGGCCTCCCTCAGGGCTCACCTGGGCTCAGTCTCCGGGGCTCCGGGCTCAGCAGTTCGGGGCTCTCCTCCGCCACCTGTGGGGCGCGGGGGATGCGGTCCGTGTAGATGAGCCTCTGGGCGGGGAGGTGAGGAGGGGCTCGCGGAGCTAGGTCCTCAGCTCAGGCCAGGGGCAGAAGCCTTGGCGTGGGGGCTGGGAGTGCAGACAGGGCTCCGCGTGGGGTAGGGACGTCCGGTAAGAGCCAGCTCACCAGGTCTGCGCGCGAGCCCTCGTGGGGCTGCTTGGGAGGCCGGAGATCGCTCGGCGCTAGCTGCAGGGACACGCCATGGCTGTGGCCGCCGTGACTGTGGCTGTGGCTGCAGGGCCCGTCCTTTCGGTCCTGCGGGGACAGCTGCTCAGGGTCCACCACGCCTCCCCCCTCCTCCCCACACCGCGTCCAGCCCCCATGCACCTGACCTCCGGGTCCAGGGGCAGCAAGAGGTTGAAGAGGCTCTCGAACAGGAAGAAGGCATAGAGACCACCCAGCACAGCTAGGAGGCGCCAGGTGGGCTGCGAGCCAAGGCCTTCGCCATCATGCGAGTGCAGCCCCAGCACCTGGGGGGGCAGAGGGCGCTGGGCCAGTTGCCCCAGGGCCTCCTCCCCCCGGACAAGGAGATAGGGGTTAGGGGTCAGGGAAGGGTCCCAGGAGGGTGTGCCTGGAAGGAATTCTGGGTAGGCGAGTCCCTGGTGGGGGAGGGAGGGTCCTGGCGGGCTGGGGGCCAACCTGAGGCGTCAAGTGCAGAAGGGCGTCGCCTGTGAGCGCGCCCACAGCCATGCTCAGGAAGGTCTGGATGACGTAGTGGGTAGCAGTGCCACATCTGGTACAGGTGAGCAGCAAGAGCCCGAAGGCGGAGCTGAGGCAGGTGAGCAGTGTGGCCAGCGAGCCGTACAGGTACCCTGGGGGGGACACGGTGAGAGCCTCCCTCTCAGCCTCAGCCCCCCACCCCCCGCTTCCCAGGGAAGGGTGTCCAGGTGGGGTCCAGGAGCGAGCAAGACCCGCCAGGGCCGCTCCTTCTAGCCCTCCGGCCCCGAAACCCCATCCTCTTCCCTTTCAGGCCCCCATATTCCCTGCTACCCCTCTACGCCAGCCCCGGCCCAGCTCTCCCCGCCCCTCCCAAACCCAGCGGCCACTTCCTCCTCCCTTTTTGGTTCCTCCTCCTTGCTGCCAGGCCCCTGGGCACAGCCAGGCACAGCTGGGGAGGTGGGCACTCACTCTGCACCTGACTGAGCTGGTCCTGAGTGGGCTGCTCAGGCTGGGGGCTGCAGGCCCCACTCAGTTGCTGCTGGAGCAGGGCAGGGCTCAGTAGGGCCCAGGCCTCCGGTGTCACCCCAGCCTGCTCAGACAGCCCATACACAGCCATCACATCTCCAGCACTCAGGCATACCTGGGGGGGTGACAGGCCTGGGGGTCAGGGACCTGAGCAGACTGGTGGGACCCCACCTCTCTCCAAGACAAGGGCGCATGGACTGCTCACTGTGTCCCACATGCTGGAGCTGCTGTTGGGGGTGGCAGGGGGCCCAGGGCCCTGGCGGTTGGCCCCCTCTCCCCGATGACCGTGGTCACTGTGGTCACCATGGGTCTCGGTCGCTCCGCCCACCCCCAGGCGCTGCATCAAGGCCTCCAGCTCTGGCAGGGAGGACAGAGTGACAAAGTTTGTGTGGGCTCCAGCCCTGCACTCCCCAGGGGCACCGATGCTGGGGTTCAGGGCACTCCCTGCCCAGTGGCGCAGCTCAGGCCTCACCAGCCAGCGTGATGTTGGGGTTCTCGCTGCTGTGCTGCCGGAACACGAAGTCCACGAAGTACTGGGGGGTCGGCAGGGCTCGGAAGCAGGACCCGCTCCTGACGTGGTCCAGCAGGGCAGCCAGGACTGGGCCGGGGCTGCCGGGAGACCCCACCCCCGCTGCTTCCTCCAACAGCTGAGGCAGGGCTACACAGGCCTGGGGAGGAGCTGGACCTCAGTCTCACTGGCCGTGTGGACTTCCTGACCTCTAGCTCTGCCATTGCCCCTGGTGCCCCCTGGACTCCAGTGACTCTGGAGCAGCCTCCTGGGAGCACCACTTCTTCTTGTTCACCTCAGACCTGGGCTGGGCCCCTCCCCTGCTTGGGGCACCTCCCTGGTACCACAGGCCTCCCCCTTCCTGGCCCAGTGGGTCCAGGCCCCCACCTTCCCCCCAGGGCTCCTCCCTGTAGCCCCAGGAGCTTTCTCAGACCCCGTCCAGGGTCAGGGCCCCTCCTGGGGCTCCTGCAGCCCTGCCCTACTCAGTGGGGAGCGTCCATTTGTGATTCCCCCAGCCCAGACTCCCCCAAGTGCCCAGAAAGGCGTTGAGGCCCAACCCCCTAAGGGGTCCCCCTCCCCCCAATCCCTCCTGGCTCCTCTTCACCCACCACCCCTGGCCAGCCCGCCCAGGCCCCCACCTCCACAGAAGTGGGCCGGCCAGCGGCCCGGGCCTGAATCTTCTGCAGCAGCCTGGTCAAGCCTGGGGTCAGGGCCTCAGGGCTCTCGAGCAGGGCCAGGAGCTGGTCTGCGCGGGAGGCCCAGCGGCCAGCCCGGACATCCGCACAGGTGCCCTCCGGGTTGCTGAGGTAGACGGTGGCGGCAGCGCTGAGGCGGGCGATGTGCCTGGGCTCCAGGGCCTGAGCGGAGTGGAGCCCTGGCTCCTCAGGCCTGCCCAGGGCCAGGGCGTCTTCCACAGACAGGCACTGTGGGCAGAGACAGGTGGGCGGGGGCCAGGTATCTGTGGCCCAGGAGCCGCCCCCTTCCCTGCGGGGGCCTCGCACAGGGACCACCATCCTCTCCGTCCCTCTCACAGTGACACCCCTCCATCACCTGCTCACTCACGTGCTCTCCCCACCATCTCTCCCCACCATCCCCCCCCATGACAGGACGACGCGTGCGCATACGTACATACACGCATACGCGCACCCCCCCACACACACACACACACCACACACACGTACACACAGGGGTCCCGCCACCTCAGGGTGGTTTCTTCCTGGAACCACTGCCACTTTGCTGGCCTGGGGGCTGATGGGGTGGGGGTGGGGCAGCCCTGGGGTCCCGGAGCCGCGGGTCCCTACACGCCACCGTCCCACCAACAGGGAGGGCAAGTGGGTCTGAATGCGGAGTGGGGGAAGGTGGGCTCGGGCCTGCAGGCAGCGCCCGAGCGCCAGGCCACTGCACTCGGCCCGCCTCCTGGAGTTTGCCCGAGCCCTTTGCCGCCGGCCCTCGGGGTGGAGCGGCGGGCTGGGGCTGGGGCCGGGGGACCCGTCGGGTGGGGCCGTTCGTTACCTTTCCACACGGCCCGTCAGCGCAATGCACACGGACCGCTAGTGTATTTAACAGGCTGCCCAGCGCCTTGCGGTCCAAAACACCCCGGCCAGAGGACAGCAGGGTCAGCAGACGGGCAGGTGGGGTCGCCGTCCCGGTCAACGCCAGCACAGCCAGCAAGGCCAGCAGCAGCCCCGGCTTGGGCCCGGCCAGGCCGGCCAAGCTGCGGCCCCCGGGTGCTCTGAGTTCCAGGGAGGCCATGGTCGCCTGGGTGGCTGCGGGCCACGTGGGCTGCCTGGTGCCAGACTCTGGGCTGGGCTGGGACCCGCCCGCCCCGGCGAGGCTCTCCAGGCATTTCCTGCGGGGCCCTGTGATTGGCTGCTGGAGGTGTCGCAGGTTAACCATTCCAGGTCCTCCCCGAGCAAGCGAGCGAGGTGCTGCTGCCCCCGGGGGGCAAGCCCGGGCCGGACTGGGCGGCCCACTGAGCTGTGGCCCCCGGCCACCCACTCTGCTCCTGCAAGGATCTTGTTACCGAATGCAAATCTGTGTGCCCGACACACAGTGAGGCCAAACAAACCGAAACGTCAGAGTCTGGAGCAGAGACGGGTTTACTTGGGGGGCCGAGCAAGGAGAACGGGTGGCTCGTGTTTAAAAACCCTGAACTCACCGATGGTTTCTGGGGAGCCTTTAATAGGCAAAATTTGGGGTGAGGGCAGCAGGGCATGTGACTTTCTCCTGAGTGGTTGGTGGGGAGGTGGCGGCGGTGCTCTGGGGTCCCAGCTTGTAGTCGCCATCTTCCACCTGGGTGGGGGCCTTAGTTCTGGCAGAAGAGCTCCAAGGGGAGCCAGGACCTTGCCCCAAGGCTGTAGTTTCTTGACTGCCCCTCCTTTGTTTCTGCATCCCCTCCCTTCCCTGATTAGCAATGGTTTAAACCTGCCCTTTGGAACTCAGGGAAGGTCTTAGGGGGCTGAATGAAGCCCGTTTCCTACAAACAAGAAACGGGGGACAAGGAAAGGAGGATTTGTACTCAGGAGGCCCCCCAGGGTCCTGCTCAGTTTCAATCCCCCCCCTTTTTTTTGGTACTCCTCAGTCTTGAGGGGAACAGGTGTCAGACAAGACAGGGAATAAGATTTGCATAGAGAGGCTGAGGAAGAACTTTGCAGAGGAACTCGGTTTTAGGGGAACTCCGTTTCAGTGTGGGTGTTGCTTCCCAGGGCCCTCTCTCTGAGAGCTGCCCCCAAGGCAAGGGGGCCTGGCGCAGAGGTTCCAAGACACCACTACAGGCCCGGTCCCCACATCCCACCTGAAAGCCCCCATACGGCCCTGCCCCACTCCCCTCCCTGCAGCATCCCCAGCAGGGCCCCCCCCCCAGCCCCCTGGCTCAGGCAACTTAGACACCCCAGAGCCTTCGAGGGCCTCCCTGGGCGTGGGGTCCTGAGCTGCGATAGAATTCTGTGTTGAAATTCTTGCGGGGGCTGGAATCCGAGGGAATTGAGATAAGGTGCTGGCTGAGTCATGTGCCCCTCTCCAAACCCTCCAGGGGAAACTCCCCAGGAAATGGCCAAAGCCCCACACAAACAAGAGCAAAGAGGAGGCTGGGCGCCCTACCCATACCCCCCGGCTCACTGGCCAGTGAGGGGCTCCTGGGCCCTGAGGGCAGCAGGAAGCAGGAAGTGGGCACTAGGCTCAGGGAGAGGGGGAGAACTATGGCTCCCAGCCCTGCCCCTCCCTGATGCCTCCTGCTCCGGCCTTTGAACTTCTAGGCCTTATCTCTGCCTAGTTGGCAGTCTGGGGAAAGGGGCAGACCCCAGGGAGCTAGCCAACCCCAGTCTCGGGGCAGCCTTGCCTTCTAGAGGGAGTGTGGGTGGCCCCTTCCACACCTGGTTGGACCAGCTGCTGACCCTGACCCTGTCCCTAGGCGGGGTGGTTGGGGTGGGGGAGGAGAGGCTCCAGGGGAGCTGGGAGCTCGGGCCCCAGGACTCTGTCCCCATCATCCTGTACCACCCAGGGCGGGGCCTCAGGCTGAGGACGGTGTCCTGGGCCCGACTTCAGGTGTGGCTCCTGCCCTCCCACCCACATACATGCTGGACGGCACTGCAGTGTGACCTCGGTGGGTCTTACAGGGGTATCAGGCAAGGGGAGGGGATGGGAAGAGTCTGCCAGGGGTTCAGATGACTCCTGGACCCCTGAGTCAATGAGAAGGGAAGCTGGAAAGATTTGGGCTATCCCCCGCCCCCAGTTGTCGGGCCCAAACTGGCCTTTTTCCCTATCCCACCTTGTCAGGGCCGGGGCTGGCTGGAGCTGAGCCTGGCACCAAGCTGCTGCCTCAGGTCATCCACTGCTCAAGGCCTGCTTAGCTTCAGGGAAAAGGTCTCAGCCCAGCTGTTCAGGTCCCCTGGTGGAGGCCTGGCACGCAGCTGGCACCCCCTTGGGCCTCGGCACCCCTCTGCGTGGGCCCACGTTTCCCTGCTTCGTGTCCCCCCAACCGCTTACCCATGCCCTCCCTTCCTAGCCCAGGGCAGCCGCAGGGTGTGTCACCAACTGCCCTGCACATCTGCCTGTCGCCCGCCAGCACTGGGCTTATCCCCAGGCCCCTCGTGCGTCAGTCCGTCACCCAGCAAGCGCCAGACACCCACCTTCATCGCAGGATATTCACAGAAGCCCAAAGAGGGAAGCAGCCCAAGGGCCCATCAGTGGGTGAACAGATAAACAAATATGGTCTAGACACACCACGGAATATTACTCAGACATGAAAAGGAAGGAAATCCTGTCTCTCGCTAAAACATGGATGAACCTTGAGGGCGTTATGCCAAGCGAAATGAGCCAGTCACAAAGGAACGAATTCTGTGTGATTCCACTCATGCTTCGAGGTTTCGGGGGTCGTCAGAATCCAGGGGTAGAAGGTAGAATGGCTGGTGCCAGGGGCTGGGCGGGATAGGGAGCTGTTGAACGGGGACAGTTTTAGTTTAGGAAGAGGAGAAGGATCCTGCAGACAGATGGTGGCAATGAACGCACGACGTGGTTAATGCACCCGATGCCGCTGAACTGGGAAATGTTTCAGGTGGCCGACTTTATGTTTTACATATTTCATTGCAATAAAAAATTAACAATAATTAATCAAAAATTAAAATAGACCCAAACAACCCTCCCTGGCCCTTTGCCCCCTCAGCTCCCTTGACAGCAGGTCACGGGGACTCAGGCACTGGTGGCCTCTCCCAGGCTCCACTGAAGCCTCACCCCAGCCCACACTGTTGTCAAAGTCACCGAGAGCCCCGCAGGCCAGACTCGGCAGGGCTCTTCCTCGGCTCGGTCCGCCCTGGAGCTCACCGTCCTCCACACCTGGGCCTCTGGTCTCCTCCCCAGGCCCCGGTCGCCCCTTCTTCAGCTCCTGCATTGATGCAGCGCCAGTCCTGCCCCTCGGGTAGAATTCCTGGCACCCATGATAGTGTGCCTTCACCCCAGACACCAGCCTTCACCCTTGTCTATGGAACTCCACCCGCTGGTGTCCAGCCACGCACTTGACAGTTCCCCTTGACCATCGGAGAGCGAAGTCCAGCTCAGCCTGTGCACACAGGGCCCCTCCTCCCCAAGTGTCCACATTTCAATAGGAGTTCCTCCACCCCTCCAGGTGCTCAGGCTCAAGCCTGGTGTAACCCCGGAGTTCTCATTCCACCGCTGCATCCAGCAGACTGTGGGCACCACACACAGCACGGTCCACACCCAGAAGCTGACCGTCTCTCCCCGTCACTTGCTGACTCTGCTCTTCCCCCTAACACACCAGGGAGATGAGGGCCTCTGCTCTGAGTCCCTCACTGGCGTCTGGGGCTCCTGGGTACAATCCCAAGTCCTGACCTGCCTTCCAGCCCCATTTCCCACCCGGCTTCCCACACCCTTCCTCCTTCCCCAGGGAGCCCTGCTCACTTCTCCTGGACCTTTTGTTCAACGCTGAGAGCTGCTCCTGACCACCCCGTATGCAATGGCACCTCCTCACTGGCAGCCTTGGACCTCCTCCATCACCACTCGAAATACCACACACTTTATTTGGTTGCCTCTAGAAGCCAGGTACAAAGAAGTACCACTAAGAGAAGATGCTACGATGAAACTCTGGCGTGTCCCTTATCCCAACACCACAGCTGCTAAAACTGGAACCCACGCCCCTGGAACCCAGAGCCTTGGTCTCTGGTTTGCTGCTTGCTGTCTGCCCCAGAGGATGAGGACGCAGACATGAACCCCGCGGGGCCAGGCAGCTTCCAGCACTGACGGCACAAGGCCTTGGAGCAGGCGTTGCTTCCCCACCAGGCTTTGGGCAAGGCCAGCTCTGGGGCTCCCGTGGCGTCTGCCAGCTGGGCCTTGCTCCCGGGTGAGGGACACCCTTGGTGGCAGGCAGGAGGACAAGCTGTGCTACTGTGAGCTACCAACCGGCGCTCCTGTGAGCCACCGCGCAAGGATGGGCCCTGCTGCAAAGGTGTCAGGCTCTGTGCCGACCTGGTCAGCTGGGCCGCCACGCTGCCTAAAGCTCTCAGCTGAGAGGTGGGGGAAGGTGTGGCAGGCAGACGCAAGCCTACCTGGCCTGGGGGGAGGCGCACCCCTGCTGGCTTGCCAGGCGGTGCCCACCAGGGAAGGCGCTGCCTCTGAAGTGCCACTGAGGCTCTTCCCTGATGAATGGGCTGCGTGCTCCCGAGGTCCAGAGAGCAGACAGACAGGCAGGGTGGGCCTGGGGCGGGCAGGGGGCGGCCACAGCAGCAGGGAGGTCAGAAAGCATCTTTATTGGGGGAGCGGGCTCTAGGCCACTGTGCATGGTAAAACGTTTGCAGACGTCGGGGGAAATGGGACGATCGCAGAAAGTGGGGGTAGGGAGGCTGGGCTCAGGCGTGCAGGAAGCGGTTGAAGGCGTTGTAGGCTGATTCCAGGTCGAAGAGCATCTGGCGCACCTGGGAGTCGTCCAGCTCGTCTGAGGCTGACATGCCACTCAGGGTCTGCAGCCTGTGGGGCACAGAGCACAGAGCTGGGCTGGGGCAGGTGGGGGGCTACAGGGCTGCGACGGACTGGGTGGCTCAGCAGGTGGCACACTCACCACTGGCTGACCGTCTGGCGGCCCTCGAAGTCAGGGGGCAGGTGGCTCATGCGGTGCATGGTCTCCATCAGCTCCCGCAGGTCGGGCTGGATCTGCAGAAACACTACCCGCTTGGACACCGACCCTGGTTCCCCTGCCCCCACCCCCGACCACCCGGGAGCCGCACCTCGTCCATGGCCCGGATCTCCAGGCGCAGCTTGTCCATCACTGTGATGAAGAGCTGGTGGCAAGGGTGTGTGTGAGACGACATGGGCCCCTGGCAAAGACCCCCGCCAGCCTGGTCCTCTGCAGGGCTGGGCCTGGGGCAGCACCAGCCGGCCCTCGCCCTCCTCAGCCTCAGCCGTGGGGTCACGTGGGCCCTAAGCCTGACCCTGCAGCTGAGGAGCGGTCAGTGGGTGGGAGCCCTGGGCACATCTCACGTGGGCCTTGGGATGGGAGGGGCCTCAGGGGGTTTCCTTCCCGGACGCTGCCCAGGAGGACTGCCCGCCCCCCACTCCAGCTACTCTGCACCGCGGGGCTGTGGGCACGTGGCCCTCCCGCCTCCGCACCGAGACCACGTCGGCGATGCAGCGATTCAGGTTGCCCTTGTCGTCCTTGATGGTGATGGGCCGGTCCTCCTTGATCCTCTCCATGGCAAGCGGGCAGTCCAGCTGAGGGAGGGCACACGGTGCTGGGCCTCGCGGGGCAGCCCAGCTCCAGCCCAATGGCCCCCATGCCCACGCCCACCCACGCCCCTCAGGGTGGAGGGGCCGCTCACTCACTCGGAACTTGCGGCAGAATTCATCGATGGAGCTGATCTCTGACCCTTGTACCTGCCGGAAGGCAGCTTTGTACTGGACCAGGAGCCGCGAGCAGGCTGCAGTGTACCTGGGGGGAAGGGTCAGGCTGCCGCCCTCAGCGCCAGGCCAGCGCCGCCTGGCACATCCTGCTTACCCTCCGCCCTTCCAGACAAGTGGCATCTCACATGGAGGGCTGGGTGAAGGGCCAGGGATTGGCCATCGAGGGCCGAGCCTTCCCACTTGGTTTACACAAAAAAAGAACTCTGGAAGGTGGCAGAAGGTGGTAACGGCCAAAATACGGCTGCCACACGGACCTGGCCTGGACTGTGCAGGTTGGCCCCCAGCCCAACACCAGGCAGAGGCCCAGCGAGACCCCTTGTGCCCGCTCCTCGGGCCATGTTGGCCGTGCCTCCACGTTGACAGCTCGTGGTCCTATGGGGGAGGGGCTGCTGCACCGAACAAAGGCCCCACGTACCAGCTGGCTGCCAGGCCTGGCCGGCGGCACCCACGGACTGACTGCCTGTGCCACCCTGCTCGCCTCCTATGCCTTTGCACTGATGAGGCCCCAGGCAGCAAAGCTGGGGCAGAATGCTGACGCCAGGGCGCTGGGCTCCCCTCTCCCCAGAATGCTGGGCTACTGCCGCCAGGGCGCCCCTGCCCAAGATGGCACCAAGGCCGCCAGCACCCAAGCGACCCTCCTTGTGCTGGGTGGGCCTCAGACCCCCGCCCCCGCTCCTTACTGAGCGCCCCAGCCCTGGAGGGCAGAAACAAGCTTCCAAGTACGGGTCGGTGGTGCAGGGAAGCGGGCTCTCACTCGTTGGGGCTGACGCAGTCCTTGATGTACGCCTTCTCCAGAGCCTGCATCGTCTTCACAACTGCAAACAGCTCTGCCATGTTGTCATACCTGAGGGGGCGCACCCTTCAGATGCGGCTGCCACGGCAGGGAAGCCAAGGTCCCGGAGCCTAGGGTGCCAGTCCTACCCAAGGTGCCGCTGAGGCAGAGCTCCGTGTTTGGCTGCCCCTCTCACCCCACCCCTGGCAGAGGCTTCTTGGGACCCGTTTCCCTGGGCCGACCCCATGTTCTTCTGACCCTCAGTATGGGGGAGGCAGGCAGCCTGGGTGCTGGACTCACTTCTCCCGCTCACGGGCATTCTTATACAGCTTCACTTCCTGTTGGGGAGACAGGGCGGAAGGTCGGCCAGCAGCACCACAGTGGCTGCAGGGTCCCGGTGAGGACCACGCAGATAAAGACTACTGGCCAGCGCCGCCAGGCAGGTGCCCGCCGCTCACCTCATACAGCTCCGGCTTGTTTCCAGGGGCTGCGACAGAACAGGCAGATAGCTGGCAGGCTGCTTGCGAAGGTCACCCTGGCAAGCTTGTCCAGCGCCCTGGCCCAGCCCTGTCTCAGCGCCCCTCCCAAGGCCTCCTCCGGGCTATGTCCCAAAGAGCCCAAAGGGAGCTGGGGGAATTTCAATCTCAGCATTCCCATCAGTTTGTGGGTGACCTGAGCAGAGGACATGCCTCTGGGTCCAGGGGGCTGTGCGCCAGGGCTGGTCCTCCATCCCACCTGTTTCTAGGCTCCCTTGCTTACGATGCAGTGATGGGCACACACGTTTGTCACATGCTCTGTCATCTTTTCCCTGGCCTGGGGACTGTGGGATACCTAAGACCCCCTGAAGTTCCAGCCACACTAAAGCTGTCATCTCTGCGCCCAGCTGACCCCACCTGGAGGAGGTCTCTGGGCCCCTGGCCACTACCTGAGGTCTTGCAGGAGCGGACACTTATAGACCTCCCAAATGCTCCGGCCACCACTCCCGTCAGCCTCTGCCACAGAGGTTGAAAGCCTAGGCCCTCTGGGTCCCTGGGCCCAGCTTGGGCCACACTCACCTCCCATGCCAGGAGTGGCTGGGATCCCGTGAAACATCCTGCAGGCTCAGGCGGCCACAGCAGAGACCTAGGGAGCAGAGCCAGTGCTGACGCAAAGGTGACCCCCTAACACCCCTGAGGGCTGGGCCTCATGAAAAGCTTCCCCACCCTCAGCAGAAACAAAACCAGCAATGAACACACAGGGTGCTGTGCACTGTGCTGGGAACACCGAGCCACCCTGGAGGCTGCCAGGAGGAAGCAGGTGCAGGTGAGCATCTCAGGAGTGAGCAATGGCAGGCTGGCAAAGCGGGTGGGGTGGGGAGTGGCGGCACGGTCAGGGCAGGTTGCTCTGAGTCAGGTGACCAGGAGAGGAAGGGGCTGCAGCTATCAGATGAATGACCTGGATGAACGTTTGGGCAGAGAAAACAGCACATACGGCAGACAGCACGTATAATGGGAGGTCTTTATGCAGCAATGAATTTAGAGAAACGGACAAGTGGGGTGGCGGGGAGGTGCGCTTTCTGAGTGAGGGGCGTTCTAGGGAATGAGGACAGAGACGCAGGGGGGATCAAAGGGCACAGATCTCACAGGCCAGGAGGAGGAGTCTGGGTTTATCCTGGCACAGCCAGAGGGAACTACTGGAAGACTGAAGAAAGTCCTCCCAGCTCCAGGTGGGCGGGGCTGAGCAGACCGTGGAAGCAGGAGCCCCTGACCACTCCGGAAGTTGGTGCGGTGGCTGGGGCCACGTCCTGATGTGCTTTGGAGATGAAACCACCAGACCCAGTGGAGAATTTGAAAAGCGGTAAAAATTAAAAAGGACTCAAGAATGACCCCTTATTTTTGGACCAGTGGCACCATGACAGTGAGGTGAACTGAGATGGAGAAAGTGAACAAAGTAGGTGTAGAAGGCAAGCGGGTGTGCAGGAAAGCGCTGCGGTTGATCTGTTGGCTTTGAGAGGCTCCGCAGACATCCAAGGAAGCTGCCGAGGCGGCTGGAGATCAGGGGAGAGGCCTGGGGCTGGCAGGGCTGAGCCAGTGGCACCGAGGGGGTGCATGGCGTCCCACAGGAGATGGCTAAGGGTGAACCACGGTAGGAGGGAGAGCAGCCCACGTTGAGCCCCAGGCACCGCGGCGTGCGGAGGCTGGGCAGAGGAAAGGCGGGATCAGGGCTGGGAAAGGCCAAGGTTGTACAAGTTAAGCAGCAGGGGCGGGGGGACGGGGCCGAGAAGGCCGATGAAATTACGAGAGCTCGCGGGGGTGGGGTGGGGACACGGATACCACTGAGCCACCCTCCCGCAGCATCAGAGAGGAGGTGCAACGGAGAGAAGGAATAAGGGGGTTGTCTGTGGCTCTACAACGGGATTCCACGCAGCCACGAAAACGGACGTCCGCGGCCTCAAGCGAATACGCGGCTGAACCTCACCAACCTGCCGCGACCCAGAACGGCGAGCTTCTAGAGAAAGCCCAATGAGCGCGGTGGAAGATCGGGCGGGCCGGGCGCGGGGCGCATAGGCCGCGGGAACCTTCGGGCCCGGCGGTCTGAGCGCCGCACTCGGAAGCGCCAGTCCCGGGGAAACGGCTCTGGAACCCAGGGGGGAGCCAGGAGAGCCGGACACCGGGAGAGGGGACCACAAGACGGAGAGCGAGGAGAAGCACGGGCGCGGAGTGCCCTCCGCGCCACAGCGACACCCCCGGGCCTCTACCAGCGCCGCCTTTCCCGCCCGCCCCCGGCCGGGAGTACCTGGGCGGCCTCGCGGATCCCGGAAATGGCGCGTGGGCGGAGCGCTCTCTGACGCCTGCGCTTGCTCGCGGGCCCCGATGTATGCGCCTGCGCACACTTTCTCAGCGCCGGGACCTGATGTCTGCGCCTGCGCACGGGGCCGGTCCACCTGGGCTTCCGGCTACTTCCCCCCTACCCCGCGCTGAGGCCGGGCCAGCCCGGGGGTAACACTCTGCGGGTCTGATCCAGCCATGCCTGATAGGAACCGGAAGAGGTAACGAAGGGAGAAGGTTTTGCCTTCACCTGTAGGGCCTCTAAGTGGCCGGATCTGCCCTTGAAACTGTGCCCCACAGGGTTAATAGAAATTGGTAACAAATCCTTGAGCTTGTCTTTACAGCTTCTTAAAAACTCCTCCATAAACAACAAGGACCTACTGTACAACACAGGGAACTATATTCGGTATCTTTTAATAACCTATAATGGAAAAGAATCTGAAAAACAATACATATATACAAAACTGAGCTAAACTGAATTGCCTTGCTGTACACCTGAAACACATTGCAAATTAAGTGTACTTCAATAAAAAAAAAAAAAAACCTTCCGCTTGTAACCTGCCTTCACTGGTCAAGCTCACCTTAATTGTTGATACAAAAAAGTGCACGTCCTGAAAAATAAGATGTTTGCTCTGAGCTGTTTTCCAGGAACTTGGAGTCACCTGTGTCCAGTCTGAGCTCAAGCCAGTTAAGACTGGTTAGGACCACCAACCCTAAAACTGGGCCTGCACAGGTGTCCGGTGAATGACCTTTTGACGTTGGAAGGCCCAAACCCCCACCCTCAGCTCATGTCCATTTTTTAACATGGTCCCATGAAGAAGCAGGTAATTCAGACACGCCTCTGCAGACCACAGATTACGTCGCCTTTTTCCTACCTCCAATCTCCTCTCCCCACGCTTAAGATCACCCTGCCGCCTTCTTTTCTTTTTGGCCACGCAGCTTGTAGGATCTTAGTTCACCGAACATGGAACCAGGCCCAGGCCGTCGGCAGTGAAAGTGTTGGAGTGCTCATCACTGGACTGCCAGGGAATTCCCCCAACCTGCTTCTTCATCCCGTAAATATCCCACGCCCCTACTTTGGGGAAGCCAATCTGAGATCTGTCCTCCTGTCCCCTCACTTGGCTGCCTATGAATAAACCCTTTCTCTGCTGGTTGTGGCTCACTGCTTATTGGGCAGGGAGGCCTCATTCCAGAGCGCTCTGACAGCAAGATGAACCCCTCCGAAGGCCACAGCAAGGAGGGAGGCGGCAGCAGCGGCTTCTTTTATTAGAGGCTTGGGCGTGTGGGGAGGGCGGGGCACGGCTCAGCCAGTCAGAGGTGCCTGAAGAAGAGCTTGGGTCCCCGATCCAGGGTGCATGCTTTGGGGCCCAGCTGGCTGGGCAGCAGCTGGTGCAGGGCATCCCGGTCCTCAGCAGAGAGACGTCTGCTGCACAGCTGCAGCTCCTGCAGCTGCACTGTTAAGTTGTCCCAGAGGCGCAGGCCCAGGGGGCCCTGGACAGCACAGCCTGCAGAGGGGAAGCAGGAGTAGGCCTCAGGCTATGGCCGGGGGCCCGCGGGAACCCGTGGTGTTCGTAGAGGGGGCCCTGTGGGGCTTTCCTCTTTACCAGTGTGGCCCTTGGGAGGAAACACACTTCCTCTGAGGCCCCAAGGGCTGCAGCGAGGGGCATGAGCAAAGGCCAGCAGAGGCCCGATAATTCTCTAGGAAGGAGTGTGCTCTCCCAGGCCTAGTGTGCCCAGGACTGTGGACTCCCTTCCCAGCCAGTGGTCAGGCACAAGGGAGGTTGGCTAAAGTAAACACCACATTCACATGTGTGCCTCTGCCATTGTCTGACGATGCCTGGGTCTCTCCCTCCATAAAATGGGCCCAACGGGCTACCTGTGAGTCTCAAGACACTGAGCTACAAGGCTCAATCCTCAGAGAGACCGGAGAATACCCAGCAGGCTCGCGACCCAGGGAGTTCGGTGAGAGGGTGCAGGTGCCAAGAAGCCAGGTGTGTGGGAAGCAGCCCCTCAGCTGAGCGCAGGTCTCCTACCAGCCCACCTTCAGGGGGGCCTTCCTGGAGGAGCCAGCCTGGCCCTGTGGGCCCGTGGGCAAGGAGCAGGAAGAACCCAGGGGTCCCCTGTGTGTAGACCCACTCCCAGCCCTTGTTCTCCTAGAGGGCAAAGCCTGGTCTGCCCTGCCCTGGGCCCCAGCAGGATGTGCCAGGCCGCTGGGTGGCCAGTTCATCAAACGCACCTCCCTGGGGTCCTTCTCAAGACAGCTCTGGTAGGGTCCTGCACCAGGGCGTGGCCAGAGAAACCAGCTAAGTCAGGTCATAGGCCTGGATGGTAGGGTCAGGGCAGCCTTGGCCAGGAAGCAGGAGGGTCCCTCAGAGGCAGGTATTGCCACCCTAGCCCGACGTCCCTCCCTCGGTGACAACAGGAACGAGGAAGTCCCTGTGGCACTGGGTCCCCCTGCCATGGTCTCGAGGGTCAGGCTGACCAGGCCAGAGGCAGAGACCCACGGTCCTCCCGCCCTACGGTTTGAGAAGCAAGGCTCACACCTGCTTCCAGTCACACTGGTCACCATCCTCCACTGTGGCGACCCCAAGGGGCCCAGCTCACCCTTGCGGTCTGGCTGGTGGCAGTGACGGCCCCTTCAGAGGAGGCACCTGGGCCTAAGGCAGGTCCTCGAGGAGGGAGCTGTGTCACCAGCTCCGGTGTGGCAGGTGTAGAAACCATACCCAGAGCTCACCTGACAGGCCGAGGAAGCTGAGGCCTTGGGGCCGCCCTTGGAGGGCAGACAAGAGCTCCTCCAGGCCGGCACAGCTGATCTTGGGGTTGGCAGACAG
The DNA here is from genome assembly GCF_008692025.1 of Phocoena sinus. NCBI lineage: Eukaryota > Metazoa > Chordata > Mammalia > Artiodactyla > Phocoenidae > Phocoena > Phocoena sinus. The sequence continues at coordinate 79,140,875 of NC_045779.1, forward strand.
GTCCAGCGAGACCAGCGAGGGGCAGAGAGGCAGACATCTGAGACAGGGAAGAAGCCTGGGGGTCAGCTTCCATCACGAGGGGAAGCTGCCCCAGGTGACCCCAAGGCTCGGGGAGCTGCAGGCCAGGACCATAGGCTTTGCCCCCAGCCTGGCACGGGTGTCTCACACTCCTGCGAGCCAGCTGAGGCTGGAAGGCCACAGAAGCCGTGGCCCGTGCCTGGGTTGCTGGACAAAGGGTGACAGGAGGGGACACACCAGACAGAAAGAGTCTCGAGAGCCGTGGGAGCATGAAGAGAGACACGAGGGCCAGCCAGGAGGCAGGCTAGTGGCTGGCGGCCAGGCCTCGGGGCACACTGGGGCAAGGAGCCCCAGCTTCCCCGGGCTCCTGGGCCCTGAGATCAGAACCCCTGCAGGACGGTGGTGGCACGAGCTGGCTGGCATTACCTGCTCAGATCTCTCACGGCCTCGTCGCCCAGGTGGTTTGCCGACAGGCCCAGGTGCTCCAGGGCGCAGCCTTCCTAGACAGCGGAGGCCCAAGGGGAGCCGGCCTGAGTGGGGCACCTGCCCTCCCTGCCTCCCTGGATCCCAGCTGTCCTTCCTGCTGGCCAGGAATTCACAGCCTGAGGCAGGCAGGTCTACAGAAAGCTTTCCCCGCCTCTGTTTTTTCCAAACGTGCAAAGCCTCTTCCCAGCACCACCCGCCAATCCTGGGTGGCCCAAGGTGCCTCTGGCTTAGTGCCCCTCCTTGACCGCGTACCTTGGTCAGGTAGCTGACCACGGGCTCCGTGAGGCCTGGGTCACTCTTGCTGGCGGCCACAGAGCTCAGCTCCAGGCGCAGGAGGGTGCGGGCTGGCAGGCTCTGCAGGGCCTGGGCCAGGGCGGAGGCACCCAGGCCGTTGTAGGACAGGGACAGTGTCTTCAGGCACTTGGCGCCTATACCAAGGGCCAGAACCTCTGTCAGCCCCGCGTGCCACCGCCCCCAGCCCTGCCGCACAGTCCTGGGCCCAGAACCCTCGTGACCCTCGGGAAGCCATCCTCGTCCCTGAGGTTTGGTGTGCAGGGAAACTGGGGTGGCTCTGGCCCAGTGTCTCCCAGTGGAGAGGGAGCAGAACTGGACTCCTGAGCCCAGCTTCTTCCCACCATTTCTGGGTCCTCTACCTGCCCCTACTCACAACAGGATGGCCCCAGGTGACCTGAGACAGGCCCTAGGCTGGGACATCCACACGTGGTGGGGTGGCTCGGGGAGTACTCCGTCTGCCACCCCAGTCCCAGACCCCTCTTCCCCTGCCGCTGTGCTCATAGCTCTGTGGAAAGCCCCCTAGAGGACCCCAGTTTCCAGCTTCTCAGGGCTGGGGTGGCGGGTCTCTGCAGCCCCAGTGGGCTTGTGGTGGAATCGTCTCCGGCAAACGGGATGCTCAGACCTGGTGAGAGCTGTGGGGCTGGGGCTCTGGCCTGCAGCGTAGCTGGGACTGGGGCTGTGTCCTGAGGGGGCCGCCCAGGCCAGGCGAGCACCCAACGTCCCTCTGAGCCCAGACAGGCCCAGCACCTGCACGTCTACCTACGTGCTCCCGAAAGCTGGGCTCGTGCCCTTGGAGTCCTTGTGCTGGAGGCTCTCTGAGCCCTTGGGGCCAGGGAGTGGACGTGCCTGGCAGCTCACCTTGGAAGGCGCTGCCCAGGGCCGCCTGGTGGTTCAGGAAGAAGCTGTGGCCAAAGCCACAGGCCTGGAGGTGCAGGGTGCTGAGCGAGGAGCAGGCCCGTAGGATGGAGGCCAGGGCCTGGCCACAGCCATCCCCGAGGGGGTTCATGCTTAAGTCCAGCTCTTCCAAGTTCTGTGGAGACATGGGTTCCCCAGAGGATCTGGTCTGGGCCACCCAGAGCTGGGTACTGGCCAGCACTCTCAACCACACCTCCCCACCCAGGGATGGGCCAGATGTGGACGTTCAGATGCTGCCCTGGTACCGGTCCGCCATTCCCCACGCCTCTACCTGCAAGGCGGGCTGCCCCCGGAGACCCACAGCAAGCTGGCGCAGCCCTTCAGGGCCCAGGTGATTGGAGGAGAGGTCGAGGAGGGTCAGGCCGGGCACGGTGTCCAAGGCAGCCAGCAGCTCGGCAACACATCCATCCCCCAGCCGGTTCCCGGCTAGGCGGAGCTCCCGGAGTGCTGAGTGCAGCTTCAGGGCCCGCAGCAGCGGGGTGAGCTGGGCCTGGCGCAGCGCCAGGGAGCAGGCACTGAACGCGGGGCCTGAGCCCTGCTGCTCCATCGCCTGCAGCACGTGCTGGTGCGCCCCTGGAGGGAGAACGTGGCGTCACCGGGGCCAGAGCCTGCCTGTCCTGCCCTGTGCAACACGAGAGGCAAACCAGGCAGCCCCTCCTCACTCACGAGCCCTGGGGCTGCCACCAGAGGCCCGTGGACCCCATGGCCCAGGAGCCACGCTGCACAGCCGGTGGGTGGCGCTCATCTACCTCCAGACGGGGCCAATCTCCCCCACCCCACCCCACTACCTACACACAGGGCCGCTAGGTAGGGGAGGAAAAGCCAAGAACAGGTGTGCTGGGAAGGAACCCTGGTGGACACCTGGGGTCCTGGGAGTGGCACGGGCAGGAGGAGCCCACACACCCAGCCCCCTGCCCAGGCCACCGCCGCAGGGCCCCCTGGGCCCTTACCTTGCTCCAGGCTCTGGCAGGCCCGGCGGTAGCGGTCCGTCAGCGGGGGAAGGTCCCACGAAGTCACCTCAGCCAACACCTGGAAAGCACCAGCGGTGTGCAGCCCCCGGCACCCAGTATTGGCGAACACCCCGAACTCAGGGCCTGGCCTGCCACTCACCTCCTCATTGCTCTGCAGCACGTCGGAGATGGGGTCCTGGGGGGCCAGCAGGGCCCCCTCTTTCTGTAGGGAGAGCCGAGGCAGCAGCCCAGAGGCCTGGTAGTAACGCTGGGCGGCCTGCTCAGCCAGCCAGGCCACGGAGTGGGTCTCCCTGCTGTGGGGACAGAGGTCGAGCTGAGTCCTGGACCTGGCCAGGTTCCCGCACACGCTGAGGAGCGGCCCCCGGGGTCCTGCCATCCCAGCTTGGCGTCCACAGCTCCCTTGTCTGGCTCCTTCGTCTCCCCCTGCCCCTACGTGTGACATGCCAGTGCCCCGTGCACACATGCAGCACCTCCGGGCCGTTTCTAGGGACGCAGGGCCTCCCTGAGCCTGTGTCTGCCATCACCTCCCCCAGCTGCCAGCCCCCCAAAGGTGGGGTATAAAACCAGATGGATTCGCATCGCACATTCCACGCCATCTACAGCCATGAGGGCCCTCTGCTGCCCCTGGGCACCATCCCCTGGCCCAGAACCCGCAGTGGCGCAGAGGGGGCCAGGGGTTGGGAGAAGACAGGTGACACCTTACCTGTGTGGGACGGGAATGAGGAAAAGATTATTCTGAACACGAACTCGAACTCGGATGGGAGGGAGCAGGGCCTGACCCTAGTCGGTGCGGGCAAGGAAGGACAGCCTGAGTCAGGGAAGACGGAGCCCCCTGCCCACCACCCCCAACCGCCCCAGCCTGGGAGGCAGCTCTGCTCCAGGCCTGCACACCCACCAAGGGCTGGCCTGCTGCAGGGTTTCCCCCAATGGGCCCCAAGGCCCTGGGGGCATCAGGGCTCCGCGGGGGCTCTGCGGCTGAGCTGCAGGCTCCATCTGCTCTGACCCGTGCACTCCAACTCTTGAGACAGGACAGCCGGCTCTTCCTGGCCCGGGCCCGAGACCTGATGGCGCTTGCCTCACTGCCTGACCCCGAGGCACTGTGTCTGCTGCCATCCGCACTGCTATGGGGGCGGGGCAGGTGGCTGCCCCCATGACCGTGGGCCAGCGGCAAGTCCTCTTCCAGCCAGTCCCCGGCCAAGCACTCCTCCTCAGGGAGGAGCGCCGCCCGGGGGCTGGGGGCCTCGCCGGGGCCTCGAGGGGGGCTGGGGCGCAGGTGGTAGCTCTGGGCACTGCCCACACTGCGGATGGCCGCCCGGTAGGCTGCCCAGCCGGCACTCGCTGTGGCTGCCTCCCCGTCACTGGCAGGGCTGGGCATCCGGGGCCTCTTCTGGGGTGGCCGGGGCGGGCCTGGGTTGTCCTCCCCATCCGAGCTGCTACCGCTGGCCAGCTTGTGCCTGCTCCTCCAAGGCCTGGCCGCGGCTGGCACCGCCAGCCCCTGGGAGACCCTGGCACTGGCCTGACAGGCTTCTGGTGGTCCTGGGCTGGGACTTGAGGGAGGAGAGGTCTCAGGGTCAAAAAGATGGTTACTTGGGATGGTTGGGGAAGCCAGGGAGCTGTGGGGAGCTGCAGAGAGATTGAATCTATTGTGAGGCAGTGTCTGGCACCATCCCCGCCACCCAGGGCCCGGGGACCCTCAGGCTACAGAGCGGGGTCCTTAGGAGCAAAGGAGGTCCCCGCTTGCCTTGGCCCGAAGAGGCCGCCTGGAGCAGCGTCTCCATGGCAGCAGCCTTCTCTCGTGTCTCGCCATCCAGATCCTTGCAGTACAGCTTCACCCACTGCTGCAGCGTCTCCAGCGGGCTGCGGCCCTGTGGGGCACCCAGCTAAGCAGGGCTGGCAGTGGCAGTACCGCCAACCGCGTGCGGCCCACGCCTGCCTGGCCTGCGTCTGTGCTCACCTTCCTGGTTCGGAGAGTGACCGATGCTCCTCGCTCGATGAGCAGCTGGGCCACCTCAAAGTGGCCACAGTTGAGAGCATCATGCAGGGGCGTGATGCCCTCACAGCCCTGGCCACCCGGGTCATCCACCGCGGCCCCGTGGTCCAGCAGGAAACGGACGATGTCTGTGGACGGGGGGGATGAGCCAGCTCCCAGGCCCTTCCTTGGGAGGGACCCTTTCCCTTTCCCTGTCGTATGCTAGCACCCCGCAGCCCCACACTCACCCAGATGCCCATAGTTGCAGGCCTCGTGCAAGGGTGTCCAACCACAGTAGTCCCGAGGATTCAGGGGGTGGCCCTGTGACAAAGAATGGGAAGGAGCCTGGCCCCGAGTAGCCCCCAGCCTGGTCTTGCCCTGGGGCTCTGGAGCCTGAGGAGGGCCCCCGGGGCCCACCCCCGAGCCTGGCCCTGGCCCAGGTCACAGCAGAGTGAGAGAGACACTCGCCACAACAAGTACAGAGTCCCCAGTGCCGGCTCCGGCCCCTGTACCCTGCCCTGGCCCCTGGGGAGACAGTACCCCAGCGAGAGCCCCTGCTATGGCCGCAGGGTGACTGGGGTGGGGCAGTGGGCCCACCTGCCTCACGAGGTCCTGGACACGGCCCAGCTGGCCCTCAATGCAGGCTCGGTGCAGCAGGGTCTCCCCGACGTCATTGCGCCGGTTCCACTGTGGGCACAGTCGCCCCATGGGGACGTAGGCGTGAGGGGATGGGGAGGCACTGGTGGGCGAGGGAGGGTGACACACGCGCTCAGCCGCTGTGCTCACCTTGCTCCCCCTCCGCCGGCCCAGGCAGCCCTGAAGCTCCTCCTCCTCCAACCGCTGGGACCCGTCAACTTCATCCTCTGGAACAGAGCCAGGCCCACCAGCCCAGGTGAGCCTAGCCCCTGCCCCGGCTCCGCTGCGCCCAGGAGACTGCTCTGTGGGGCAGCCTCCCCCACCCCAGACCTCTGCCGTCTCCTTCCCGGGAAGCATCTTTGTTGGGCCACGTCAGGCCCAGGGTGAAGACAGCTCGCCCCTGGGGCCCAGGCGTCCTCCACCTGCACGACTCCCGGTACCTCTGCCTTCTCCTGCCTGCTCTCAGCCCGACCCATCCCCCCCACCCCTGCTCCCTCCTGCGCCTCCTTCCCAGCACCTCCTTCTCCTCCAGGGGTAACTGCCTATGCCTATCAGAGAGTCGAGAGAGTCGGAGAGTCGCCTGAAGTTCTCCTTTTTGGGTCCTCTCTCCCCGCCCCTCCTGCGGACCCTCCCCCACACCTGCATTAGAGCCACGCCCAGCTCAGCACCCCCCTAAGGCAAGGCTGAAACTTCCCGGAGGTTCTGGAGGCCCCTCGAGTTCAAAACTGAAGCCACTCCTTCTGGCCTCAGGGACCATGTAGCCAGGAGCCAGCTGACTCCTGAAGCCCACCCACTGGCCCGCTGCCTGAGCCGGCTTCCGCCACAGCCCACCCTCACAGCCACCCCTCGGAGCTGAGCACGCTGGCCTCAGGGGAACCGCGCGGGCCCTCGAGGGTCTCGGGACCGCCTGCGGTGCGTTTCCCCAGGTCTGCCCTGAGCCACCTCCCCTGCAGATGCCCGCCAGCCTCCCGGCACCGGCCCCTCCAAGAACGTCCCCCGGCTGTGCCCGGCTCCCTGCACCCCCCCCCCACCTCCACCCTTCTCCACCTGCCTCACCCGTGCCAGTTACCCACCCGGCGCTGGGCTGTTCCCTCCCATCCCGAGCCTGTGAGCAGGACCCACCAGCCCGGCCCCGGCGTCAGGGAGGGAACACCGGGGCTGCCGGCACGGCGTCCGAGCCTCACCGCTCTCTGAGAGCTCCACCTCGATGGCCTCCAGGGTGGCGGCATCCCCCTCGTCCCCCTCATCCTCCTCGTCGTCCTCATCCCCCTCGTTCTCCTCGTCTTCAGCTGCTCTCAGTTCCTGCAGCCTGGCTTCAGTGCCAGGGGCCTCCTGAGGCTGCAGCCTCAGCTGCACCGCGTGGAGGTGCTGTAAGACCTGCCTCTGAGGAGCGGGGGACACCAGCTCAGGGCCAGAGCAGAGACGGGGACGAGGGCCAGGGGGACAGGTGGGCCGCGCGGAAGCTGTAGGTGGGGATCCCAGCACGGGCGGGCGGGCTCCCACACCTGCAGCCGCGGCTGCTGGGCTTGCTGCGCACAGCTCAGAGCCTTCTGGAAGCATGGCGCCAGCACCTCGTAGGCATCCCCGGCGTCCTCGCGGGACAGCGCGATGTTCAACCAGGTCTTGGCCTCCTGGAGGAGGAGGTATGAACTCGGTGGCGGCCGCCCCCGCACCCAGCTGGCCCTGGCTCCCCATGGCTGCCCACACGAGACAGGAGGACGACAGCCCTCCCGTGCCTACCCCCAAGGGCAGCAGTCCTGGGACAGAGCCCTGGGCAGGGCAGGGCGCCGTGACCCCTCACCTCCAGGGCGCTGCCGTCCCGCAGCCTCAGCTCCTCTTCATAGTGGCGCACGGCCTGGCGGTGGTCCTTCATGTCCCCCAGGGTGGCAGCCAGGGACACGTGGATGACGGCCAGCTCAGGCCCCGGCCTGTTTAGCAGCTCCGCGAACTGCAGCTGGGAAGGCGGCAACAGCGAGGCCAGGGCTGCGCCACATCCCACAGCCCACAGCCCCAGTGCCCTCACCCCCGCCCCAGCCCGGGCACGCACCTGCTTCTGGTAGGCCGCGACAGCCTTAGGGAAGTCGCCCGCCTTGGAGAACAGGTCACCCAGCTGCTCGCAGATGCCCATGGCGCCCCGCGGGTCACTCTCCTCAGACTCCTCCAGCTGCTGCTGCAGGCGGACCACCGCGAGCACTGCCAGAAAGAGCCTGGTGTGGGGGCGGCACAGCCTGGGGCCTGGCCCTGTGCCCTTAGGCAGCCAGCCGCCTGCCCGAGCCTCCGCTCACCCACTGGTAAGGGGGGTGATAGGAGGAACTGCTTGGTGGGGTCGCAGCGAGAATAGAAGAACCAACTAACGACAAGTCAGGGCAGGGGCTGGTCCGTGGCATGGGGTGGGGGCCTGCTGACTGCCACTTACCAGTCCTGCTAGGCCACACGCACCGTCCACGCTCCCACCCCGTTAGGCGTGGCGGCTTTTCTCTCGAGTTTGCCAACGAAGCTGGCTTGTGCACAGACACTAGTCTCCTGACCATCCTGGGTGCCCCTCTGACACTCTGTGCTGAACGTAGCTCAGAGAAAAATGAGGCCCCTCCCAACAAGAAGTGGGGGGAGACGGGTGCCCTACTGGCGCTGCCACCTCCCAAAGGACACACGCCCAGGCCTCCTCTGCTGAAGGACGGGAGCCCTCCCTACCCCTTCTCAGGGGGTTCAGCACCACCCCCCATCCCCTCCTAGGCTCACCATACTTGAGAGTCCGGCAGACCACTGCCTTCTGCAAAGGCTTCTGGGAACCAAGCCGATAGGCCTTCTTCAAGGCTCTCTTGGCGGCCAAAAAATCCCCTAGGTCTTGGAGGACCTGGGGGGCAAGGGAAGGTGAGGCCCGCAGGCTCCTGAGGCCCAAGCCCACCCGGGAGCAGAGCCCGGAGCCACCAAGAACCAGCACCTCCGAGAGGAGCAGGCAGCACTCGCTCTCCATGGAGCCCTGCTTCAGGGTGCGTGCGCACTTCCGCGCCCCCTCCAGGCAGCGCATGGCCTGAGAGTGCTGCCCCCGCCGCCAGTGGATGGCACCGAGGTTGTAGCGGGCACGAAACAGGTCCTCGTACAGGTGGTTCTGCCTGGGGGTGGGGACAGGAGCTCAGTGCCCGGGGCACTGTCGCTTAGGGACAGCACAGCAAGCACCCACCGATGCCACTTAGGGTTCCGGCCCCCACAAAGCCAAGGCTGCCCCTCTGCTAACAGGAAACTGACTGGGTGGAGGGGTGAGGTCAGCTCGGCTGCCCTCTCGGGAGGACCCTGGGAGCAGCTCAGGCCCCAGTCACTCCCTCCTGGGGCCGAGCGGGGTGCGGGGGGCCTTACTCGGCAAGGAAGATGCTCTTCGTGAAGTAGGCGTGGCATAGCGCCGCCTGCTGCAGGCTGTCACAGGTGAGGCCCACGTTGAGGTAAAGTCGGGTCCTCATCTCACTCAGCTCTCTCTTGGCCAGTGAGCCTGGAAGATGCCCCTCCAGACACTCAGTGCCTTACCCCCACTTGGGGTCTCCAGCCCTGGGCCCTGGCCTGGCCAGCCTCTCCTGGACCCCTCCTCCAGCCTCTCACTGTAGGTGCCAGGGGTTCTGCTGCAGGTAGAGCAGAGCGAAAAAGAGCAAAGGTAGCCGGACCCGAGGCCGTGAGGAGCACAGGCTCTGCGGGGCAGGGGGCGGGGGTGGGGGAGGGCTGCTGCTTCTGAGAACCAATCTCAGTCTCACAAAGGGAGGGTCCAGGCGGGTGGACCCACCACACGGGCAGGGCGCGCAATGGGGCTGGAGCCTCTTCTCCCTGCAGAGCTCAGGAGGCAGAAGGTGGGGAGGGCCAGTCTCCAAGGGCAATTACCCTGCAGCTTCTCATCTACGATAGCCAGGCTTTTCTCGAAGGCACCCTGTGCCTGCAGCAAGGCATCCTGTGACTGGTGGTGGTCAAAGATGTCCAAGTGGGTGCGGCCAATGGTAGCCCAGGCCCTCTGCTGCTCAACATGGTTGGACAGGGAACATGCGAGCTCCAGGTAGCGGTGCTGGTGCTGGAGCACAGAAGAATGGTGACTGTGAGCCAACCCCACGTCAAGCAAACCCCATGTGTCCCCCAAGCCCCCACAGAGCAGGCCAAAGCCAGGCTGCAACACCCCGTTTTCTCTATGCTAAGAACTGACTGTGGGGACGGTGGCACCACACTCAGACCAGCCAAAGTCATTGGGGGAGAGACACTGACCGGAAGTTAGCTAGGCTGTGGCAGCCCCAGAAGCCGGGGCCAGGGCAGCTCTGTGTGGACAGAGGGCCTGTGGCACACCCACCCAAGGACCAGGCTACCAGGGCCCAGCGCAGCGTGTCCCCCTCTCCCCTCCAGCCAGAGGCCTGGACAGCAGAGACTGGGCCTCCCTTCTCGGAAACGGACCCCCAGGAGATGAGAGCCCAGGAGAGCTGGGTGTGGCCAGCGTGGGGGTCCACGTCGCGGCCTCCGCCCACCTGCAGGGCAGCCGAGTAGTCCTCCATCTCCGCCAGCCGCTCTCCGATCTTGCGGTGGGCCACGGCGCAGCCCAGGGGGTCGTCGGCCGACTCCAGGAGCTGCAGCTCCTGCTGGTGCTCTTGCAGGGCCTCCGCGTAGCACCCTGGGCAGGCGGGACAGGCTTCAGTCTGGCCGGGCAGAGAGCCAGGGGCCGCGAGGGCCAGTGGGGCAGCGGCCGGCCGGCACTAAGGAAGCCTCCCCCCCCCCCCCCGCCCCCCGACCCCACACCCCGTCCTCCCGGCTCCTCGCTCCCAGGCCCGGACTCCACCCCACGCACCATGGCTAGCCAGGAGCTCCCCCAGCTGGTGGCAGACGGCTGCCTCCTCCCGCAGCTGCCCGCTCCTCTGGGCCTTAGCCTTGGCCTTGCTCAACTCTGCAGAAAGAAGAACGAGGCCTGGGTGCTAAGCTTCTCCGCCCGGGAGGGCCAGGCCCGCCCCCGGCCCCCGCGTTCGGGCACTAGTCCCTGGACTCACGGCGAAGCTCGCGGTCCAAGCTCATACTCCGGCCGCCGTGCCGAGGGTTCCGGACTTCCCGCGCTCTAGCGCCGCCACAGCAGCCCCACCCCCAGGCCCAGCGCGCAGGCCCACTCCTGACGCGGAGTGTCCCGGGAAGTGTAGTTCAACCGCCCGACGCATCCTGGTAGTTGTAGTAGGGCTGGCGCCGGGGCCGAAAGAGCGGCGGGCGTCTCCATGGACTCCTGGGTCTTCCTCTAGAGCTGAGCGCCCCCGCGCCCCGCCCAGCCCCGCCCCTCATCCCGTATCCCGCATCCGCCCTTGGGATGGGGTCTCCTGGGCTCCCGCCGCCTGCTGCCGCATCCCGCACACAAGCAAACCTACGCACCCACGCTACTTGACCTGAGGAACGGCCTGCCCTCGCGTGGGAGGAGAGGAAGGCCTCGGAGACCACGGGCACTTGAGCACTCAGATTTGTGGGCATGGTCAGAGGAGGCGCCCCGCAGAGACTGCGGATCAGCCTTGAACGCTCCACAGTAGTCACACGTGGGGACTCCGATCCCCAGTGCTACCGGCGGGAGCGGGGGGCGGGCTGTGTGTTTCAAAAAGAATCGAGCGCGGTCCTGCTTCCTCAGTGTGTACGCCAGTTTTGTATTCCTGGAAAACTCAGCGTGCGCTCGTTAAAACTGCAAAACCGTCTTGTGCTGAGAGGTAAAGGGAGCAGAATCCGGGCTCGGAGCGCTGTGACCAACCTCTCAACTGCATTAGATCGGGGGTGTGGGGAGCCTGGGGACCTCTAAATACCCGTCCTTTCCCCCTACCCCTGCCTCGAGAAGCTGCCGGCCTCGGGGCTCGCAGTCCCCACCCTGCCGCGAGGCCCTGGGCCCTAGGTGCCAGGGCTCGCGCCCCAAAGTCCCCAGAGGAGGCCCGGAAGGAGTGGGAGATGGGCACTTTTATTTCCTGTGGAAATGGAAACAGACCCAGTGGGGTACCCGGGAGGGAGCCATGTGGAAGGTGGCTGGTCCCCAGGTCCAGGGGAGGCTGCAGGCGTGACGGTGAGCTTGAAGAGCAGCAGGACGGCCTCCTCTTTGAAGGGTGTGGTGCTCCCTCCTCCTCCCTCCACCGTGGGGTCCCAGGAGACAGGACCGGAGGCCTTGAAACCAAGGTGCTGCTTGGCAGGCAGGCTGGTGAGGTGCAAGGGGCACAGTGAGAGGCAGGGTGGGCATGGGGGAGCCGAACCATGGAAACAGAGACTGTCTCAGCAGAACGGGTGAGACGGCACCTCCCCCGAGAGCCTTTCCCACTCCAGCACCAACATTCCCAGGACAGCCCAGGTCCTGGGGCCTGATCTCCCTTCAGAGAGGACCCAACTTCTCTAGTCTTGGCCTCCCCACTGATCAGACAGGAATGCGCATATGAGGATGCCAGCAAGAGCTGAAGGCCTGGGGTGGGGAGGCCGCAGGCTTGGGGCCAGCAGCTGACCCCTGGCTGGGAGGCTATCAGAGCCCAGGGAAGCCCATCCATGAGGCTGTCTTCTTGTAAGGAAATACAAACAAAACTTGGTTTGGACCTTTTTAAACACTGTAGTTACATACAGAAATATTCAAAGAGAACACAAACCACAAAAGCAACATAATATGTTAAGTCGTTTCCGACAGCGGTAAAAACACTTCTTCACTCCTCTCTTTAAAAAATTATTTTTATTATTTTTGTAAATGTCTCACTTTGGGCATACTGAGAGATGTAGTGCTTAAAGGGAAGTGTGGGGTTGAGAGAAGGGAAGGGGGGCTGGCTCGACCTGTGCCCTCAGGCCTCCCCCAACCCTCACCAGCTCAGGACGCCAAGGTGGACCGGGATCCTGGAGACAGACTGCTGGTGTCTTCTCCTTTCTTAAGACAGGACTGGTACATCCTCCAGTAAACCAGTGACTCCCAGTGAGATGACACAAGGAGGTTTATGGCGCCAGCCTCCAGCGATGGCCAAGAGCGCACTGCAAAGTCCCAGAAGTGCCTGGCTCCACCTGGCTGTAAGCCTCAGCTGCTGAGACGACTGTCACAGGGCGGGGCCATGTTGGTGGATTAGCAGTCTTCTTGGGCCCCCCCAGACCCACCCACCCCCCTACAGGGAGGGCCTTGCCTGGGTGCCAACCCACTCCCACGCACTCACTTGGGCATTTGGAACTCGAGGGCCATGTGCCCCCACCTGTGTTCCAGCAGCTGGAACTCTGATCCTGGTGCCGCAGAGCCCAGCCCCTCCGGTACCCACCCACCCCCCAACAGGTCTGCTAGCCCAGCCCTGGCTTTGCCCTTCTCCTGCCTGGCCCTCTGTGGCAGCCACACACCTTCACCTGCCCCACCCAGGAGAGCTGCCGGGGGCCCGCCCCTCTGCTTCCTCAATCTCACACAGGCACCCAGACACACACGGACCAGGCAAACCCACCCCTGTCCTGGCCCCGCTCACAATATGGTCACTTTGGAATCGACAGAGAGGGTGTCCATCCCCAAGAGACCCAACAGGGTGACAGGGCGCCATCCGTGCACAGGAGACCTGGCCCGTGTTGATGTGAATGTCATCCTCTGCGCCCACAGGCAGGCAGGGGCAACCCCTGAGGGCAGTGGGACAACACCAGGGTGTGCCTGGGTCAGATGCCCACAAGGATGGGCTGGGGCTGGGGTGGGGTCTTTCTTTGTGGAGGGCAAGCCAGGCTGAGTCGGCCTTGTAGGATGGGAGCCCCGCCAGCCCCATGCACTGGGTGCGGAAGAGGGGACCTGCCAGCCTGGGAGGGCTGCTTCGTCCACTAGGAACTGGCTGAGGCTCGAGCTGTACCCCATAGCTCCTTCACTCCCCTTCTCAGCTCCCCACCTCGAGGGCCAGGAGAGAAAGGAGCCCCCAGAGATAGGCCAGGGCGGCCCTGCCCACTGAGCCTGCAGGGCCTGGGCAATAGGGGCTGCTCTGAGCACGGGGTGGGCCTGGCTGGGGGCGAAGCAAACAGTTCTTTGGTATTGAAGCAACGAGAAACTATTGCAGAAGAGCCTTGTCTCCTAAGCAGGGCCCCGAGCTCTCCCTTTCCCAGTAGGCCCCAGGGTCCCGGGATCCCCAGGCAGGGCTCCTTCCCCCTGTGAGGCCTGTGCTTGGGCCTGCTCACCGCAGCTCTGGGGCAGGACTGCAGGACCTCGGGGGGCCCACCTCCCTCGGGTGAGAAACCACACTGCCCAGCGCTGACTTCCATGCAGAGCCCTGGATGCAGGGCCAGCAGCTGGTCCCTGAGAGCAGCATGGGGGCAGCTGGACCACTCAGACCCTCACACAGCCAGGATTGCTCACCGCCGGCAGACCCCAGAACTCTCCTCACAGCCTGGGGACACTGAGTCCTTAAGGCTGAATACAGAAGATAGATTCTCTCTTGCTAAATTTGCATAACTTGTACAAGAGCCTGTAAAGGGTTTAATTTTTTCCCTGGGAAGAGACAGAAAATCACCCTGCATTCCGAAAAGTCTGCTGAGCCCTGGTGGCCAAGTCCTGCCTCCCTGGAGCAGCCGGGGGTGGGATGTGCTGGGCTAGTGAGAGCCCCGACCCCGCCCGTTCCCCTGCCCAGGCCTGTGACAGAGGGGGCAGCAACTCCAAGTCTCTCCTGGGGCGGGGCACATGAAGGTGCAGTCACAGGGATGGGCGGGCTCTGACCCTTGGCCAAACCGAAGACCCCATTCTGTCCAATTACAGCCACACCTTCCCCTCGAACAAAACAGAAAGTAGGAAACAAGGGTGCCTTTTTAATTGCAATCAAATATGCCGTCTGAGGTCAGCGCCCCCGAGCCCGGCCCAGGGGCCGTGCGCAGCCCCATGTGCGGCCCAGAGCAGGCATGTGGCCCGCTGCGCGGTAGGGGCCGGGGCCAGGCTGCCGTGCTGCGCCGCGCCCTTTGGGTCCCGAAGCAGCGTCTCCTCTGCGGTGGCCCGGTCTCCAGCGCCCGGGACAGGGGAGGTGGGGCAGAGGGCGAGGGGGGCGCTCCCACCTTCGCACACGCATGCAGACGTCCCAGTGTTCGCTTCTGTTCCTTCTCCTTGGCTGAGATGGGCGATGGCGCCGTGAGGCCGCTGCCGGGCAGGCGTGGGCAGTGCCACGGGGCTGCCTACTTCTGTATTTGGAACAGGAAGAGCCGCAGGTTGATGTTCTTGGCAGCCAGCAGCTTGTTGCACTCCACGGAGTCGACGATGGGCAGCGGCACGTAGTCCGTCTCGTTGCTCTCGTTGGTGAAGACAAAGTGGTAGATGACAGGGCTGATCTTCACGTCGTCGTACGGGCCCTTGAGCAGCAGGAAAGAGCACTCCAGGGGCGCCGTCACCTTGCTCTTGAGGAGGAGCTGGAAGGACAGCGTGCGCTTGCACGACAGGTTGGGGTTGCGCTCCGAGTCGTTCACGCGCGCCTTTAGGACCCACGTCTGGTTCAGCACCGTGAACCGCGGCGTCTCGTAGTACAGGCGCGTGATGAAGTCGTCCGTGCGGTACGGCCGGAACTGGACCTCTGTGGAGACAGACAGGCCGGGGAGCCGGCGGTCAGAGCAGGCAGGGCCAGGGGCAGCGCCTTCCCAGCCGGCCGGGGACACGGGCTCGGCCAGGGAGGAAGGCAACTTACCAGGACACAGCGGGCTCTACTTGTCACAAGGCAAATCAAACGCAATTATGGCAAACGGAGGCGCACGCAAGCTTTGGGGAAACAACTACGAACAGAAGTGACACGCGTTAGCGGCAGAGTCCAGAGGCTGCGAGAGGTGAACGGCCAGCCCCGCCTGACCCCCAGGTCAGGTGAGGCCTCCCTCCTCACCCTTCCCCAGGGCCCAGCAGAGGGAGAGGCCCCGCCCAGGGGGCCGGGGTAAGCAGACACACAGACAGGATGCAGTTCTGTGAACAAGTGTACTTTATTGGTTCCGATACACAGCTGCCAGAAAAGCCGACGGCCGGGCTGGTGTGTTGGGCCTCGAGGCAGAGCGCCATCGCGTAGCTGGAGCTGGGCTCTGCCGGCCGGCCGAAGGGCCCATCGGTCAGTGGGCGACTGCCGTCACACAGTTCTCTCGGCAGAGCCCGTGGCCCACGGCTGGCGAGTCCCTCCACAGAGGCGGCCAGTCCTCCCTGCCCGGCCACGGCTGCAGTCACGACGCCTCGGTCCACCCAGACTCTCCAGGCCTGGCCTGGACTGTTTGTGACACAGTGCCCACCGGGGCAGCTGAGGCTATGACTGCCCAGCGGCCACGGTCTTCTCGGGCTGAGACCCCGGCCTCCGCAGGCCCCCACCTATAGCCAGGCCCGGTCCAGGTGGCACAGTCTGACTGGCTGCCCGTGACTGCCCCTGACGCTCTGAGCCGGCCGCCTGGTGTGGGCCGGGCAGCATAGGGCCAGCGTACCCCCGGCAGCTCCAGCGACAGCAGGGCCTTCTTGCTATTCTCTGTGTCTAGACCAGGCTCTGCTCCCCAGAGTGTCCAAAGGCAGTGGCGGCAGCCAGGAGAGCCCGAGAGATCCAGTGGGCCTGGGCGCAGTCCAGCCTGCCCATCCCTGGGCATCCACTCCCAGCAGTTTGAGTCGGGCACCCTCAGCTCGTTCTGGAGCCCCGGCCCTGACCATCTTCTCGCTGGCCTCAGGAAGCCCGTGGCCACCGCAGTAACCGCCTGCAGGTAGGACCTGCCATGACGAGTGCTCTTCTTGCCCCTGGCTCCGCAGGGCAGGCCCTCAGCTCCCAGACCCCCCAAGACACGCCCACCTTCCGGTTAGACCCCGACTGTCCCAAGGTTGTGCAGCCCCACACGGTGAGGACACCACTTTGCTGGGGTAGCAGGGCCGGGGTGGGGAAGACAGGTGGGAAGGGCCTCTGTGAGAGCCATGCAGGTGCCCCCAGGGTCCTGCCCGGCCCCTCCCCAGCTCAGCCTCCGGCCCCTCTTCTCCCTTAGATGTCCTCCCATTCACCAGGAGCTTGTCCAGAGCCTGGCCATCTGGTGCAGCCTGTGCCACTGCCCAGACCCCACGGCTCCCCCGGCTCCCGGCCGCCGGCCCCACCCCCAGCCTGTGTGGCATGCAGCAGGCAGCAGGGCGCCTCACCTGTGTAGCCGATCTTCTCGAAGCTGAGCAGGCTAAAGATGCTGTTGTAGAGCTGCATCTCCTTGCGGTGGCTCTGGTCCATCTCGTCCAGGATCTCCATCAGCTCATTGCCCGTCTTGGTTGGGTGGGCACACGCGGCCTCGTGCACTGTCAGCTCGTGGAAAGGGCCGTGCCATGGGCAGCCGATACGCTTGTACTTGCACTGCGTCACCCTGGGGAGGAGGTGAGCCCTGCGGTCACACCCGCGCCCCATGGAAGGTGGCTGTGCCAGTGGGTCTCCAACCAGCCCTGCTCACACAGACCGCTCCCTGAAGGACATGTTCCCCACGTGCCGGCCCTCAGGAAGGGGTCAGAGTGCGTGAGAGCCTGAGAAGGAGCAGGGCATGTGTGAGCTGTGCGTGTGCATGCCCCCTGCACCCACGGCCATGGGGCCTCTCTCCACAACGGTCCTGGGCCCCGCGTGGCTTCACTGCAGGGGAGGCTCGGCAGCCTGGCCCCCTGGAGGGGGGGATTCGGGTGCTAGTGCCACCATCACGCTGTGCTCCCAGAGCCCCTGTGCTGGCCACACTTTTCTGGCCCAGGGACACCACGGACAGTCTCTAAGGAAGAAGCCACCACACAGCCACAAGGAACCCTGGAGGGCCAGGATAACGTTCAGACGCTTCCAGTTGCAGATCTAAGCCCCCGAGTCTGCGGAGCCTCCTGCCCGTCCCCTCCACGGCCTGGGAGCTGAGCAGCTTTGCACTAACCCGGCCCTGTGAGGTCGCCACCGGGCGGTGTGTGTGGAGGCAAGCCCCCGGCAGGCAGGCCAGGCGGCCCAGGTGCTTACCTGTCCTGGCACTCCTCTTTCTGGTGCCTCTCCAGGAGGGAGCGGGGGAACTGGCACAGGCAGAAGCCACACTCAGAGGGCAGCTCGCTCACGGCCTTCTCCACGGCCAGGTTGCGGCAGCAGAGGCTCTTACTGATCTCGCAACGACAGTTGGGGCACGTGGCTTGCTCCTCCTTCAGCCGGGCATCTGCTAGTAGGTGGATAAAACAGCCAGCGCACATCAAGTGCCCATTAGTACACTGCGGAGAAGGAAAGGGAGATGAAGCTCACGGACCTGCGGGGCCGCGCAGATGCGCGCCCGCCCCCCGGCCGGCCCCTCCCAGGGGCTGCGGTGCAGGGGCCGTGGGTAGGCTGCTGCCCGACAAGCACAGGCTGCCACTCCCACTCCCGAGGGAGGGCCAGGCTGTCCTCCCGGAGCCCTGTGCACGCGGCCAGCAGGATCCCCATGGCGAGGGCGGGTCTCAAGGTGGCCCTCATTGGCAGCAGAGGTTCGGGCTCTTCACTGTGGTGGCCCACCGGCGGGCACTGGGTGGGCCACACGGGGGCTTTTCCCATCCAGGGGCTGGAGACTGTCCCCAAAGTCCACCACAGGGCCGATTCAGGGACGCCCACGGAACGCGGGCTCTCAGCCAGCTGCCCATACCGAGGCAGCTGCACCCTCAGCCTGGCCCCGCCACTCTAGCCTCCTGGGCCCGCACAGGTGAGCAGGCAGCTGCCACCCGCCCAGTGGGGCTGGCTACCTGGAGGGGACCTTCCCAAGGACCGGTGGCACAGAGCCATGGTTGGCGGGGAGGCCCACTTGGCCCAGGACAAGGCACGTGGGCAGCGTGCGCCTGCAGGAGCGTTGCTGGCTTTGGGCCTAGGAGCCAGGCCCCTCCCTGGCTGAGAGCCTGTGGATCCAAGGAACAGACGATACCGTCGGCGACCTGCCCCTCCCTGCCGGGGGTCCTGGCGTGTGGACAGTGGGCTGCCGGCTCAGCTACCTCGGCTCTCTCACTGGCTCCACACACCTCCTGAGCACCCACTTGGTGCCCTTGAGACACATGGCAGGCTATGGGCCTGGGCCTGCAGGGGCTCACGGGGTTGGGGGAGGAGAGGCCCACATGGGAACCAGAGGTACAAGAGCAGACAAGCTGTGTCCTCCAGGGCAGACACGGCAGTCTTGGAGCCCGGGGAACACTGGTGGGAGTGTGGGCCCCCCCGCCGAGGGCACCTATCTCCATTGGGAGACGCCCAGTGGCTGAGGGCAAGTGGGCAGGCAGTGCTTCCACAGGCTTCCTTGGGGCCCAGGACCCTTTTGTGACTGGGATCCAGTGCGGTAGAGGGACTCACATGGCCACTGCCAAGCCACGCCTGCACACGATGGGGTCCTTGGTAAACACCAGGGGTCCGTGCACCCTGAGCTGAGGGCTGCAAGAGGCTGAGTGAACTCTTAGCGCCTGCGGTTCGTGCTTGGGGTCCAGTGAGTGATGGGACCTATGTGCTGAGGACCAATGGTGGGGCCGGGGACAAAGGCCTCAGTCAGGATCCAGGTCCACACAAACACCCTAGATCAGCTGCACTCAAATCTTAATTTCTAAGTCAGGTCAAAAGTTAAGATGTGCGAGACGAGGAGGGGACTGGCAAGGGCCGGCCAGCACCTGCTCTGGACACACAGCCTGGCTGGGGGTTGTGAAGCGAGGCTGGTCCCGAGAGCGGCCAGGGAGGAAAAGCAGTCTGCCCCGTCCACTGCCCGGGGTCAGTGGAGAAGCCAGAGACGCGATGAGTGGAGGAGAGGGTGGGGGGACACGGCACCATAGGCTGCTGCCACCCTGTGGGAAGCCCAGACCAAGAACCCAGGTCACATGTGTTCTCAAAGCCCCACCAAGGGCCTGAGCCCAAGAGGGCCTCTGGCTTCACCGTGCCACAGCCCCAGAGAGAGGATCGCTATGGCTTCTAGAAGGCAGAGAGGAAGCAGTACGTGGCAACCTGACCACTCAGTCACGGGAGGAGGAAGCTGCAGGGCCCCCAGAAGTGAGGCCAGACAAGGCAGCACTGGGCTTGCTGAAGTCCCAGCCGCTGCCTAGCACCCCAGTGAAGAAGCCAGGAAGGCCTGGGGACCCCACACTACTGTGTGGTCAGCTCTAGTTCTACAGGCCCCAAGGCAGGGCCCGCGGCTTCAGCAGAGAGCAACAGCCACTGCTAGGCCCAACTCAGCTGGCTTCTCCTGTCTCTGGTGGCCCAGCCAGGGCGTGGGCCTGCAGGCGAGACTCGGGGTGGAGTCCTGGGAGGTCCTGAGGGACCCGAGGCTGCCAACTGTGTGACTGCTCACTCCTAGCGCTGCCCTGAAAGCCCACTGCTCTGGAGCAGAGGGTGTGACCTGCGCACCCCCCTGGCAGGCCTTTCCTCAGAACCTGGGGGCCGCAGGAGTTCCCAGCCTCCAGGGCCAGTCCCCACCCCACCCCCCCAGAGCCTCCAGACCCAACACAGGCTCAGGTACTAGGGCACCTGCCCTCTGTTGGGCTCTGGGGAGGTGGGGGCACTGCCCCTTTAGCCCTAACAGCTCAGCTCTGAATCGGAATGCGGCTAACCAGCAAGATGCTCCCAGTGCTGCCGGCCTGCCAAGGGACGAGCCAACGTCCACACGTGGCTAGTCCCTTACCGGCTGCCCAAGGTACGCTCTCTCGGTGGACCCAGGTGGCCAGCCTTGGCCCCAGCACCTACCCAGCCCAGGCAGTCTGTCCACAGCAGGAGAGTCACCGTGCTCCAGAGCCCTCCCCACCAGCCAGGCTCCCCCTCAGCCTCCAGAGCAAGACCCAACTCTGCACGGAGGCCTGGCCCAGGGCCTCTGCGGTGGTCGGGCTGGACTGTACCTGCCCCATTTTGCCCATCCAGAAGCTGGGCCCCAGAGGGCTCAGCACAGCGTTGGCCATATGCCAAGCCTCTGACAGACAGCACAAGCCAGGGCAGTCAGAGTGCCCCACGCTACGTGCCAGGGCCAAGCCCCCGAGAGCTTGGGCAGTTCCAAGGAGCAGTTCCTGCAGTGCCCAGGATGGGCTGCCTTCCCACCACCTGCCAGGAAGACCCTACAGACAGGGAGGGCTACAGAGGGGGCTCCACGACGCAGGACCTTGCAGGGCCTCCCAGGCCCTCCCAGGACAGATGCTGGCCAGATCCCACAGGTCACCAGCAGTATGCTCTGAGGCTGGTCACAACCTTCTCTGGGCCTCAATTTTCTCAGGCACAAAAGACAACAGGGGCCGGGGAAGTACTTCCCTGATAGCACAGTGGATAAGACTCCACGCTCCCAACGCAGGGAGCCTGGGTCAGGGAACTAGATCCCACATGCATGCTGCAACTAAGAGTTCGCATGCCACAGCAAAGGAGACTGCGAGCTGCAACTAAGGAGCCCACGTGCTTCAACTAAGGAGCCAGCGAGCCACAACTAAGGAGCCCACAAACCACAACTAAGGACCCGCCTGCCACAACTAAGACCCAGCCCAACCAAATTAAAAAAAAAAAAAAAAAAAAGACAACAAGGGGACTTCCCTGGCGGTCCAGTGTTTAAGACTCTGTGCTTCTACTGCAGGGAGCACGGGTTCGAACCCTGGTCGGGGAACTAAGATTCTGCATGCCACATGGTGCAGCTGAAAAAAAAAAAAGTCAACGAGGACAGGACTGGCCTTATTACGCACTGATAGGACCACAAGTGCGACACACAGTGCCCAGAGAACTAATGCCTGGCACCACACTCATCACCCAGCAGAACCCAGCTAGCCCCTCATGCAGCCCCTGCCCGGAAGCCTCAGGAAAGACTCCAGGCACAAGCCTGTGATTTCAGCAAAACCCCCTCTCCCTCTCTCACCCCTGGGTTCCCCAACCCCACCAAGTTGTGCCCAAGCCCCTCTGCAATGGCCCAAAAGTGGGCATTTGTCCCTGCCCCTAGGACATCGCCCAGCAGCCCCTCCCCCTGCCTGCCCAGTGCACCCAGGCCATGCAGGCTGGGGCCTCTATCTGAACCAGCTTCCCCCTGGGGGAGCTGAAGGAACTGTCCGGACTCTTGAGGAGGAGCCCTGGCCCCTGGGCCTTGGGACAAAAGCAGGTCTTAGAAAATGCCCCCCAGCTTCTGGGGGCCAAGTCCTCAATCAGTAGGCCTTTTAGGCCTGGAGTCCACAGTCCCCTCAAACCCTGGGGTGCCCCCCAACTCCGCTCTTTACCACTAAAGGAAGGCTCAGCACCCAGACTCATGTGAGCAGCCCCATCTCCAAAGCACAGCGGAGGGTACCCACCCCCAAAGTGCCCCTCAGCCCAGCTGGAGGCCCCCTTCACCAGGCCCAGCAGGGCCTCACAGCACCCCACACACCCCTGCACACTCGGCCTGAGGTTTCCTTGACCTCTTCCATTAAGGGGCCCGGAAGGGACCATGCAGGGTCTGAGACACACAAGTGTCTCAGGGGAAGCCAGGACTGCAACCTTCCACCAGGTTTTGGGTTTGAAGTTCTGGGCCAGCAGTTCCTGATGTCACAGCACCCCGAGACTCGGGGACTTGGGTGGGGGGCCGTCAAACCTGCAGCCAGGCTCTTGCTCAGAGCCCAGGTGCTGCCTGGATCAAAAGGTAACTCAAGTGACAAACCACCACTACAAAAAGCACAATTTCGCATCTAGTCAGAGACCAGAAGCGTGCTCTTCCCTCTGCCCTTGTCTTGGATAGCTAAGCAGATATATTTTCAAAGCTTTTTTCTCAAAGCATGAGCCAGCCATAGTCTTGGAGCTGGGTAAGAGGGTCCCAGGCCATGTGGTGGGCAGCCCCATTGGAGATTCCTTAAACATCACCTCGAACAGAGTCTGCAGCACCAGGCAGGTCGACAGATGCCAAAACGGCGCACTTGGAAGCTCCCCAAGGCGGGCACCCACATTGGCCAGGACGCAAGCAGAGATGGAGCCACCCCTGCTTCCTGGGCCTTTTACCCACATGGCTGCCAACGAGCTAACCAAGCCAAGTGGGCTGAGCCGAGTCCTGGCGGGGACAGGAAGCGCAGCAGGACACCCTCAATCCTCCCACAGGACAGATGGTGTCAAGTGCCCAGGCAGGTGGGATGGGACAGGCGTCCTGTAGCAGGGATAGGAAACGACCTCGGTGCAGGGGTGCTGCCTCAGTGGGGCCCACGAGGAGCAGGAGTGGGCAGGGGCAGGGACGGGAGAGGGCACCCAGGCAGCAGGGGCAGGAGAGCAATGGGCTGAAGGGGCAGGTCTCAGGTCTGAGGCAGGAGCAGCGGGCACAGGGGCCAGAGGCCAGTTGGTGCCACATACTGTGACAAAGGCCCCCTGCCTACTCCTCCACCCCAGTGGGGGTCACAGGAGGCTTCCTGGCTGAGAACCAAGTTGGGGTGGGAGAACTCTGCGGCCCCTCCCTCCAGATGTTGGTCTGCGGCTCAGGGCCTCAGCTGACACGAGCGGGGTCAGGGCCAGGTCCACCTCGTGTGAAGGGCTGGAGGAGAGTCCCAGATGGGGTCAGGGATCAGGCTGCGGCTGCAACGATCCAGGCACCACCCACTGAGGCTGTGTTTCCCCAAAGAAGGCAGAGGACCCAGCTCACATCGCCCTGGGGCCACGGGGCTGCATTCAGAGCAGGTGCCAGCACAGCTGCCCGTTGCCGGCTCCAACACAGAGCTCCTATGTGCACATCACTGCTGCATCCCCGGCCCTCCTACCCCTAGCTGGTTGCCCGCTGCCGTGCCCACCCAGGACCCTAGAAAGTGGCTGCACACCTTGTCAGACCAGTCACCAAGAATACACCTAACACCCACACGGAGAACATCAAAGCCAGCACCTGCCATACCAGTTGTAGCCCTGACCTGACCTGACCTGACCTAACGCAGGTCACGGTGAGAACCATTTGCACGAGTGCCCTGGTCTGACACCAGAGCAAGAATCCCGACCCAGGTGGTGTGATGTACTGGACCCATGGCGGAGCCAACACTGTGGGGCTCAGATCAGGGAGCAGGCGACCAAGCCTAACCGTGCAGCCCGTGTCTGCTCTCACCACCACCCAGGCTTCCCCAGAGGCACGGAGGCAGGGGATGGTAGCCGGAGAGCAAGCTCTTGAGTTACTGCGTACCCAGCCACATCCAGAGGCCCATGGAGATGCCCCTGTGGCCCCAGTGCCAGGCACAGTGTGCAGGGCTCAGCACGGTCACTGGCTCTTCTCCTCACCCCAGAACTGGGTACCATCTGAAACAGCCCTCAGATGCGGAGCACTGCCGGTGCTTGCCCCGAACCACGTATCTTGGTGGGGTCAGGCAAAACGTTGCCTATAGGAACAGAGAGCAAAACATACCACATGCCTGAGGCAGGTCCACCAGAGACAGCCCGTCAACGTGACTCACCAAAGAAGGCCGGCAGAAGCGGAGGGGCTGAGCCCAGGCCCAGAAGCGTTGGCGAGCAGTGGGCCCCAACCAGGGGCACACAGAGCTCTGCGTCCTCGTTTCAAGGCAGCTCATGTGGAACCTGTGCTGTCCTTGACCAAATCATCCTGAGAGCAAACCCAGCTCTGATGCCAACCAGGCAATGGGGTGGGCCTCCGGGCCCATCTCGATCCCCCCTCCCCCAATAAATGTCCCCATCCAGGGTGGCTGTGAGAGTAATGCGGACCACTGCACGCAGCAAGGAGCCACCAAGAAGCCTTCCCTCGGGCACCCCACACCCCAGGCTCCAGGGTGGGCACGGCTGTGCATCCATGCCCCATGGGCCCCCATCACACGGCAGGTCTTCCAGCAGCCAAAGCGAGTTCTGACCCGTGGCAGAGTTCCAGCCAAGCCTTCTAGGGCCAAGGGCTCTCCCACTGATCACACGCTCCAAAGCTTTCTCCCAGCCTCTAGAGATGAGAGGGAATCAACTCCCTGCCAAGACCCGGGTGTCACTTGGGAAGAATGAAGGTGGGGCAGAGAGCTTGTACCAAAACCCACAGCTCAGCATTGGTGGGCTCTCCTCACTCAGCGGGCCCGTTCCCAGGGAAGCCACTGAGCAGAGCCCACTAGGCCACGGGGAAGGCCACAGGCCAGGTGGCCCAGAGCCTTCATTCCCCATCAGAGCTGCTCAGCCACCTGCCTCCTGCCAGCCCAGAGCTCAGCTACCAGCACGGTGCGGGCCGGTTTGAAGCAGCCAGGCTCAGAGGCCCGGTCACCAGGGGCTCCGGCTAGAGGCAGAAATGCAGCTCTCTGTGCTGAGTGGACCCAGAGCTGGCACCACATGGCCGGTTTTCATGCCAGGTCCATCTCCAGCCCACTCACACGAGGAGAGATGAGGAACCCCTTAATCCCCCTGGGACCCCCCCACCATTGGCTTGGCTTCCTAGACTCTCACTCAAGGCCCAAGGAAGGAAGAGTGCTTTTGGGAGGATCAAAAGGTCGTGGGCAAGCCTAAAAGGCCAGAGAAAGGACAAGTCCTGAGGTGCACCCCCAAGGCTGAGGCGGTTATGAGAAGTGCTACCCCAGTTTGCACTGGGCCAGGAGGCCTGTGGTACTCCTGAGCTAGGGCCTCTGGCCAGGAGCTTCCCAAAGCCCAGGAGGGTGGGTTGAAAGGCAGTGTCCTCTCCCCAAGGAACTCAACCCACTTCCCCACCAATGCCTCTTCTCCCTCCGTCACCCAGGCACACTGGGATCCTCCAAAGCAAACTCGTGCCAGAGCGGGAAAGATTTGGAGATCCAGAGGTTGGGGAAATGGCAATTCAGAATAGCCTGCCCTGTTTACTACAAAAATGGCCCTCGCACCACAGCCCTCACTCTGAGCATAAGCAGGGGGACAAGGCCCCACCGGCCATGTCCAGCTCCTGTAAATGCAAAGAAAGGTGACAGGGTACCTGTTTCATTCCTCAAAGGGGCTGGGGGTGTGGGGGTAATCAGAGATGGGGGTTGACGTGCAGAGAGACACACAACGGAGAAAGCAGAACACTGCGCAGTGACCCTGGGACCAGAGTGTGACCCTGCTGCTACAGGGTGCACGAGTGAGACCCCCTGGGCTAAGTACCCTCTCTGGCAGCCCTGAGCGGGTTAAGGACTCTGAGTCCGGCCACCAGGCTGGCTCTTCAGACAGAAGGGAAGAGGACAGACCTCCTGGAGCACCGGTAGCCTAGGAAGCCAGACCTGGTGTGGGTGAGGTGGGATGTGGTAGGAGCCCAGCCTGAGGCACAGCACGTCCAGAAAGCACTGGATTGGGCGGGGGCGGGGGCTGGGACTGGAGAAAAGACTCAGGCTGTGGGGCTTGATGTGGGCAGTTCATCCGGACCAGGAATGAGGGGAAGGGGTGGGGGAGGGCAAAGAGGTGAGCCCCTCCCTTCTCAACTTTCTTCCAAAAAGAAGTGACAAGGGAAGGGGATTCTTCCACACCAAAGGGTAAAGGGATACGGGACGAGCATGAGGACAGGTTTGGGGGGGGGGTGTCTGCAAAAGAACCGAGAAGAAACACTTGAGGAAGAGCAAAGACCAGGGACCCCCAGAGCCCAGGGAGCTCAGGGCTGCGCGGAACAGGCTCAGAAGTGGGGAGGAGCACGGGCATCTGTCGCCAGCTTTCTCTGGGGTCAGCTTGAGGGTGGGCTGAGGAGTGCTGAGAAAGGGGCAACAGGGGAACCTGGAAAGAAAAGGGGCGTCCAAGTGGGAGACAGGAGATTCCCATCAGGAAATAAGGGCAGTCAAAACGAGAAAAAAAGGAGGTTCAGATCAAGAAACAGGAAAGTTCCCAGAGGACGAGAATGAGGAGCTTCCGAAGAGGCGCCAGAGTCCCACCTCTGGGCCCCAGGGCTCGGGCCTGGCCTCCGAAAAGACGCGGTGCCGGGGGGCCGGCCGCGGCGGGGCTGGAGCCGAGCCGGGTCTGGCCGGCGGCCCTACCTGGTACACGGAGGCCTTGGGCAGGTCCAGGCAGACCGTGCAGCACAGAACCGAGTAGAGCCGCTCCTCCAGCTTCCCGCTGCCCGCCGCCGCCGCCGCCGCCGCCGCCTCGGCCGTCTCGGCCGCCCGTAGCCGCTTCTTGGGCGGCGCATCGGAGTCGCCAGCCGCCTCCTGCAGCTGCCGGGCGCCGGCCAGGCCCGCCTCGTCTGGGATCCCGGGCCCCGCCGCCTCGCCCAGCGCCGCCGCCGGCCCCGCAGACGCTCCGGCCCCGGCCCCGACCCCGGCCCCGGCCCCGACCCCGGCCGGCACGGCACCGGCAGGCCCCGCGGCCGGGCCGCCCCCGCCGGCCTCCTCGGCGCCGGACATCGCGGCCGGCCGGCCCGGCGGGCGGGTGCCGGCGCGCTCCCGCGGCTAGAGGTTAGGGGCGCCGCGCGCTCCCTCCGCCCTCTCGCCGCCGCCGCCGCCGCCGCCGCGACCCCGCAGCCCCGCTCCCTGCGCCGCCGCCTCAGTGGTTTCGGCCCGCGCGTCGCCCCGCAGCCGCCGCGGCCACCGACCCCGGCGCGGCCGCCATCTTTGTTTTCCCTGTACGCTCCCCCACCCCGCCGCCGCCTACGCCCCCTTGTTCTCTTAGTCACGTGAGCGGAGCGAGGCCAATGGGAGGGCCGCTCGGGGAGACAGCGCGACGGCCAGAACCAATGGGCACGCGAGGGCCCGCCCCTGCATAAGGTGGGAGGGGCCCCGGGCGACCCGCTGAGGGGCGATCTTTGAGGCCCGAATAGTCCTGGTATCAGGGCTGAGCGCGGTGCTTCCCGCCAGTCCGGCCCGGGACCACACGCCTTGGGTGCCCCGGAACGGAGGGCAACCTTGGACCCCCACGTCCATATGTGCCTGCGCCTTTGTGCCCGGACGCCCAGGCTAGCGTGCGCGGGGCTCTGGCCTGGCTGGCCGGAGCGAGAAACTGCCGGCCACCTCTCCCCTCCTGTGCGGGAAGAGATGTGCTTCCACAGGACGCGAGTGCAGGGACTCCCCAAGGGAGGACTCTGGACCCGGAATCTAACCCACTGCTTTGCCCAATCCCGTTTCATAACCCTGGGGTTGGGAGCTGAAGAGGGGTCCGCTGAGGAAAGCGAGGGTCTTAGGAAATCAGGACTTGCCTTGCACAGGCCGGTGGGCAAACGGGTAGAGGTCAAGTCGGCCCTGGGAGGAGATGTACATTTCTGGGAACAGCTGTGGTACGGCCCTCCCCTGCCCCCACCCCAGCCGGCGGCCGGTTAAGGTCACTGCCCCATAGGGCCACCAGCCAGACCTTGCAAGGATATTCAGAACTCCACCGTGTTCCAGGAGAGCAAGGGCTCCTGTATCTTCTCAGTCCAGGGGTCCTCCTTACAAAGGTGCAGGCAGGCCAAGTTGAGTGAGGCCCCCAGGGTTGGTTCCAGCACATTGCCTTCCTTTGCTCAGGGAAACCAGTTGCTGCCCTGGGAGCCTTAGGAAGCTCACTGGAGGCCCTCTCAATCCGACTCAAGAATAGGCAGAGTCCATATTCCTGCTAAATCCCTAAGATTTATTGGAGACCAAGCCTCTCTCTGGATCCACAACTATGGCCCGCCCAGAATCAGGCCCCGAAACATGCCCGGGACCCAGTCCCCCTCATTTTGGTCTAGGCAAGTCCTCACACTGTGCTAGAGAAGGAGATAGTACCCAGACTCTGCCCCCTGACCAGTCACTCTGCAGCAAGCTGGCTTCGGTTGAAGGAGAGTCTCTCCCTAGAGGAGGAGGCCCTAGGAGCAGGACAATGAGGGGAAAGTGGTAGCCAGGGCAGAAGCCTCGCCTTGCTGTCCCCAACCATCACCCCCACTGCAGGCGCTGTGTGTGCAGGGCCCGGTGGTAGGCCCAGCTGCCTCCGGCCAGGGCCCAGCGACAGACGTCCTCCTTCGGCAGCAGCAGCAGTCTGTCCTCCTCCAGCCGGCTCAGGAGGCCTGCGGCGCCGAGCATCACCCCCCCCAACATTCCATAAGTGTTGGTCGTGAAAACAGCCACAATGAGGATGGTCACTGCGACCACCAGCACCACTGCCTGCCCAGCCACAGAGCGGCCCTCAGCACCAAGGTGCTCACCAGCCACTGCCAGGACCATGCCTCCTCCCAGGAGCAGGTTGGCGGAGGAGCAGTCCCCATTCACCCAGTGGAAATCGAAGGCCAGGAGGGGCAGGCCAATGACAGTGGCCACCCAGGCTCCAGCAAGACAGTCTTCATCTGTGCCCAGCCCTGGGGCCAGCATGGTGGCAGCAGCCAGGGCCTGGAGCAGGAAGCCAGCAGCGGCCCCTCGATTTGCCTGTCAACACAGGGAAGGGAGATGTGGATAAAAGAGGCCAGGACCTCCCTTTAAACAGGGAAGGGTCTGAAGGTCTCACAGAAGTCGGGCCCCCACACTTACCTCCCACCACCCTCTAGGGATTTGGGAGTGGGCTACGCCCCTGCCCGGCCCCAGTGTACTCACCTGGGCAGTGCTCAGAGCTGCATACAGAGACACTGATCCCAGCGCCAGGTGGGACAGGGCGGAGCTCCACTCGCGCCCTGGCCTGGGGGCCATGACACGTCGGGCGGTAGTGAGTCTGAGGGAACGGGAAAGGGATCCTCAACTTTGGAGAAGAACGTAGAAGCCGGCGACAGGGGGCCCTAAGGGTGTCTCTCCAGGATTCCCAGGTTCCAGAACCCCATTTCTAAATATTGTTATGGGCTCATCCGAAACTCACAGGAGCCCTGAGGCCACTGGACACAACCTTGGGGAAGAAGAACCTAAATCCGCCGGGAAAAGACGGTGCGGGGCCTGGACTGGGTGGGCGTTAGCTCTGGCGTCCTGGAACCCAAGTCGGCGCAGGGCCTGGGGGAGAGGGGCGCAGGGCCCCACGCTCGGGGAGGCGCCGTCCTCGGAACCCGGCCCGGAAAGAGGGACGGCGCAGGCACTCAGAGACCGCTAAGCTGCGCGACCCCGGCGCAGCGCCGAGCGGAGGCCCAAATCACCCCACCGCGCCGCCCTCTGGCTGCCGCTCCGCCTCCCGCGCCGGGTGTGCGACGGCCCCGCGCCAACCAACGAGAGGAGCGGAGGCTAGAGCGGCCGGAGGGGGGGGGCGGGGCCGGGGCGTCGCGGGCGTGGAGGAGAGCTAGACTGGGTTGTAAGAGTGGGCGGGGCTAGGAGGAGGGGTCTCTGCTTGGTACTGGACGCACACGCCCGCTGGTTTGGGGGGAGGGAAGGGGCTCGAGGAAGGAGCCGTGAGGGGCGGGGCAGTGAGAGGTGGGGTTAGAGGAAGGGGCGGGTCGGAGTTGGAGGAAGGGGCGATGAGGGGAAGGGCCGAGGAAAGGGAGGCGAGAGGAGGGGTTTCTAGGGGAGGGGCTGAGGAAGGAGTGGTGAGGGAGGGGTCGGGGAGGGGGAGAGGGATTGGAGGAAGGTGCGGTGAGGAGCGGGGCATTGAGGGGAGGGGTTGGAAGAAGGGGCCGAGGAGGACGTAGGGCGGAGTTGGAGGAAGGGGCGGTAAGGAGAGGGGCTGAGGAGGGGGCGGGGCCGAGTAAGGGTATTGAGGGGAGGGGAGGGCGGCGCGGGGAGGGGTTGGAGGAAGGGGCCGAGAAGGAGGTGGAGGGGAGGGGTCGGAGGAAGGGGCGGGAGGGGAGGCTCGGAGAGGGGAGCGCTCGGTGGAAGCGGCGATGAGGGGAGGGGCCGAGAAAGGGGCTTGAGGGGAAAAAAGGTTGGACACCTGCGGGCGGAAGGCTCTGGGTGGGTACAGCCGCGCGAGGGTCCTTCGCAGAGGACCGGTAGGGATTCTGGAAGAGGAGGTGCGGGGCCGTACCGAGGGGGCGGCCGCCAGAGCATGCGCACGGGCTCTGCAGCGGTCGGGCGCGGAGTTGGGGCGCGGGGACGCGGGGCGGCGCGAAGCGGGGCCCTCTGCCGCCCCGCGCTCTCATGTACGCCTTCTACTCGCTGCTCATCTACATCTTCTACAGCCTCTTTCGCAGGGATGGCGGGGCCGCGGCGGCCGCCGACCCTGGGAACCCCGCCCAGGTGAGCGGGGGCGGGCGCAGCTCGGCCGGCGACCCCCTTCCGGAGAACGGTTTTGCAGGCCGGCGCTGCGTAGGTCCCGGGGCGCTGACGCGGGGGAGGGGCCGTGCCGAGGACCCCGTCTCTGGTGTTGGAAGCTGAGAGCCCGGCTCCAACCCCTCGGGCTCAGTTCTCGGAGGCAGGGAGCCCCATGGGCTGCCTGGCCTCGCCTGAGGGACTCCCCCCCGCTCCCTCCCTAGAGTGCCCGCGGCAAGCCCGGGGGTCGCCGCCGCCCCGACCAGCCCACTGCAGAGCTGTGGACCGAGCTGACCGGCCTGGTCGGTAGGTACTGTTGGTGCATCGGGAGTGCTGCGTCTCCCGGGGCAACGAGGGAGCGCCGCCGTCCGAGAGATGCAGGGGTGCCCGTGCCCTCATTGGGAGGGAGGGAGCTGGCAGGTGCCGGCTAGTGGCCTAGCATCCGACACGTGACCCAGCACGCCTACCCATCCCACTCCCTCGCAGGCTGCTCGGAGTCCGAGGATGGGCCGGGAGGGGCAGCGGAGGGCCGTCCGGCCGAGGTCTCACTGGAGGAGGCTCTCGTGCGTCTTGCGGAGTTCCTCTCAGTCCAGCTGGGGGCGGAAGAGAGCTTCGGGAATTCTGCCGACCTGAGCAAGGTAAGCAGAGTTGAGATTTCTAGGGCAACCTGTTCTGTGTTCTCAGGCCTACTGATTTCCATCCATACCCCTGTATCCTCTCCACCCGGCCCCATCCTTTTCCACTTGGATTTTTATTTCTTTCCCAGCCTGGTGATGTTCCCCCACTGTTGACAGTGACCGGTCAGCTCTTGGCCCTCCTGGCATGGATTCGGAGCCCCAGGGGGAGGCAGGTCCTGCCCCAGGCGACACAGCCAGCCTCAGGGGTGCAGCCCCCCACTCCTGCTGGTGCGTAAGGAGTAGTGAGTTGAAGAGGGAGTTTGTCCAGGGAGTGACGCCCACCAGAACCCTAGCAGCCAGATGTGAGGTGTCCCTTCCTTCAGGCCAAAGAGCTCTTCTGTCCTAACTGGGTCCACCCCACCCCAGGATCCCCATCCCAAGAAGAAAGCCCTCCCGTTTCACCAAGGGGTGAGGCCCAGGGGCAGCAGCTTCCTCAGTTAGAGGAAGACCAGAGAGCTTGGCAGCGGCTGGAACAGCTTATCCTTGGACAGGTGAGGGGCCCAGGAGGCAGTGGGGGGATGGGGGGGTCTGGAAGGGGACTGGAAGGAGGCGTTCCACCCGGTGCTCTTTCCTCCTTTCCAGCTGGAAGAGCTGAAGCAGCAGCTGGAACTGCAGGAGAAAGAGCTGGGCCAGCTGCGTGTGGGAGTGGTGAGGCTGCTGGGGTGGGGGCTGGACAAGGGGGACATGAGAGGGTCTCAGCCTCCAGGTGAGTTTTGAGGGCTTCCTTCTCTCCCAGGGGGCGACAGACTCGGAGAAAAGGGTTCAGCATCTGACTCTGGAAAACAAGGCCCTGAAACAGAGCCTGAGCCTTACTCGGGACCTCCTGCTGCACTGGGGCCCCGCCCCCCCCAACAGGGCCCCCCAGGTATCCTGCTCCTTAGCTGCCACTGTCCCTGCAGCCCGGGGCTCCTGCACCCTGGTCTCTAGCAACACCACCTGGGCTTTCTCAGGACCTTGTGCTCACTGGAGCAGAGGCAGGGAGCCTCCTCTGACCCTTCAGACCTGAGGCCCGGACTGTGGGTGGCAAATGCACGGTAGCCCCTTCAAGGAGGCTGATGCCTATGAGAGAATCCCCTCCTTTCAGTCCATGGTTTCTCCCAGTGACTGACTCCAGGAGAGCAGAGAGACGTGGGGAAAGGAGCCCTGCATGGATTGGGAGGCGGGTGTGTGACCAGCTTTGTGAGCCCCTGTCGACTTGACTTTCTCATCTGTAAAACGGCGCAGCTGGAGCGCCCCTCCCTGAGCTTCCTCCTGGCTCCACACTTCAGCTGCCCCACTCCCCTTGCAGGAACAGGAGGAGGCAGAGGCACTGCTGGAGCTCCGGGGCCGGCTTCAAGAGGCCCAGGACACCACAGAAGCTCTCCGAGTCCAGGTGGGCTCTGGGCCCAGGGGCTGGGAAGTCTGGGGCTCTGGGGAGGGGGTGTCTGAGGCAGAGCCTGGTAAGTGCCTGTTTCCTCAGTGACAGGGCTGGGGTTGGGTGGGGCAGCTAGGGGTGCAGGAGGTGCAGCTTCAGGGCCTTCGGGGGGCCCTCCGGCAGCTCCAGCAGGAGGCTGAGCAGAAGTGCAGGAGGGAGCTGCAGCAGATGCGCGGGCAGCTGGCAGGTAAGGGCTGGGCTCCGGAGCTCATGGGAAGGCTGTGGGGTCTGGGCTTTCCCTCACAACAGCCTTCCTGCCCCCAGGACTTCGTGCTCGCATGGCCAGCTTGCGTCAGGGCTGTGGGGACCTCCGAGGACTGGTCAGCACCTTTACCCAGAGCTGCCAGGGTTCGCTGAGCGAAGCCCGGGGCCAGGTCAGGACCACTCGCTCCCCGCCCTTGCACTTGTTCTCTGTGCAGCCTCGTCACTGGCCTTCCCTTGGGGAACCCCTGCTCTCCCTTCCTTTGCAGCCCCAGGGTCTTGTCTCGTCTACTGCAAATCTTAGGTTCTGGAACCAGAACAACTGTGTTCTGTGCAAACTGGGGTGACGGTGAATCCCTCACAGGATTGCCGGGAAGCCCATGGTCCTCCTCGGGTCCCTGAGCTCCATCCCAGGCCCACTGAATGACGCCCCAAGGGTCTGAAGCCACTGAAAGTTGTGGATCCCCACAGCTGGGGGCCACGTGGTGGATATTGCCCTCAGCACCCCATCCCTCGCTCTCTTCCCACTGCCTTCCCCTTCCTCACCTTTCTGTGCCCCCAGGTATCGTGGGCCCTGGGGGCACTGTCAGCGGGCGGGGCTGGGACTCAACTCCTGGAGGCACAGCAGGGGCCCCCAACTGGATGCCCAGGGCGGCTGCTGGAGCTCAAGGGTATGGCAGGCTTGGGGAGAAAAGGGCTGGGGCAGCAGAGGTGGGGGACATGGGGGCTCTCCATGCTTCAGGATCTGGGAGGCAGCCCCCTGATCTGATCTCCACCCCAGGAAACATCCGTGTGCTCTGTCGGCTGAGGCCAGGGACACCCTCCAACTTGGTGAGCTTAGAGCCCGGCCCGGGTGGCACTGTCACCACCTGCTATCGAGGGCACCAGCGTCGCTTCCGCCTGGACTGGGTCTTCCCTCCACACGCCAGCCAGGAGGAGGTGATGCTCCACCCTTTCACCTGTGTCAGCTGTCACTCAGAGTTCCCTGGAGACCAGAGAAGGCTCCTGTCTGTCTGCCCTCCCAGGAGAGAGGGCGGCTGGACTCCAGCAGGGAAGGGGAGGGAGCCGGAGGGTCTGGGAGGCAGGACTGGTATGCTAGCTGGGCACCTACTTTCTTTCCAGGATTTCCGCTTTGCATCCCCCCACCAAACTCTGCAGGCTGGGGGAGACAGACTTTATGGCTTAAACAGGAAGATTAACATTTTCAAAAGTAACTTTGTGCCAGGAAACGAAGGAAAATGAACATGTTTGAGGTGATGGTTACTCAGGGGGCTGTGGAGCATGGCTGGGGTGCTGTTGTTGTTGTGAGGTCAGTACTGTGACCTCCTTCCCGCAGGCTTCACTGGCTGCCCACTCCCCTGGCCCAGGGTCCAGAGATGGTCAGCTCTGAGGGTGGGTAGCTCTCCTTGCTTTGTTGGCAAGGGGAGTGGGGGGGCACAGGTGAGCTTCCAACCCCAGCCCCCCGCTGCCTCGTTTCCCGCACACTATCTTCACTGCACACCAACTTGCAACTAGAGCTCAGGAAACAAGGCTGAGAGCTGGGAGGGGGTGAAGCGAGGAGCAGAGCTATCGGAGACCCAGACCTGTGCTGGCCTCACGGGGGACGGACTGTGATGAGAGTGCCTGGCAGGTACTCCCTTCCTCACTTTTTGGGGCACCGCAGCCGTTTTCCACCTACCTCTATTTACCCCCCATACCACCCCCACCCTGTCTTCAGCCTCCATCCCAACTGCAGCCCTGAACAGGGGCCCCTCGTCTACTGTCCTCTGGGTAGCCTTCCTAGACAGGGTCCTCCACTTCTGGCTGAAAGAGCCGAAGGGCTGTTACTGGGCTCCCTCACCTGTATTCCCCATCTCTGTCTGCAGTAGCGCCCCCGACGCTCCTTTCTAGTCATGGAATCTTAGCAACCTCACTGGCAATTCTGGATTCTGCCCTCGTAGCTGGCAACCAAAATTTCAAAGAGATCTGACAGCCCAGTGGTTACCCGCCCCCTTCTGGCACAAAAGCTGGCCGACTGTGTCATTGCTCAAGAGGCTGCTGCTGGTGTCCAGTTGCCAAAGGACGCAAGTCCCAGCTCCATCTCCCCTTCACCTGCCTCTCTGCACCCTCCCAGGGCCCGACTTCCAGGATCCTGGTTGCCCACCAGCCTCCACACATGGGACCCTCTGGGTTCATCTTTTACGTGCCAAGTGCTGCACTAGTTCTCTTGGTCTGCATTCTCACTTAATCCTCACAACAGGTGCCACTACAGCCCTCATCTCACAGAGGGCAAGATGAGTGACTTGCCTCCAGTCACACCCAGGGTTTGAACTTGGCCATCAAGCCCAGGGTCTGGGCTCTTGCCTGCTACACCCCCAAGCCTTCCAAGCAGTCAATCGTCAGGATTCCAATACTCTGCATCACCTGTTCCTGCTCCCTGTCACGTCCCTTCCCTACTTTGCCTGGCAAATTCTGGCAAATGCCACCTTCTCTAGGGAGCCTCACCTGTCTGTTGGGAGATCCACTCTTGCACTGTGCTCCCCTAGAGCCAGCCTCCTTCCAGGGGAATCAAATTTTGTTCACAGCTTGCCCCAGGTCCTGGGGCTTAGGGCCCCTCCCAACCCCTCCTACCCCTAGGTCTTCAGGGAGCTGGAGTCGGCTGTGCTGTCCTGCCTCGGAGGCTACAGTGTCTGCATTTTCACCTACGGTCAGACAGGGACGGGAAAGACCTACAGCATGGAGGTGGGAAAGGGGGCAGTCTGGGTGGCTTCTGGGGCCAGGGGCTGGGATGTGAGCCCGATGAGGCACCCCACCCCCTCCCCAGGGCCCACCTGAGGACCCTGGCATAGCTCCTAGGGCGCTGCAGTCACTGTTCCGGGAGATGGGAACAGGGGGACAGCACCACGTGACCCTCAGCATGGTGGAGATCTACAACGAGGCTGTCAGGTCAGGGCCGCAAACAGTGCCTCCTCCCCGCCCGGGGCCCCAACTTCGGGCTCCGCCCTTCAGAACTCCCAACAGAGCCTTCCCCCTTTTCGCCAGGGACCTCCTAGCCCCAGGGCCTCCCCAGCGCCTGGCAGTGAGGCAGGGCCCAGCAGGCGAAGGGGGGATCCAGGTGGCTGGCCTCACCCACTGGGACGTGCCCAATCTGGAGTCGTTGCACCAGGTGAGGGTGCCCGGTGGGGCCACGCAGCCCTCCAAGCCCCCGCCCTGTACTCCCACCTGGGCCGCGGACGCCGCAGCAGGCCAGCCCTGTCCTCCGTCCTCCAGATGCTGAACCTGGGGAGGAGCAACCGGGCCACCGCCGCCACAGCCATGAACCAGCACAGCTCTCGTTCGCACGCCCTGGTCACGCTGACGCTGCGCACGGCGTCCCCATCAAGCGGTCCCGGCACCGCAGGTACCTCGGCGTCTGAGTCCTGCGGGGGGCTTCGCTGCACCCGAGACCGGGCCTCCCTCCACGCCGGGCTCGCTCGCCCCTGCAGGCACGCTGCACCTAGTGGACCTGGCAGGGTCCGAGCGCGCCTGGAAGGCAGGGGCGGCCGGCACGTCGCATGAAGACCGGGACGGCGCTCAGCGTCTGCGGGAGGCTCGGACCATTAACCGCTCGCTGCTGGCGCTGGGAGGAGTGATGGCTGCGCTGCGGGCTCGCCGGCCACACGTGCCCTTCCGCGACTCGCAGCTCACGCGCCTGCTGCAGCCCGCACTGGGCCCCGGCGCCACCGCTGTGCTGCTGCTGCAGGTGGGGCCGGGCGGCCGCGGCCCGCGGGAGGGTCGTTTGCATGCCAGGCGCCGCCCACCCGGGCCCGCCCACCAGCGCCGCTCCTCGCAGGTCTCCACGCGGCCCGAGGATCTCGGCGAGACCGTGTGCTCGCTCAAGTTCGCCGAGCGAGTGGGGCGAGTGGAGCTGGGGCCTGCTAGGCCCCGCAGGGCCCCGCGCTCCGGGACGCCCTCCTCCCTGAGCACCGACACACCACTCTCTGGGACCCCCTGCACCGCCACGCCCTCGCCCGGCAGCCCTCCAAGCCCCGGCCTGGACAGCGGCTCCAGCTCGGCCCTGGCACCGCCGGAGGACCTGCCTTCGTAGTCCTGCCCGAGGAGTCTGGGTCGCGTCTCTGCCGGCAGAGGCAGCAAAGTCCCTATTCCCCCCACGACCTCCTTGATCTCTGGGGGCCCGCTGCCCCCCAGACTCCCAGAGTCCACCCCTTTCTCTCCCGCCCCCAGCAGTGTTCCGCCTGGGGTAATGATCACACCACCGCCCCGCCCCCCCCCCCCCCCCCCCCCCCCCCCCCCCCGGCCCAAGCCCTTAGCTTATCACCATCTGCTGTTATCGCCGCGCACAGCAGGGGATCCCAGAGTCGCGGAGGCAGACCCTGGCCAAGTGGCCACCAGACTCACTACCCCATCACCAAACATCAGACTTGCATTAAAATGTCGTTTGTTCCTTTACTCTTATCTTCCCCACTACCACCACCAAAACCAGGTAGGGTCTCCATTCTCCGTCCCCTCCCCCCAAAGGTGCTACCTCCTTGCCAGGCAACAGTGGAGGGGGGACAGGACTTAGGGATGGAGCGGCTGGGGTGGTCATCAGATCTACCCTCCCCCAGCCCGGAGCCAGGGAGGGGAAGTGACAGATGGTGATGGATGGATGGATGGATGGATGGATGGATGGATAGATGGACAGAGGGCTGGAGAAGGTGGGACCAGGAAGGGGACAGGAAGGGCTACTTCAAGCACAGCCCGTTCCTTCCAGCCTTGCCTCTCGGGGTAAGAGAGGCATGACTGACCATCAGGGCTGCGGTGGTGCCCAGCTGGGCCATAGCTCTTCGGGAGTGTCCAATAAACACGCGGATTCTCAGCACGGCTGGTACCTCGTGTCTCAAGGCGGAGCCACACATACCTTAGCTTCCCCTCAACAGGCCTAAGGGTGGCAGGAGAGGGTGGGAGAGGAAAGCAGCCCCTGCCCTAGGAGCCTCACAGGCTGTACCAGGAGAGTAGCCAGCCTGGGGTAGGGGCAGCCAGGTCTCGGGGGTGGCTAACCCACGCATCATAGATGCTTTTGTTGGGTGGCACCCCCTGGAAGAGGGCGTCTAGATCCCAGAGCAGACTTGGGGGGCCATGGGTTTCAGGGACCACCCCCCAATAGCTTGTGCTGGTTGAGGGGGGGCACCGGGGGCAAGAGGTGGGTGGCAGTGGGGCAAATGGCATCACCACGTTGGGAGTGTAAATGGGCAAGTAGGAGGTAGGTAGCTGCCCCCAAAGCGAGGCCCTGTGGCTTCCACCAGGGAGTCCCCCAGGGCCTGGGGTACCCTGCAGTAAGTGCAGGGGCCAGGTTCTGGGTTCAGGGGAGAGGGGCGAGGGCCTGCTGTTTCCCCCCTGGGAAGTCTCCCCTTCTGCTCTCAGGGACCCTGGGAGGGGGCAGACGGGCCACAGAGGCCTCTCAGAGGTGGGGACTGGAGTGGGTGCCTCTTCCTCCCCTATGCGAACTGAGCCTGACCGACTTGGGCTGCTCGGCGGCGCCCCCTCCCCGGAGTCCCCTAGCAGAGACTTTATGCTGAAGCCCTCGCGGGGCGGCGGCTGGGGACTGGGCGGCCGGTAGGGCCGGCCATGCAGCACATAGGGGCCCAGGTCCTTGGCGAAGGCTCCCCTCGCGCCCCTGCTCTGCCAGCGCCTGCACAGGGCCGTGTTCTGCAGCCGCAGCGCCTCGGCTGGGATCAGGCTCACGTCGACCGCCCAGAAGTTGCCCTTGGCCTGGGGCTTCGCGGGATCTTTGGGCACCTGGTGGAGGAGGGGGGCAGGCTTGGGTGGGGCTGTACGACCCCGGATACTCAGGATTTCCGCCCGCGTCCCGCCCCCAGGCTCCGACCCTCGCCCTGCCCCACCTTGCGGAAGCACCGGTTGGAGGAGAGGTTGTGGCGGATGGAGTCTTTCCAGCCCTCGTAATCGTCCCTGAAGAAGGGGAACACGGCCTGGACCTGACGGATGATCTGAAACCATCGGGCGGGCACCGGGCGCCGTGAGCCGGGGCGCCACGCTGCCCCTCCCCTCGCTTCTGCGTGGCCCCCCTCGCCGGGAAGGGGCCTGCCTGAGTGCTTTAGCTCTCTCCCTGGGTGCCCAGGCCAGGACCGGCCCCACTGGCATGGCTGGGTAGGGCCAGGTCGGGGTGGAGGCCGGAGCCTGAGCCTCCGAGCAGGGGCCAGGTGGAGGACGCTTCCGGGGACAGGTCCGATCACGGAGTGTGAGGGAGAGCGGGCGGGGATCCTCTCACCTGGGCCAGCTTCAGCCTGCGGGAGGGTGCGGCCTGGATCACCAGGGCGATCATGGCCAAGTAGGTGTAGGGGGGCTTGTCATGCCGCAGGTATCTCTTCTTTCTCCTCTGGGGGGGCTGGGAGGGCGACTCCCCGCCGGGGAGCCCCAGGCGTGGGTTGCTGCAGGGCCCCATGCAGAGGAAGCAGGCAACGTGGGCAGGGGTCCGGCCGGGTGGTGGGCGCAGGGCACTGGGGCAGTGTGGTAGTGTGTTGAGGAAGAGCTGGGGCCTGAGGCCAGGCGGGGGCTGGCGGGCCAAGCCCTTTATCATTCGGATGGAAGGGGGAGGGGAGGGGAGGCCAAGGGAGGTAGAAATACGCGGTGGGGGAGGGGAGCGTGCAGAGGGCAGCCACAATTAGCAGGTTTCAGTTAATCTGGAAGGGAGGGGCAGGAAAGATTCCAGTGGGGGCTGCAGGCGGCCACCCCCCAGGCCTCATTCCTCACCCCTGGGCTGCCTTTGGCACTCCCCCTAGAGCTGTAAGGAAAAGCCCTTGGAAGGGTCTTATGACCCACAGTTACTTTATCCCATCTAGATCCCAGGTTCACATTTAACAGATGGGGGAGTGATTGGTCCAAGATGAGCCGCCAAGAAGGGGTGGGTCCTGCCCAGAGTTCAAGGCCAAGCAGCTAGCAGGACTTGGGTGGTGGTCTGGGAGGGCTTCCTAGAGGAAACCTCAGAAACAAAAGAGGGATACAGTTGACTCAAGGGATTTTCCCACAGGCTGCTGCATGGCCCCAGAAGGCTCCCCAGGCCCTGGAGGTCACTTTCCTTCCCTCCTTGGTGCTGGTCAACAGTGGGTCCTGGGAGCTGACCATAACAATAGTCCCTCATTATGCCCTGTGCACCTCACTGGTCCTGGGTAAGCTGGACCCCCCTGGCTTGAGAGAACTTCCTGGAAGTATGTTTGCCTCTCTACTCTTCTGGTCCTCTGGGTCCAGATACTCTGGAGGTTGTCCCCTGAGGAGGACGCCACTTGGTCCTCTGGGGCACTCAGGCAGTGCCCCTGGGTGGGTGTGCATGGAAGGAGAGGCCTTATAGCTGTAGGTGTTTACTGGCTACCACTTGGGGCCAGGCCTTGAGGACACAGCCCTGTGGGCCATGGTGCCTGCCCAGGGGAGCCTGCAAGAACCACTTGGCATCACCCTGGGCAGGAGTGAGGACAGGTGTGTTATGTCTGGGTACACAGGGCTTCCCAGGCAGCCCCAATGCCCTGTGGCTTAGGCTAGGAGGGAGATGCTCCCCAGGCAGGAGGGGGGTAGGCCTGAGTAGAGGAGGGGCACTCTGGGAGACAGAGTGGAGGCTGAGCCTGGGGAGGCCTGCAGGGCCAGCACCCCTTGGTCAGCCCTGGCCAGAGCTTCTGAGTGCTTTAGCAGGCACAGGGCCTGGCCCAAAGGTACGATTCTGGAAAAATGCATTTGGCAGCTGCCCGGAGACATGGTCCTCCTGGGTCCCAGACCCTTCTGTCCCCTGACCTCCTCCCTGGCCATCTAGTCTGTGGCTCTGCCCCTCAAGTCAGTCAGGGCCTGTGCTCTGTACCCTGACCCAAAGCCTGGGTTCCCCCCGGTGAGGACTGGGCAAGTCTGCAAAGGGATTATCTGGCCCGGGACACCAGCAGTGGTGGGGTGTTGCTACTAGGACCCCAGACCCGAGCAAAGCCACAGAAGCACAGGGAGACACTTTCTATCGCTTCACTCTAAGATTTCGTCTTTTCTTGGGCGGCAGCAGCACCCCTTCCACACACACACCAATTATACCCTTAGAGGGTGGAAAATCTGCAGCCTACAGTGGGTGCCCAGCTCTCACTGAGGTGCTGAGGGAAGGGGTGAGTGATGGGTGCAGTGGAGGAGGAAGCCTGGAGCTGAGATGGATGATGTATGTGGGGTACCACACGGGTCCCTCCACTATCTCAGACTCTTTCTTCAGACTTCACCTGGCTTCCTCTGGATCCCTATGTCACCTCCTCAACTCCTGTCTGTTTCCAGGACTCTAGCTGAGGGGTCCTTGTGTCTCACCAGGCGACCTATGGCTTCCTAGCTCCACTCGGTCATTAGAGGTCTTTTTCTCCAACAGGTCTTAAGTCACCCCCTCTCCTCCACTGGTCCTCCTGTGCTTCCAGGATAAAGCCCAGCTCTTGGTTTGGCGTTCAAGGCTCCTCATGTCCTGACTGTTCATCACTGACCGCACGTACCACCCTACCGGGTCCCCGCCCTCCTAAACCACCACCTCAATTCTTCCCACCGGGTCCTTCCACCTTTGCGCATGCTCTTCTCTACACCAGTGATGCCCCTGCTTTGTCGATTGAACTCTGACCCTTCCTTAAAAGCTCAGCGTAAATAGATGACCACCCTCCTGGGAACCTTTTGACTACTTGCCCTTCCCGCCCCAACCGGGCCCCACCGCGCCGACGACGCCCCTACCACAGACGTTTGCACCGTGCGATCAGCAACCTCCCGCTACTTGCTCTGCGCAAGCCCCGCCCCCGCGCGGCTCGGCCCCGCCCCCGCGCGGCTCGGCCCCGCCCCCGCGCGGCTCGGGCTCGCCCCCCGCGGCTCGGGCCCGCCCCCTGCTCCCACTGGCAGCCGCGGCTTCCGGCTCCGGGACCCGGGGCCGGAAGTGTCGCGTTGCCATGGCGAGGGCCGGGTGCGGGCCCGCCCCCGCGGCGCCGGGAGGAGCGCTAGGCTGACGGACCCGCAGACGGGCTCCGATCGACTGAGCGGTGGCTGCTGGCGCGAGGCGGAAGGTCAGGCGCGGACTTCCGGGGCCTGCTGGCGGGAGGGGAGGCGCCGGAGGTGGGAGGGGGAGAGGGGAGACGGGGAGGCCCGGGTCCGGGCGGGAGGCTGTCCAGGCCCCGCTTGGGCGCAGGTGGGTGAGGCCCAGGCAGCCGGTGCTGAGGGTCAGGAAGGCTCCTGGAGTGGCAGGCTGTGAAGGCCACCGGTAGGCTGTTCACGTTTTAGCTAAATGTGGAGTTGTTTGCAGCCTTGCAACCTGTTGGTCAGGTAGGCAGCGCTAAAGTTACCTCCATGTCAGCTGAGGAAATTAAGGCCTGCGGAGAAGTGACTTGCCAGGCTTCTTTTGGGCTTTGGAGTTAGGCCAGAGGAGAAACTGAAGCCTTTCTGGGGCAAGTTCCTTAAACTTCCAGGGGTTCAAGTGACCTCACTTGTGGGTGGATCCTGGGCTCCAGCTCACAGATCGGTGTCCGGGCGGGAATAGTAGCTGCTGTGTGGTAAGTGCCGGCCGTGCTGGTGCGGAGGCGCTCGGGCCTGGGAGGGAGTATCCACGCCAGCCTGGGGCCCCTCGCCGTCCTGGAGCAGAGGCTGAGGCGACTGTGGGATTAATTTTCGTGGGTGCGGAGACGGGAGGTGTGTACGGAGTCATTCCAGGTTTGGGGAAGCGGGAGAAAGGCTGGACCTCCCCAAACCTCTGGGCCTTCTTTTTCCTCCCGGTCCTTAGCTTGGGGGTGGAGGTGCAGGGGCACCACACTGCTCTTCTCAGTCCCTGCCTTTGCTCCCCCAGCTGCTCCCCACCAGGATTGGGGAGCTCTCCCTGGGAGAGGTGTAAAGGGCCTCTGTGCCCTGGCTGGGCCGCCTCATTCACTTAAGGGGCGGCAAGGGGAGCCCCAGGCTGGAGTGAGTTGCCTAAGGGGCTGGTGGTTGCCTGAAGGATCTTGTGCGGGGCTGGCGCTGGGGTCCTTGCCTGGTGGGTGTGTGGCGCTCTGAGCAGCCAGCTCCCGTACCCCGCCTCTCCTGCCCCATCAGCTCTTACTCAGAGCTGGAATGGGGCAGCGTCAGCAGGTCTGTCCTCCCTTCCTGTGGGCTCTCCACTGGCCTCATCCCTTACCTACTTAGTCTGTGCCTGGACTCTGCCCTCCCCAGAAGGTTGCCTGGGCTGTCAGGCACCTAGCGAGGGGGCTCTCGTATCTATGGGCTCTGCGTTGGGGTCTGTGTTCTAGGGATTTTGAACCTCTGGTGTCTATCAACAGTTTGCCTCCACTGTGTGCAGTTTTGGAACCTCAGTCTCGGATGAACCTCTGGTGACCCAGCACACCATCTGTGCCCCAAGAGTGCCCCACCCCAGTGCCTCTGCCATGGTCCACCTGTTCACTAAAGCAGGATGTCTGGGTGGCAGTGTCTTCCCTCACCTCCAGCGCCCCAGAACTTCCTCCTCAGTAACCCGGATCCTGGCCCTCCTGTCCGTCCCTTCTACCATATAGCCTGCTTCTGTGGCTCCTCAGTTCCATCCGGGATGGTAGCCTTTGCTCCTGGCTGCTCTTCTTGGCTGTGTCTCAGCTCCTCGACTTCACCCTTCTCACCTGAGCCAAAGGGATGGGTCTGAAACGCAGGTCTGATTCTTGTCCTCTCCTCCTGGAAATCCTTCCTCACAGACTGCAGGATGACATGCCTGTCTTTGCACACTAGCCCCCGTCCCCTGCCCAACTCCTGATCACCTTGCCATGTGTGTGTCAGACCACCACCCTTCTGAATTCCTGCAATAGTGGTGGAGGGGAGGGGAGGGAGTATACCTCCCCTGTCCCTTTCCAAGCTCTGTGGCCTTAGGAAAGGTCTTGTCAGCACATCAGATTGAGAAAAAAGACAGAGAGGTGAAGGAAAGTCTAGTTCCACAGACACCCAGGGGAGAGGGTCCCGGGGAGGAGAGCATGGGCTCCACTGCCAGGACCCCTGTGTGGGCAATGTGGTGAGGCCCGACGGCGGACGGCGGGTTCTGGACTGCTTCCTTCCTGGGCGGCTGTGACAAACACAGAGATTGCCAGGACTGCGCGAGACCTTGGTCATTCTTTGATCTGACCATTGCTGTTGTGTTGGTTTTGTGTGGCGTGCTTTGTAAGTCTCACCCCCACCCACCCCCTAGAACCTCCTCCCGTTTTGGAAGGAGGAGCGTGGTGTAGTTGCAGGTGAACCCTGGGAGCCTCCAGGACTCAGATGAAGCCCCTGCAGAACCCTCCCCACTGTCAGGGAGGTTGGAATGGCCCTCGCTGCGCTGGCAGGGCCCGCGGTGAGCATTGCCGTTGCCGACAGGCCTCCTGTGTTTCCTCCGGGCTGATCTCTGGGTGGGTGAGCAATGCATGTGTCACCATCGCTGGCTCTGCATCCCAGTGCTGAGCCCGACCCTGACGCAGCTGCACACACAGCTGAGGGGGGTCCTTTCCATTCAGCCGGCTCAGTCCCAAGCTCACCGTCTCCTGTGTCCCCTTCTGTGCCGTCCCCCAGTGCCCGGAATGCATCTGCTCCTGTGGTTATGGGTGCTTCCTGCAAGTCAGGCACCGGGTTCAGGGAAGAAAACAGTCAATTGAGTCAAAAATGAAAGCAGGGTGAAGAGACAGGAGTGACAAGGTAACCACAGAAGACCTCTGAGGAGCTGATATTTATATTGAGATCTGAGGGACTTCCCTGGTGGCCAGTATTTAAGAATCTGCCTGCCAAAGCAGAGGACACGGGTTTGACCCCTGGTCCGGTAGGATCCCACATGCCACGGAGCAACTAAGC
The DNA here is from genome assembly GCF_008692025.1 of Phocoena sinus. Classification (NCBI taxonomy): domain Eukaryota; kingdom Metazoa; phylum Chordata; class Mammalia; order Artiodactyla; family Phocoenidae; genus Phocoena; species Phocoena sinus. Next base: position 79,185,063 of record NC_045779.1, read on the forward strand.
CCATGTGCCACAACTACTGAGCCCGCGTGCCTGGAGCCTGTGCTCCGCAGCAAGAGAAGCCACCACAATGAAAAGCCCACGCACAGCAACAAAGAGCAGCCCCCGGCTCGACACAACTAGAGAAAAGCCCGCGTGTAGCAACAAAGACCCAATGCAGCCAAAAATAAAATAAATAAATAAATAAAAATTTAAAAATACACTTTAAATTGAGATCTGAGTTACAAGAAGGAAAGAGCTATTCTGAGATCTGGTGGAAGAACTTTCCAGACAGAAGGCACAGCTGATGCAAAGGAGGAGTGATGATGAGGATGGTAGATCAGGGGTCTGCAAAGCTTTTCTGTGAAGGGCCAGAGAGTAAGTATTTTAGGCTTTGCAGGGCATATGGTCCCTTTCGCAACTATTCTGCCCATTTGTGGAAAAGTAGCCACAGACAATACGTAAGTACATGTGCTCTGTTTCCACAAAACTTTATTGATAGACCCTGAAACTTGAATTTCATATAATATTCATGTGTCACAAAATATTCTTTTTATTTTTTCCCCAATCATTAAAAAAGGTAAAAACCATTCTTAGCTTATGGGCCATACAAAAACAGACAGTGGGCTGTAGTTTGCCAATTCCTGTGCTAGGCACCAAAAAATGCCTTTGTTGTCTAACTCATTGAATCCTCATAAGACCCTTAAAATGAAAGTACTGTTATTCCATTTACAGATGAGGAAACTGATTTAAAAGAGGTCAGGAAACTTGACAAATCCCCTCAGCTGCTGCCACTTTAGACCCAGAGTCTGGTTCCAGAGCTCAGCTCCCAGCCTCTGTGGTATAGAGCCGAGGTTTCTGAGGTGCAGGAAGCGGTCTGGTGCTGAGTGGGAAGTGGAGAGAGGTGTGGGAGGGGACAGCAAGGCCAGGAGGGGCCAGACCACTCAGGGTTAGAGGCCAGGAGAAAACTTAGGTTGTATACTTTTTTTTTTGTTACATCAAACTTTACTGAGGTATAGTTTACCTACAATAAAAGGCACCTATATAAAATAATTTGGTGGGTTTTGATAGATGTATACATCCTTGTAAAAGCCACCATAATCCAGATGTAGAGCATTTCCATCATCCCCATTCCCTTCCCCAGGCAATCACTGATCTGCTTTTTGGGGTGTTTTTTTTTGTTGTTGTTGTTTTTATAAATTTGTCTATTTTATTTATTTACTTTTGGCTGCATTGCTGCACACGGGCTGCTTCTAGTTGCAGCGAGCGGGGGCTGCTCTTTGTTGCAGTGCACGGGCTTCTCATTACAGTGGCTTCTCTTGCTGCGGAGCACGGGCTCTAGGTGCACGGGCTTCAGTAGTTGTGGCTCACGGGCTCAGTATTTGTGGCTCGCGGGCTCTAGAGCACAGGCTCAGTAGTTGTGGCGCATGGGCTTTGTTGCTCCGCGGCATGTGGGATCTTCCCAGAGCAGGGCTCGAACCTGTGTCCCCTGCGTTGGCAGGCGGATTCTTAACCACTGCGCCACCAGGGAAGTCCCTACTTTTTGTTTTTATAGATTCACTGTCCCTTTTTTTTTTTTTTTTAAGAATTTCACATGAATGGAAGCGTACAGAATGAACACTTTTGTGCCTAACTTCTTTGTCCAGAAGTTTTGGAAATTCACATGGCTGCATGTATGTGTGGTCCGTTCTGTCTTTGTTGCCGAATGTCTGGTACCCACCGCATAGATACACCACCGTTTACTCTCTGTGCACACACCTGTTGATGGACATTTTGATTCTTTCCAGTTTTTGGCTGTTTTGAATAAAACTGCTGTGAATACTTGTGTCTACAAGTCTTTGTGTGGACATATACTTTCTTTCTCTTGGGTTGAGTTGATAGAAATGATGGTTGAAATGCGTATTTGTGTTTAACTCTATGAAAAAGTAACAAACTATTTTCCAAAATGGTTGTATCATTTTACATTCCCAGTTCCATATCCTCTCGTCATTCTTTTAAAGTTTAGGTAGCTCGTTGTGCCTTTTTAAATTGGCATTTCCTTAATGATGAATGGTGTTGCACATCTTTTCATGTCCTTATTTTATTGGCCATTTGTGTATCTTCTTTTGTGATGTGTCTAAATCTTTTACCCGTAAAAAATGGGTTGTTTGTCTCATCAAGCTTTAAGAATTCCTTGTATATTTAGGATGCAAGTCCTTTGCCAGATACATGTATTGCAAAATGTTCTCAGTCTGTGGCTTGACTTTTCATTTTCTTTCTTTCCTTACTTCTGTCCTTCTCCCTTTCTGTCTCTCTCCCTTTCTCTCTCTCTCTCTTTCTTTAATTTGGCTGTGCTGGGTCTTAGTTGCAGCATGCGAACTCTTAGTCGCTGCATGTGGGATTTAGTTCTCTGACCAGGGATCGAACCCACGCCCCCTTCATTGGGAGCACGGAGTCCTAGCCACTGGACCACCAGGGAAGTCCCGATGTTTAATTTTGTTACCAGGGTCTTGAACAGCAGATACTTTTAATTTTGATGAAGTTCAGTTTGTCATTTTTTTCCCTTTATGGTTTATGCTTTCTCTTATGGTCAAGAGGTCAAGGATCATTGTTTTCCGAGGATATCCAGTCATTCCAACACCATTTTTGAAGACCATCCTGTCCCCATTGTATTACCTTAACAGCCTTGTTGAAAATCAATTGACAGTGTATGTTTGGGTGTATTTCTGGATTCCCTATTTTATATTCATTGATCTTATTGCTAATATCCCACATATTTGATTATTGTAGCTTTATAATAAGCCTTGAGGTTAAGTAGTGTTAATTTTCCAACTTGGTTTTTCTTTTTCAGATCATTTTGGCTCTTCAAGATATTATGTAGTCCTATATAAATTTGAGAATTTCTACAAAAGGGCTTACTGGCATTTTGATTGGGATTGTATTGAAGCTACAGATCTATTTATGTAGGTCTCTTTTTTTGTTTGTTTGTTTGTTTTTGCGGTACGGGGGCCTCTCACTGTTGTGGTCTCTCCCGTTGTGGAGCACAGGCTCCGGACGCGTAGACTCAGCGGCCATGGCTCACGGGCCCAGCCGCTCCACGGCATGTGGGATCTTCCCGGACCGGGGCACGAACCCGTGTCCCCTGCATCGGCAGGCGGACTCTCAACCACTGCGCCACCAGGGAAGCCCTTCCAGAACGTTTTAATTACCTGAAGCAGAAAATCTGTCCATTAAACAGTACTTCCTTACTCCCCCTCCCCCCAGCCCCAGGCAACCACCATTCTGCTTTCTATCTCTGAATTTACCTATTATATAAAGGGAAATCATACAATATATGTCCTTTTGTCTGATACATTTGTATCATGTATCAGAATTTCATTCCTTTGCATGGCTGAATATTCCATTGTATGTATATACCACATTTTGTTTGTTTCTTCATCTGTCGATGGGCATTCGAGTTGTTTCTGCTCTTTAGCTATGGTGAAAAATGCTGCTGTGAACTTTGGTGTGCCCATAGCTGAGTCCCAGATTTCAGTTCTTTTGCTTGTATACCCAGAAGTGGAATATGCCTTTGCTCCCACACTGCATGGTCGGCAGCGTCACGTTCTGTTCTGTACCCTAGTTCACTGTCCTGCGGTGCAGAAGTTGGAGGCGATGTCAGTCTTTCTGTCTTCAGAGCCAGGCATTGTGCACAAACTATGTCTGCTCATCTGCGGGCCTGTTGTCCCAACCCCTGCACCCCTAGAGTGTTTTCACGGGCTTCAAGCTCGCAGGATTCCGCTGTGTTTCCGGCCTCAGGTCATTCCCAGACACCTCCCCCACGCAGCGCCCCTCTCTCTGCTCTGGGGCTGCTACCTTCTTCCCTGTGACCTCAGGAATGTGTAAACTGATCATGAGCTCTCTTCTGGATGCCCCTCTAGTTCTCCTGCTAGGTGTGTGGAGGTCGCAGTGTGGTCATCTGGACCCCACACAGGTCTTCTTCTAAAGCTTTGTGGCCTCAGTGCCCCCCCCGCCCCGCCCCCGTAACTCTCCAGCCCCAGGCCCAGCATCATTGTGTGTGATGTGTGTGTGGGTGACTGAGGTTCGAATCAGAGCAAACCCAGGGTCACAGTGCTGTCTCCTCCAGAGCCCACTTTTGTTATTTTGGTTTTAACACTGCTGTACTTGACAGACCTTCATTTCCAAGTCTACACGGTGAGGTCCTGGCCCATCAGAGTCATGAAGCCGAAGGTGCAGCACCGCGGCAGCCGGGATCAAGCCTGTGGCCTGGCCTTTAGGAAGGTGTGGTGCTCAGGCCTCTGGAAGCCTGTCCTTTCTCCTCCTAGCTGAGCGTGGGTTGGCTTTTTGTTTTTTTGTTTGTTTTTGGCTGCACTGCGTGGCTTGTGGGACATAGTTCCCTGACCAGGGATTGAACCCCGGACCTCGGCAGTGAGAGCACAGAGTCCTAACCAGTGGACCACCAGGGTGGCTTTTATCCTCAGTTCTCTTTGAGTCTCTTTTCAAATGCAGATGCCTCCAGCTGCCCAACTTCTTTCATTTGGCCATCTAGACTTCTGACACCTTGCTGTGAGTTAGTTTATTAGATTTCTTTCAGAGCTGGGTGGCAAAGGGAAGGGAAACGGACGAGGGAGCTTTGGAGTGCCCCTGGCTTCTGGGGAGGGGCCCTCCCAGGTTCTCCAGCCCCCACAACAGTGCTGCCACACCTTGCTGGCAGTCCCTCACTCAACGTGGTCCAAACGGATCTCCAGTGCCTGCTCTGGCCCAGGGACCTAGGGGGCTGCAAGCACCGTGTGCACAAACGTGCCAGCGTCTTGGGGTCCTCCTTCCTCACAGGATTGTCAGCTGGGCAGTTGTAACGGAGCCAAATGAAATTTCATTTTTGTAGGTCACAGCTTTGAAATAGCTTCAATTTCCTATGGTTCTACTGGTGAGGGAAGTTTGAGGAGTATTGAGATCACTGAAAAAGGGTCAAGAAGGAAACTGAGGCCAGAAGATGAGTAGGAGTAAGTAAGCCAGAGAGGAGACTCGTTATAAAGCTACAATGGGGAGGACACTGTAGCACAGGCTTAGGACGGATGGAACAGAGTCAAGAGGCTCGGACAGGTTCACACATATATGGGAACTTAATTTATTACCAAGGCGGTGCTGCAGAACAGTGTGGAGAGAAGCACCTTTTTCCAAAAATATTTATTTATTTATTTTATTTTTGGTTATTTTTGGTTGCGTTGGGTCTTCGATGCTGCACGCGGGCTTTCTGTAGTTGCGCTGAATGGGGGCTACTCTTCGTTGTGGTGTGCAGGCTTCTCATTGTAGTGGCTTCACTTGTTGAGGAGCACGGGCTCTAGGTGCGCGGGCGTCAGTAGTTGTGGCGTGTGGGCTCAGTAGTTGTGGCTCGTGGGCTCTAGAGCGCAGGCTCGGTAGTTGTGGCGCATGGGCTTAGTTGCTCCGCGGCATGTGGGATCTTCCCAGACCAGGGATCGAATCCACGTCCCCTGCATTGGCAGGCGGATTCTTAACCCTGCGCCACTAGGGAAATCCCAAGAAGCAGCTTTTAAATAAATGGTGCTGGGACAATTGGGTATAAATGTGGAAGAAAAATGCAACTGGAGTCTGTACTAGTTATTATTGATGTGTAACAAATTGCCTCCGAATATAGCAGCTTGAAACAACATTTATTGGGACTTCCCTCATGGTCCAGTGCCTAAGACCCTGCGCTCCCAATGCAGGGGGCCCAGGTTCAATATCTGGTCAGGGAACTGGATCCCACGTGTCACAATGAAGAGTTCACATGCTGCAACTAAAAAAAAAAAGATCCCGCACGCAGCAACAAAGATTCTGCATGCCGCAACGAAGACCTGGCACAGCCAAATAAATAAATGTTTTTTAAAAAACCCAGCATTTGTTATCTCAATCTCTGTGGGTCAGGAGTCCAGGACCAGCTCAGCTGGATGGTTCTGGCTCAGGATCTCACACATTTTCTGAAGACTTGACTGGGGCGGGGAGTCTGCTTCCAAGCTGGCTCCCTTGCTGGTCCCAGTGGGAGGCGGCTGGCTTCCCCCAGAGTGAATGACCTAAAAGAGAGAGCAGGGATGTCTCAGTCACAGTGCCTTTCACATCCTAATCTTGGGTGTCACACTGTCACGTCTGCCACACTCTGTATTCATTATAAGCAAGTGACTAAGTGCAGCCCACATTTAAGGGGAGGGGAATTAGGCTCCACCTTTTCAAGGGAAGAGTGTCAAATAATTTGTGGGCATATTTTTAAACCACTATAGATTCCGTACTTTACACTATACACAAACACTAGCTCCAGGTGGACTATAGACCTAAATGTGATGGAAACTATGCTACTTTTAGAAGATAATATAGGAGACTAGTCTTTAGAAAGATGTCTCATCTGATTAATTCTCAGGGAACTGCAAATTGACTGCAGGGCGATACCACGGCCCACACACCAGAGTGACAAAACGAATATGTTTTGTATAAACCAACTGGAATGTTTCTCCATTGCTGTTGGGACTGTAAACTGGTACCACGTTGAAAAGTAGTTGTAGCATCCATTGATTCATGTCATATAGCCTGCAGTTGGCTGCTGTGCACCAGTGTCTGTGGACAGGGTGTTCACGGCAGCCTGTCATTCACAGGCCCACACCCAAGCTGCCCTAGGCCCTCAGAAGTGTACCCCGAGCTGTGTAAACAGGCCTGTAGTGGACTGTTACTCAGCCCAAGGCAGAAAGCCTAGGGCACATACCTCAGAAGGGGTGGATCCCACGCACATGATGGGAGTGAGGTAGCTCAGAGCATGAGGCCCAGCCCCACCTGGACATTCAGCCTGCCAGCACGGCGCTCTGCTGTTCCGAAGGTGTATGGGGGTGTGCAGGCGTAAAGAGAAGCCAGGTGGTGACCACTGCGAGGGGGAGTGGAAGGAGGGCTCTGGGGAGCTGCTTGGCACCCTCATGGGGTGGAGCTCACGTGGTTTTGTGTTTCCATTTTATGTGTGCATTGGTTTTTTTGCACTTTCTGTACTTGTTTTTTTTTTTGCAGTACGCGGGCCTCTCACTGCCGTGGCCTCTCCCGTTGCGGAGCACAGGCTCCAGAAGCGCAGGCCCAGCGGCCATGGCTCACGGGCCCAGCCGCTCCGCAGCATGTGGGATCTTCCCAGACCGGGGCACGAACCCGTGTCCCCTGCAGCGGCAGGTGGACTCTCAACCACTGCGCCACCAGGGAAGCCCCTGTACTTGTTGACTTAAAACAGCCAGTTATTTTATCAGGAAAATGGGTTTATTTTAGAGGAGCAAAGAATTGCAATTGAGGACCTGCAATCCATGGGGAACCACAGGCAAGTCTGGAGAACGAAGAGAAGAAACTCTTTTATAGAGGAGAAGGGGAGTTGGGCGGGGCTGTTCTAAACAGAGTCCATTGGAGGAAACTGGGAGTTTGAAGTTTACTGGTTTTTCATTGGCTGAGCTGTTGCCGGGCGGGGAGAAAATCTTCCTTCCTCCTGCTGGGTAGTAAGCGGTAACCTTCCTCCTGCTGGGTCTGCAGCTGAGGTGGAGTGACAGGGTGTGAGAGCTCCCCCTTCTGGCCTCCTGACTCCATTTTATTTTATTTATTTTTAAGTTTTATTTATTTATTTTTTGGCTGTGGCTAGCGGGATCTTAGTTCCCTGACCAGGGATCGAGCCCAGGCCCCCTGCAGTGGAAGTGTGGAATCCTAACCACTGGACCGCCAGGGAATTCCCCTGACTCCAGTTTAAATGAGGTTTCTGTTTATTAATTTTCACAGTATCACACTTCACAATAAAAAGTTTTTAACAGGGCACCCCAATACCCTGGGGAAGCCCTGTGTAGGAGCCCATCCCAGGCACAGGAACCCCTGTTCCTCCAGACCTGAGAGGCAGGGCATGCAGGACTGACACGAGGTCTAGCCTGGCTGGACAGTGGGGCGATGGGCAGGGCTGCTGAGTCTTGGCTGGGGTCCTACGCAGGCCCTGGGCCTAGGATGTCATGGGCTGTGTAAGAAGCACGGACCTTTCATGGGGCCAGCAGGGCCTTAGGACCGTTTCACGCACGGGGGCGACTGGGTTGAGCCTTGCGATTTCAATGCCCTGGGGCTGCAGTGCGGAGAGGGGCTGGACCCCCGACTAGGAGCAGGGCAGCAGGTAGAGGCCCTGTGAAAGATGAAGACCCAGTGGGGGCTGGGGGCAGGAGTGGGCTGGAGGAAGGGGCCCCAGGATGGCACTCTGGCCTCACTTCTGGTGCTGTCACTGCCCCTCCTTGAGATGAGGGTCCAGCCATGCCATGGGTCTCCTCACTCCCGCCCTTACCTGCTCCCCAGTTCTCACAGCTGCCAGGTGTGCTCCTCTGGGCCTTTGCACCAACCTTCACTAGGCCCGGCCGCTGCTTCCTGCCCGTGAAGAGGACACCTGGTAGCTGTGTGGGTCACCCGCCGCCCTTCCCTCGAATGCCAGCCTGGGAGGAGCAGGGCTGTGAGTGCTGCTGGTGGGTGGGGGGCGCGGGAGACGCTGGCCTCCTGCAGCCCAGGTCTGCCTCGGTGACAGTTGTGGTGTCAGGGTTGCTGCGCCACGACGGACGTGACCGGTGCTGAGGGCGCTCTCGGTGCAGCGGCACTTCCTAGGGGTCCTTGGGAGCCCTGAGGCCGAGCTCTGTGGGGGCTGCTGGGGGCCGGGGCCACAGGAGGGGCTGCTCATGGCGGGTTCCCCAGACCTGTGGGCCGTCAGGAGGCTCAGGCTGGGGCACGGTGAGAGACTGGGGCCTGGAGGAGGGGCCCCTCAGGGCCGGGGACCCGTAACACCAGCCCTGCATTGGCTTTGAGAGGCTTGTGCGTCTGGAAGGACCTGTGAGCGTGTCCGGCTGGGTGAGAGCGCGGCCGAGGGGCCCAGGGCTGGTCTCAGAGCGCATCCTGACGCGTGCTAAGTGCGGGCTGTGCGACGCTGACCCTACCCAGTCTGTTGCCAGGTGCTGGGGAGGCTGTTAGCGCCCTTAATTCTTGAGTCCACGCTTCTGCTTCTGTGACCAAGTGCAGCCTGAAGCCTCAGGGGATCGGTGTGGATGCGGCACTCGAGTCCCCAGCCTAGGTCCCAGTTGGCCAGCTGTCCTGGGAATATCCTCTGTAGCGCTGTCCCCCATATAGGCCCAGTGTGGGGCCCGGACACGTTTCTGTTGGGGACAGTGCCTGGAGTGGGCGGCTGGTGGAAGGTGTGTGGTCCACGGGCACCCCCGTGAGCAGGGACAGTCACGGTCACCCCGCGCCTTCCCTAATGCTCGGTCTCCCCCTGGGTGGGCGGGCAGGTGCCGGTGTTTTGGGTCACGTGTGCATTTCCCTGATGACTGTTGACCTGGGGCCCCTCATTGTGTGTATTTATTTTGGCTGTGCTGGGTCTTAGTCGTCGCACACGGGATCTCCGTTGTGGCACGTGGGATCTAGTTCCCCGACCAGGGATCGAACCCGGGCCCCCTGCCTTGGGAGCGCGGAGTCTTACCCACTGGACCACCAGGGAAGTCCCATTTAGTCGTTCTTTTTATATCAGTTGTTGTTACGCATTTCCTACTCTGTGGCTTGCTTTGTCATTCTTTTTATTTTTTTTCTTTTGGCTGCTCTGCGGGGATCTTAGTTCCCTGAACCCGTGTCCCCTGCAGTGGAAGCACGGAGTCTTAACCACTGGACCGCCAGGGAAGTCCCTTCACACTTTTAAAATTTCAGTTTGAGGAGAAAGGGTTCGGGAAGCCCCGAACCCTTCCCCTGTCCCCAAGGGCACATGGCTGTGGTGCAGAGTCTGGTCTGGGACACAGGCGTGGACGCACTCCATTGACCCTTTCAGATTTTACCAGTTTTACGTACACCCAAGGGTGTGTGTACACCCAAGGGTGTGCGCGATCTGATCACTTGTGTCGAACGGTGTGACCACCACAGTCGAGGACCCTCGGCTGCCCTATGTGGCCCTGGCCACCTCCTTCCTCACCCCACCCCCACCCCATCGAGAATGCTGGGTGGACCGGGCCACGCAGGATGTGACTGGGGGAAGAGCAGAGCACCGTCCATATCCATCCCGGCCGTGTGCGTCTATCGTGGGCTCTTTTCATCGTTGAGGGGTGTTCTGTGGGGTGGGTGGACCGGAGTGTGGTTAACCATTCACCCAGTGAAGGACATCTGGGTCGTTTCCAGTTTATGCATGAAATTGCTCTGAAATTCACGTACAGGTCTTTGTGTGAACCGTAAGTGTTCATTCTCTGAGATAAATGCCCAAGAGTGCAGCTGCAGGGTCATAGGATAAATGCATGTTTAGTTTTAAGAAACAGCAGACTGTTTTCCGAGTGGCCGTGCGCCTCCCATCCCTAGCAGCGCTGGGCGAGACCCGTCCTTGTCCCGTCCTTGCCGTCTGACGGCCACTGTGATTTCCGTTTGCGTTTTCCCAGTGGCCAGTGCTGTTCCGCATCTTCTCGTGGGCTTTGCTGCCATCCGCATCTTTAGTGAAATGCCTGTTCGCATTTTGCCCCTTTTCTAATTGGAGTGTCTGTTTTCTCACTGCTGAGTTTTGAAACTTCTCTGTGTCCACTGGATAAAAGTCCTTTGTTCTGTTTGTGGTTTGCAAATATGTTCTCCAGGCAATAGCATGTCTTCTGGCCCACTTCACAGGGTCTTTAGCAGGACAAAACGTCTAAATTTTTATGAGGTCTACCTAATTTGTCATTTATGGGCTGTGCTTTTGGTGTCCAGTCTTCATAGATGCTGTGCTGTCTCACCTTTCATGTGTAGGCGCACAAGTCACCTGGGGGGGGTCAAGGTGAGCTTTTACATGTGGCTGTTCAACTGTCCCAGTGCCATTTACTGAAAAGACTCTTTTTCTGCTGCTCTGCAGTGTCGTAAATTGAATGTCTGTGCATGTGTAACTGTTTCTGGACTCCGTTCTGTCCTGTCAGTCTATTTCTCTATCCCTCAGCACTTCAGATTTGTCTCTTTTTAGGATTGTACTGACAATTCTTGCCCTTTGGCATTTCCTATTAAATGGAGAATCAGTTTGTGAATTTCAGATAGAACCAGTGGGATTTTGATTGGGATTGCATTGAATCTTAGATGAATTTGGGGGAGAGAAAAAGCAGCCCCGGAGAAGGCTGGCGGGAAGGGAGCAGGGAGGAGGGGCCGCGGTCTGGGGGAGAGCAAAGGCTGAGTGATGGGGCTGAGGGCGTGGGGGGATGCGGAGCCTGGCCCCAGGGGAGGGTGTCAGGACTGGGGGGCGGAGAGCAGGGTCAGGAGACCCCTCCTCTGTGCCACGTCTCTCACGAAGCCTCTCTCGCCTCCCGCACACGTCGTCTGAGACCCTCAGGAGGTGGGGCCCCTACCACATCCGAGCCCACTGCTCCTCCACCTCGGGGACTGCTGCTGGGCCGCAGCGAGGAGACCACCTGTGTGCCTGCAGGGCAGCCCCTTGGCTGAGCAGGTCCGAGGCTTTCTACGCTTGATTAGTCACTCAGGCGCGTCCTTTAGGGCTGGCGCTCTCAGCCTTTGTGGTCCAGCTGCGGGTGCCGTCCACGCTCATGTCCTACTTCCAGTTTGCATGTGTTGATTATCAGGGAGTTGAGTATCTATCTGGATGTTTCCAGGGGGATCCGTGCTCTGTCCCTGTGTGCGGCCGTCATGATCGACGAGAGGACCCCTTTGTCCTGTTTGTTGCAAATGTTTTTGCTCCGCTGACCGTTTGTCCTTTGATTTCATAGGTTCCGTTGTGAAGTGTTTGTTTTTGCAGTGCAGACATCTAACAAACCTAGTGCAGTCGGATGTGTCAGTTTTCTTTTTGGTTTCTGGGTTTTGTGTCAAGCTTAGAAAGGCTTTCTTTGCCCTTTGCTGGGGTCACACAGACGGTCTTGCCTTCTTACTGCTGGCACTCCTGTGGCTTTATTTTTCCTACGGCTGTGTCAGTGACGCCTCTGGATTGGTTCTGGTGTGAGGAGAGAGGTGGCGTCCCGCCCTGCCGCCCACTGGAGCAGGCCTTCCCTGAGGCCCCCGCTCAGTTCTCCCGTCTGTGCCTCTGCTGACCACTCACTTCCACGTACTCTCTCCTGGGCGTCCTGGCCCCTGCTCACGTGGACACTGCTCGGGCCCGCTTCTCAGGGCCCTCCGTCCTCCGTCTGCCCCTCGCTGGAGCTTCCCTCGCATCAGGCAGCCTGTCCTGCCCTCCGGCTGTGGCTCCTCTCCTGTCCGCCGCTGCCGGGGGTGTGTGTGGGTCCCATCGTCTCTCCTGCCAGGTCCCCCCAGCCCCCAGATCTGATCACATCACTCATTTGTCTGGAAGCCTCTGGGCTCCCCGGGCCCAGGCTGAGGCCAGCTCCTCTGCTGACCCTGGCACGGGCTGGTCCTGTTAGTCCCCGCCCCCCGAGGCCGCACCCGATACCTGACAGGTGTGCTCACACCTGCCCTCCCCGAACAGAGCACTAAATGTTGTTCCAAAGAGGTTTACCTTCACGTGGCTCAAAATCGAAACAACAGGAGTGACCCAAAGCTCTGGTGCCGCCCGCCTGCACCCCCACCCCGCCCCGCCTGAGGCCCTTCCCGTTGCTTCTCTCCTGTCCTGTGTTTCTGATACCGGTTTACGTGTGTGCTCACACAGAAGCTGCTTGTCAGGTACAGATCTTGCATCTTTTTTCCTTCGCTGAACAGTTTCTTAGTGACCTTCTCACGAGGGTGCACAGGAGGCTTCCTCATAAGCCCCTTAGGGCCTTACTTAATGACCCTTTGATAGACGTGTAGGACGTAAAGGCTGCTGCAGTGAGGGGCCTGATGGTAGTGCTGTGGAATTAGCTTCTAGAACGTTCTAGAACAGGCCTGCCGGAGGCAGGTGAGTGCCCCTGGGGACAGCTGCCCCGGCCGCACCCCCAGGTCGGCTCCTCCATGGGTCCCGCACCAGTGCGAGGAGGAGCCCGCCGCCCACCCACCCAGCTGCTTGGCTCCTGGCCTCTCCGTCCTTGCTGCGCACGCCTCCCAGTGCCCCCAGCCCAGCCCGCCCCGCTGCTGCTGGCGGTGCCCCCGACCCTTCCCTGGGCCCGTCAGGTGGGCCCTCCTCCCCACCAGCGCACGTCCTGCGCCTGCTCCAAGGGCAGGCCAGTTTTCCTTGTGCCCTGACCCTAGGCCACCCCCAGGCCAGGCTCGTGGGGCAGGGCTGGGGACAGCATGGCCAGACCACTGGCAGAGTGCCTGTTGTGAGCCAGACCCTGCCCTTGGGGCGTCGGGTTCCCTCCTTGAGCAGGTCCCCACCCGAGGTCCCAGCACGTGGCTCTGGGCATGGACCAGGTGGGCCCCCAGTTGGCTGGTCCTTTGCGGGACGAACGGTGCCCTTGGTGGACTTGTGCCCGCGGCGGCCAGATATGCAGCGGGGATGGGAGGCTTCCCAGGTGAGCCGGGCTGGGGCGGAAGGGTGAGGGGATGGGGCAGGGGGTCAGCCAGGGATGAAGCCCAGCTACTTGTGGTCCCCGAGCAAACAGACGCCCCGCCTGCAACGCAGCGCGGTCAGCTCTGCCTCGGGGTTTCGGCAACCAAGCCCCAGCCCCTCGCCCATGACATTTACATGCCCTCACCTGCTGACGGGCACGTCTGTGTGTGTGTGACTCTGCAGGATGGCGACACACACTTTGCTCTTCCCAGAGTGAGGAGCAGCTGGTCACTCCCCATCTTCTGCTGTCGTAGATAAAGCCACAAGGAAAACCAGCTCCAGCAACCCTTAAGCAGGACAGGGATGTGAAGCCCCCAGAACCTGAGGGGAGGTGGGCACCCCACTCCCCCTCCCCCGCCCCTTCATCTCTTCTTTCCTCTCTCTGAGCAAAGCACAGCCTCCCTGTCCCTGGGCGAGTGAAGGGACACTTCCCGACCCTCAAAGGCTCTGGGCTCTTGCTACACTGTCCCTGATTCTCACAGATGCCGGGAAGTGGGCATGAGAGGCAGGACGGTGGCGTCGTCAGCAGGGCCCCACGGGTTTAGGCCTCAGTTCCCCAGGTGGGAGATGGAGATAATGACGGGGACCTGCCGGTGCAGGGCTGGGACTGTGGTTGGGGAGGAGCCGCTGAGACACTCAGGCCAGCGTGTGTCTGTGTCTGTCCACACCGAGGGCCTGGGCTGGGGCCCATAAGCCGGGTGTCAGGGGTACTCTCCACAGACTCTGGACATAGTCCAGTGCCGTGGGCTCAGAGGATGAGGGGCAGTGGCCACTGTCCTTCCAGAAGGCTCCTCCCACCTCAGCCCCACACTCCCATGCAGCGCCCCAGGCATGGAGCTGAGAAGTGGAAAAATCGTCCAGATTATCTCTGTTTGACATTCCAGGGAGGCTTGGGGCAGGATTTGTGGACTGAGGCGGCAGCCGCCCTGCTTGGCCCCCTTGGCCTGGGTGTGGTGCGGTGGTCAGTTGTTGGGACTCCACTGAGCTGTCCTGGCCTTTGTGGCTCAGCTGAGGGGTGAGTCTTGCAGCCTGGGGGGACCGTTCCTGGACTGCGTGGCTGGGAGGAGGCGGAAGAGTGGGGCTTGAGGAGGGGGGACAGACGGAGAGCTCAGACTCAGCCTGGGGGGCCGGGGCTGGGCACTGTGCTGCCCACCATGGAGACTGTTCCAGGATGGGCGCCCACTGCAGTGGGGTCCTGACACTCCCTGGGGTCACCTTTCTCTCAGAGGAGGCAGTCCAGCGGCCCAAGGACCCACCCAAGGTCACATGCAGACTGTCCTCAGGCAGCTTCCAGCAAGGAGTGCTGCTAAAGGGGCCCAGAGGGGACCTGGGGCTTCAGGCAGGTGGGGCCCCCAGAGTAGGGGGCTGAGGACCCGGTTGAGCTGCTGTAGCCCAGCAGGAGACCAGAGTCTCCAGTGTGCAGTGCCCGGGCCGTTGGGGGCCCACAGGGAGCAGGTCTCTATCCTGAGCCCCGTGCTGCCTGGGGCACAGGGGTGGGCCTGGGTGAGGCTTCAGATCCTGCCCCACATGTATTTTCATGGGTGGCCTTCAAAATAAGAAAACAACAGCTAGAAAACACAACATCTGTTCAATTTGAAAAGCTGGTGGTTACTCTATTTTAGGTTGTTTTCTGCCCCCTACCCTGCTCCCCCGCATGCAGGGGTCTTAGCTCCCTGACGAGGGAATTGAACCCATGCAGTGGAACCATGCAGTCCTAACCACTGGGCCATCAGGGAAGTCCCCTCTAGGGGAATTTCTGTAGGACGTGGGCGTCAGAATCTCTTTTCTTCCATAAAATGATGGGGTAGATGACATCTCCTAAATCTTGTCAAACTTAACAAAATCGGGCTGTGGCTCTGATGTTGGCGCCCACTTGGAGAAGACTGTCGCTGAGGCCCTGTGAGCCTGCTCTGCCGTGGAGCCTTGGCCTGCAGGGAACCTCCTCCCTCGTGGACAGGTGGGGGCAGCATCCTCTGTGACGGGGTCGGGGGTGGCCCTGGGCAGAGTGCGTTGCTCCTCCTTCCCGCGTCTCTTGGGGCAGGCTCTTCAGAGACCTACCCCAGACAGGTGAAGATCCCATGTGTGGGCTGGAGGGGGTCCCAGCTCCCTCCAGGGGAACCTGAGGCTGCCTGTGAGTGGCCAGCAGGGAGGGAGAGTCTTACAGAGCCAGTGAAAGCCCTGCCATGCCTTGGGTTTGGTCTGGGATCCACCCCCAGCCTAATGGGTGGGGAGTTGCCACGGTGCCCGCAGGCCTCCTGCCTGTCTCGGTGGAGAAGGGGTGTCTCAGGGCAGAGGTGGGACTTGGGGGATCCAGGCAGGGCGTCTAGGCAGCTCATCTGCAGACGTGGCCAGCTGGGGGCTGTCCGCCTGGAGGGCTCCTTCCTGTCCCCAGGTAGCCTCTGAGGCCTGGCTCGCAGAGCGGATAGCTGGAGTGCCAGCAAAGTCCAGGGCGAGGCAGAGCTGTAATGCGAGGCTCCCAACACACTGGGGGTCCCGGGGCAGGAGGGACCTGACCTCACTTGATCTGGCCCAGGACAGTTCCCCTCCAGAAAGAAGGGGGCACTCACTGAGACCCCTGAGTACAAGTCTGGCCAGAAGCAGCCTGGGTCAGTCTCTAGATGGCCACAAGGTCTGGCCGAGTGGGAATGGGGACTCCCAGTGGGCAGGCTGAGCTGCAGGTGGGTACCTTCTAGGTGGAGCATGGCCATGGCCTCCCGAGGAGTGTCCTGGGACCATGCCTAGTGAGCACACCGGGCGTACTGGGCAGGACGGGCCATGGTGGGGACTGTGGGGCTGTGCCCCAGCCCAGCTGCCGGCCCACCTGTCTGTCAGGCAGGCCACCTGCGCCTGCGTTCACACGACCAGGGCTTGGACCGCCGCCCAGGATGGCAGAGGGAAGCAAAGCACCGAGTGGCCTGAGCTAGAAACAGAAAGCCCGGCGAGGAAGAGGCCCAGACTCGGGTGTTGAGGAGCTGGGGTGCTGGGCACGCCAGGCCAGGCCCTCCGCCCTTCACAGCTGTGGCGGAGCAGCAGGGCGGCCCGGTGTCCAGGCGGCAGGGCCCGCCCTCGGGAAGGCCTAGGCCGCACAGCGCTCGGGGAGTCCGGGAGAGCCCAAGGAGAAGGTGACCTTGGCCAGCCCGGCCCGGCCCAGGGCGCACAGGTCAGGGGCGCTGCGGGGCAAGGGCTGAGCCGGAGGCCTCGAGGGGCCGCCTCTCAGGAAGGCCGCAGCGAGCTGGCAGTGCCGGCCCTGCGCCCCTCTCTCAGCCGCACAGCCTGCAGGGCCCTTGCTGGAAACCGCGAGCGTGTGGGCCAGACTGCGGGCACTGCCAGCCCCCTCCCCTCTGCCGGGATCTCCCGGGCAGGGCTCGCCCTCACACAGGGCGGGGCTCCGGGTGGAGCCGTTGCCGCCGTCCGGCCTTGACGCGCTTCCTGCTTCCTCCTCTCAGGCCAGCGGGAGCGCCTGCCATACACAGCTGGGCCGCCTGCCATACACAGCTGGGCCGCCGGCTCCTCCGAAGGGGACGCCTTCCTGAAGACACAGTTGCCAGGCCCGCTGTACCCTCGGTGCCCTGGCCACTTAGAGAGCCTCGGCTGGGGGCCGGACCCTGGGACTCTGGACACACGCCCGCCCAGGCCCCCTGTGGCCACACCTCCTCGTTAGCACTGACCCCAGAAGGCTGGGGGCGTGGGGAGGGAAGTCCCCCGCCATGGCTGCTCCTAGACCCCACCTCGTCCCCTAAGGCCTATTAGGTGAGAGGGGCTTTTAGGGCTCCCAGGGGCCTCTGCCCCTTGCCCTGGCCTCCTCTTCCCCTTGGCAAGGCGTCAGGGAGCTGCAACTTCGCTATCTGGGTCATTAGCTTCAGACCCTGAACTGAGGCTGGCCGGGTCCAGGACTGCTTCCCACAGGGTGGGCACCCTGACCCCACGAGGGAGGGAGGCCTTGTCCATCGAGCAGCCAAGGTGCCAGGGCCCTGGGAGGCCGGCTGCAGGCGCCCTCCCTTGCTGCCCTTTCTGCCTGGGGCCTGGGCCCCTCATGGCTGCCCGGGTCTGGTCACAGCGGGGTGCCTCCTGACCCAGCCTTGCCAGGGGCAGAGGACACTGAGCCTTAGAGAGGGGATGCCCCCCAGGGCGCCAGTCCAGCCAGCTGCCCCGCCTCGCAGGCCCAGCCTGGCCCCCGTGCTTCCCCGTCCGGTGCCCCCAGCAGCCCCCCTGGCAGGCAGCCCCCGCCATGGCCGAGCACCTGGAGCTGCTGGCAGAGATGCCCACGGTGGGCAGGATGAGCACACAGGAGCGGCTGAAGCACGCCCAGAAGCGACGTGCCCAGCAGGTGAAGATGTGGGCCCAGGCCGAGAAGGAGGCCCATGGCAGGAGGAGCCAGCGGACGCAGTCACAGAAGGAGGCGGCCGGCGGCCGGCCACAGAAGCGGGTCCTCTTCCCCCCCAGCGTTGCCCTTCTGGAGGCGGCTGCCCGGAATGACCTGGAGGAAGGCGAGTGTGGGCCAGCCATGCACGGCAGGCAGCCTTGTCCCTGTCCCCCGGTGCAGGCCTCGAGAGGTCCGCCAAGGGTGAGGCCCAGCGTCCTTAGCCACAGACCCCAAGTGGTGGGAGCCCCAGGGTAGCCCTCACAGGCCAGCCTGCGGAGGCTCCTGCAGTGAAGGTGAGGCCTGAGGGGGTGGGCGGGGGCCCTGGGTGGGCTGGGAGCCGCCCAGTCTTCGCCGCCTCTTGCCGGGGCGCTGGGCTTTGCTCTGGACACCTGCTTGCCTGGGTCCTGAGCCTCCATACAGGAGTACGGTGGAGCCCACCTGGGCAGGTTAGAGCACGGGGAGCGGGGCTCCCCGTACGGCCTGGCCCCCTCAATGCCTACCCCTGGCTCTGCCTCTGAGTTCTCCCTTTTTCCCATCAGAACCTTCCCAGACGACAGGCCTGAACTTTGGGCAGGCTTCCTGTTCCTTTCCTGTGCCCACATGCTCACAGCCCCTCTGCTCTCCTGGGAGGCTGCCGAGGGCGCTTTCTGCCTCCCTCCAGGGCAGAGGCCTCTGCCGTAGAAGCTGGGGTGCAGAGGGCAAGGAGGGGCAGGGTGTGCCCCAGGCCGGTGCATGGGAGCTGCGGGGAGGGTGCAGCCAGGGAGGGCCAGGCCTGGGCACCTTGGGCCCACACTCTTGGCTGCAGCGGTGCAGGGGTGGGGGGCTGTGTGTGTGTGTGTGTGTGTGTGTGTGTGTGTGTGTGTGTGTGGCTGACAGAAGGTGCCAGCACCCAGGTCCGGGGGACGACAGTGGAGGTGACTGTCACACAGGAGGGCCCTAGTGCCATGACTCAGGAGGGCACCCTGCTGGAGGGTAGAGGCAGAGTGCTGCTGTCTGTACCCCACTTAGGGGCCCAACTCCTGAGCCCTCGGCCTGGGCTCTGGTGTCCCTCCTGCCACCTGTACCACTGCTTCTCTCCCCGTCCTCTGCTCTCCCAGCTACGCACAGCCATCAGCCCAGGTACCCCAGGTGCAGGGACCTGAGCAGGATGGCGCTGGCCTGTGGTGGGACTCCCGTGCCCTGAACGCGCCCCCCTCCTCTCTGCAGTCCGCCAGTTCCTCGAGAGTGGGGTCAGCCCTGACCTGGCCAATGAGGACGGCCTGACCGCCCTGCATCAGGTCAGCCTCGCTGAGGGTGCGAGGAGAGGACGGGGCCCCGGCCTGCGGCTCGGGCACTCAGGCCACGTGCTTTGCAGAGCTGCATCGATGACTTCCGGGAGATGGTGCAGCAGCTCCTGGAGGCTGGGGCCAAGGTCAATGCCCGTGACAGTGAGTGCTGGACACCCTTGCACGCCGCGGCCACCTGTGGCCACCTGCACCTGGTGGAGCTGCTCATTGCTGGGTAGGGCCCGCTGGGAGGAGGTGTGGCTGGAGTGGGCGTCTCTATCAGGGAGGGGCTGCAGCTGGGCCAGGGCCAGGCAGGACCTTCCTCGCAGTGGGTAGTTCATCTGGAGACACCGCCCAGGCATCTCATCTCTGTGGAAAATGTGTGCCTGGACCCTGGCCTCTCGTGTTCCCACTGACCTTTGCTTACCCTGCCGCACCCTGGCATGCAGAGCGGGACCTGGGCCGAGACCACGGATGCTGCCACCCCAAGGGAACTAGCACGTATGCAGGGCAGTGTGGTCCTCTGCCTGCCAGGCTGCTCACACCACGAAGAGCGTGGAACTCCTTGAGGACAGGCCTTGACCTGCTCTGGTCTCCTGGCCTTCCCAGGGTCTGCATAGAGAAATGCCGTTCTGGTCAGAGCCACAAGGGAGAAATTGGCAAGAGGGGATACCTGGACACAGGTGGGGCCGTTAACAGGAGGGCAGAGCAGGGCTGTGCTCCTGAACACCCGCCTTGGTGAATGGAGAGGGTAGTCAGCTTCACCAGGACCCAGGAGTCCCCCGCTGGCTGGCCGTGGAGCAGTCTGGGCAACACTGGCGGGTGTGGGGGTGGATGCCGGTGGCTCCCGTTTGCACACAGATGCCTTGGAGTGGGACGGGCTGGGTGCGCAGCGTCACGGGGCAGCAAGGGGGGGGCGCACAGGCGGCCCCTAGCCCCACTCCGTGCTCCTCCACAGTGGGCATCCAGCCTTGTGTTTCGGGCCCCTTCAGCTCCCCGCAGTGCTCTCCTGACACCCAGGCTCTCTCCCCACCACCTTCTGCTGCCTCGGGCCCCCAGAGTCTTGGCACCCCCTCATGGCAAGTGGGCCCACTGTACACGTTCATGGGGGCAGAGGGGTGCCAGGAACCTGAAAAATCAGACATGGTGGAGACTGCAGGACAGCCCACCTGGCCCCAGGACAGCACCCAGGGCCAAGGGGCCGCCTCTCACTGCGGCAGGTGAGGCCTGGGCCCCTCTGAGGCAGCCCTAGGTGGAAGGCCTCTGAGAGGGTCCTGGGGGCCTCCGCTGGGGGAGAAGGGCCCTGTGACCAGCGCCCCATCCACCCTTCCCGCAGTGGTGCCGACCTCCTGGCAGTCAACACGGACGGGAACATGCCCTATGACCTGTGTGAGGACGAGCAGACACTGGACTGCCTGGAGACGGCCATGGCCAGCCGTGGTGAGTGCAGCCCTGCCCGCCTGCTGGGGCAGCAGGGCGCGGGGCGCGGCGGGTGGTGTGCTGGGGGTGGAGCCCTGAGCCTGCTGCCCCGCAGGCATCACCCAGGACAGCATCGAGCGGGCCCGGGCCTTGCCCGAGCTGCATGTGCTGGAGGACATCCGGAGCCTGCTGCAGGAGGGGGCAGACCTCAATGCCCCCGGGGACCACGGCGCCACGCTGGTGAGGACGGGGCCGCGCGGGACGCAGGCAGGGGAGGCTGCTGCAGGCCGAACCAGGGCCGGGACTCAGGGGCCGGCGGTTTGCCTGCAGCTACACATCGCCGCGGCCAACGGGTTCGGCGAGGCGGCTGCCCTGCTGCTGGAACACGGGGCCAGCCTGAGCACCAAGGACCGCGACGGCTGGGAGCCACTGCACGCAGCGGCCTACTGGGGCCAGGTGAGCGCCTGCGGGGCGGTGGGGCCGGGCAGGCTCCGCAGCTCCGCAGGCTTCAGCAGCCCGGGCTCGCCGGCCCACAGGTGCACCTGGTGGAGCTGCTCGTGGCACACGGGGCTGACCTGAACGGCAAATCCCTGATGGAAGAGACGCCTCTCGGTGAGCCTGGGGCCGCATCCTCCCGGTGTAGGGCGCGGGCGGGCGGGCGGGCACCTGTGACCCTCTGGCCACTCCTCCTCAGACGTGTGCGGGGACGAGGAGGTGCGGGCCAAGCTGCTGGAGCTGAAACACAAGCACGACGCGCTCCTGCGCGCCCTGGGCCGCCAGCGTTCTCTGCTGCGTCGACGCACCTCTAGCGCCGGCAGCCGGGGGTGAGTGCCCGCCCCTCCCGCCAGGCCCCCGCGGGCCCGCCCAGTGCCCCACCCCCGGGTCCTCAGTCCCCCTCTGCCCTCCCCTCGCCCCTTGGGCTCTGCCCCGGCCTTGGTCCCTGCTGATGTCAGCTGGCAGGCCTCCGTGCCCGCCGGAGCTCGGGGCAGAGTCCGCAGGGAAGGCGGTGTCACCCCCGCCCCACTCCTCCTGCCCGCCCCCTCCCAGGAAGGTGGTGAGGCGGGTGAGCCTGACCCAGCGCACCAGCCTGTACCGCAAGGAGCACGCCCAGGAGGCCATCGTATGGCAACAGCCCCCGCCTACCAGCCCGGAGCCGTCCGAGGAGGATGAGGACCGCCAGACAGACGCGGAGCTCCGGCTGCCGCCCCCCGAAGTGAGCCCCGCCCAGCCGTGCCCCGCCTCCCTCCGTACCAGCCTCTGGAGCTGGTGGGACCAGTGGCCCTGCCCCCATATGCAAGACTCGCGCCCCGTGGGCGTCAGCTGCCGCCCCCACCCGCGTTTCTGCCCTTGGACCGCCACGCAGCCCGGGACCCCAGGCCAGAGGGGACCCTCCTGATGGCCTCCGGCGCCTGTGCTCCCCACACAGGAGGAGGACCCAGAGGCGGCCAGGCAGCACAACGGCCGAGTGGGGGCGCCCCCGGGGCGGCACCTGTACTCCAAGCGGCTGGACCGAAGTGTCTCCTACCAGCTGAGCTCCCTGGAGAGCACCGCCCCTGACGCCCTGGTCCAGGCCAAGGCCCCCCACACCCTGGCAGAGCTGAAGCGTCAGCGGGCTGCCGCTAAGCAGCAGCGACCCCCGCCTGAGGGGCTCGAGGCCGCTGAGTCTGAACTGCCTGTGGACACTGAGACCCCCCAGCTGGAGTGTGGCTCCAGGGCTGGTGGAGACCCACCCCTGCTCAGACTCACAGCCCCCTCAGAAGAAGCCCGCGTGGAGAAGAGGCCGTGCTGCCTGCTTATGTGAGGGGCTGGTGCTTGGGTGGCCAAGGTCCCACCGCCAGGCCCAGGGCCGCTGCTCCGCGTGCCGCAACGTGTGTTCCGGGCTAGGCTGCCAGCCTCCTCCTTCCTTGGGGACGGACCTGTGGCAGAGGCTGTACCTGGGAAACACCTGGCTGTGGAGACCTACTTTCATTCTGTGGCTCTCAGTAAAGGGCCGCTCTGCCCCCTGCCCTGTCGTGTGTCTCAGCTGGGCCGCCACCGCCATGGCGGGGAGCTGCCGTGTTGCTGGGCCTGGGTGCGCCTGGCCCTGGGAGCACCTGAGGGCTGTGGGCACGTGCTGGGGCTTGCTTGTGGTGCCCAGCCCCTGTGTGGGCGTGAGGCCCACGGTCCCTGGCAAGAGGACGAGTGCTTCCTGCACCCTGCCTCCCCAGCCTCCTGGAGACACCTCTGCAATTCTTTGCTTTCTTGAGGGGAACAGGGGGCTTCAGAAGGACACTCCTTGTTGGCCAGGGCTGGGGGTGTCCATGCTGGAGGGGCAGGGATCCTGGCTTGGAAAAGGAGAGGGTGTTTTCCGTAAGACTCTTGGGCAACAGCCAGAGGGTCAGAGCGCTACAAGGCTGATGTCGGAAGCCTCCCTGGTGGGGGGCGGGTTCCCCGTTCCTGGCGTGTGGCCCCGATCTCGGGGCCTGGCGGCCTGGCTGCCAGCTTCTGCTCAGGCTGGCAAGCAGGGCCTGCTGAGGCTCTGAGCTGACCGGGCACGATGTGTCAGGGTGACAGGGCCCCCTCGGGGCCTCACTGGGGAGGGCTGGGGCACTGCCAGCTCATCTGTCCAGGGCAGGTTGCTTGGCATGGCCACCAGTGCTGGGTGGCATGGGCTTGGGTCACCCTCTCCGCTGGACATTGACCCGGCCAGCCCAGTGTCCACAGGCCCCCCCCCCCCCCCGTCCCTGAGCATCCGTGGTTGGAGGGGTGTTCTCAGCACAGCGGTGGGGGTGGGGGCCGCGGGGAGGCTGCTGGTTAAATTTAGAGTGTGGGGTGGTGCACTGCCCAAGGTCCACTTGCCACCACAGCTGCCACATAGCCCTGCTGCCAGGGGGCGGGCGGGGCCTGGCTCTGCCTGCGGCTGGGCCCATATTAACCTGTTCTCCAGCCCGGGGCCCAGAGAGGCCTGCACACTGGGAGGCAGAGGTGGCAGCAGCGGCAGCAGAGCAGGAGACGCAGGTGAGAGGCTGCCGTCTGGCCTCCCGTTTCCTCTCCAGCCGGCAGGAGCAGAGGGGCTAAGCCTTCCCCAGGCCTGACCAGCCAGCCACAGCCCCGCTCAGCTGAGAGGGCCTACTGCTTCCTGACCCTCACTGCGGAGCCAGATCCTGGCGCTGGGGTGGCGTATCAGCTCCCTGCAGGGCCTGGGGAGGTGGGGCCCTGAGGGCTTATCCCGGCTCGCTTCCCACTCTCTCCACCAATCACAAGCCACAGGGAAGGGAAGCTTAGATCACCCTGCCTGTGGTGTGGCCCCAAGGGCAGCCCCAGGCTGGTGTGTGTTTGGTGAAAGGGCAGGACAGCAGCCCAGAGCAGCTGAGGTGTCCAAGGGCCCTGCGAAGGCACAGAGCTGCCCTGCCCCTCCCCCAACACCCCAACCCAAAGACTCCAGCCTTGCAGCACTGATGGGGGACCGAGGTCCGGCCCCAGGGCTCCTGCTGCCCCGGGCCATGGTCCCCGGCACAGGAGGGGCCAGATGGAACCCCTGCACCTGAAGCCTCACTCCCCTCCCCAGGGAGCCCCAGGATTCCTGAGGCCTGGCTCAGTCACCCGGGAGACAGGCCTACTCTGCTGGTCCCAGCAAAGATGGGGGCGGGGGGTCCAAAAGGGTTAGGCCTCGGCCGTGCCCTACTGAGGTAAATCTCCAGAGGCCCCAGGCCTCATTCTCCCCTCCAGGTTCTGCTCTGCCAGGCTCTGCCAACCCCTCAGGGCACTCGGCCCACCTCCCCTCCCCCAAGCCTAGTCCCTCAGAGCTGCTGGACCTTTCCGTCTGTCCCTACCTCCCATGTGGCTCTCCTGCTCCCCTGTCATGGGGACACTGGGCGGGCACTGGGCCTCACCCCAAGCCCCGCCTGTCTTCTCACCCACTCCCTGTGGGCAGAACTGTGCCCAGACGGGTGGGGCGGGGCGGGGCCCGGCGGGCCCGGCTCCTTCAGCCTTTTCTGTCCCTTTCAGTGGGGCCAGCAGGCTGCAGTGAAGTGGGTGCCCCCTTCCCAGCCCTGACCCACCAAGCCGGGACCCAGCTTCCCTCACCCACACTTCTGGATCCTGACGCCTCCTGAGTCTCCTTCTTGCCCGGTCCGAGCAGGGTCATGGCCTTGAGGACAGGTGACCACAGTCAGGCTGCAACGAATGGGCTGAAGGAGAAGGTACTGACGCTGGACACCATGAACCCGTGTGTCCGGAAGGTGGAGTACGCGGTACGAGGCCCAATCGTGCTGCGCGCGCTGGAGCTGGAGCAGGAGCTGCGCCAGGTAGGGTCCTGGGCCGCACCACCGCCTCAGCGCCGCGCCGGGGCGCTGCTGGCCCCACTCTCCCCCCACCCCTGAGCCGAATAAGACAAGGTCTGTGGGAGCCACAAGGTCCGTTGTCACTGCCCACGACCCCCCTCCACCACCACCCCCCCGCCACAGGGCGTAAAGAAGCCCTTCACTGAGGTCATCCGAGCCAACATCGGGGACGCACAGGCCATGGGGCAGACGCCTATCACCTTCCTGCGACAGGTGAGGCTCAGTGCTGCCCTGCACCCCTTCCCTGTCAGCCCACGTGTCCTGGCCCCAGCACTTGCTCCTCCCAGGTCCTGGCGCTCTGCGTCCACCCTGATCTCCTGAACAGCCCTGACTTCCCCGACGACGCCAAGAGGAGGGCGGAGCGCATCCTGCAGGCATGTGGGGGCCACAGCCTGGGTGAGTGCCAGAACCTGCCCAAGCCCCAGGGAGGGGCAGGGGCAGGCGCTGGAGGAGGCTGTCCCAGGAGACGGTGGATCTGCCCGCTGGAAGGGGCGGGTCTCCTCGGGAGGGATGCAAGGGGACCTCACCTGTCCCACCCGCACTCCCACCCTGTCCTCCCTGTCCCCGGGCCCAGGGGCCTACAGCATCAGCTCTGGCACCCAGCTGATCCGCGAGGACGTGGCGCGGTACATTGAGCGGCGCGATGGAGGCATTCCCGCCGACCCCAATAACATCTTCCTGTCCACGGGGGCCAGCGACGCCATCGTGGTAGGCCGGGGCAGCGCGGGAAGACACCGCGGCTCCTAGTGCGTGGCCGAGCGGGGCTGCTCGTCCTGGCACGGCGGCGCCCGGGGCGGGGGATGGGTGCAGCCCTCGGCCCGCCAACCCCGCCTCCCTACCCCACCCGCAGACGTTGCTGAAGTTGCTGGTGGCCGGCGAGGGTCGCACGCGCACGGGCGTGCTCATCCCCATCCCTCAGTATCCACTCTACTCCGCCGCGCTGGCCGAGCTCAACGCGGTGCAGGTGGACTACTACCTGGACGAGGAGCGCGCCTGGGCGCTCGACGTGGCCGAGCTGCGGCGCGCGCTGCTCCAGGCGCGTGACCACTGCCGCCCCCGCGCGCTCTGCATCATCAACCCCGGCAACCCCACCGGTGCGCGCCCCCACCCGCCCCCGCCCCACCGCCCTGGCCAGAACAGGCACCCCTGCGCTCTGCGCCTGGGTCAGCCTGGCCCTCCGCCCGCCGCCCCGCGGAGAGCAGCGCGCCCCCTCAGCTGACCCCGGACCCGTCTGTGCCCCAGGTCAGGTGCAGACCCGCGAGTGCATTGAGGCCGTGATCCGTTTCGCCTTTGAGGAGGGGCTCTTCCTGTTGGCCGATGAGGTGCTGGCCGGGGCCCCCGCAGGGAGGGGTCGGAGAGCGGCGGCGCGCGCCCCCGTGACGCACCCCGCTGTCGCCAGTCCAGGTGTACCAGGACAACGTGTACGCCGAGGGCTCGCAGTTCCACTCGTTCAAGAAGGTGCTCACGGAGATGGGGCCGCCATACACGGCGCGGCAGGAGCTCGCCTCCTTCCACTCGGTCTCCAAGGGCTACATGGGCGAGTGCGTGCTGGCCGGGCGGGCGGGGCCGGGCACCCGGGCCGCGGCCTGGCTCCCTTCGCCCGCCAGGCCGGCCCCTCCTTGCCGGCCCTGCCTCGACGCCCGCCCTCGCCTCGCAGGTGCGGCTTCCGCGGCGGCTACGTGGAGGTGGTGAACATGGACGCAGCGGTGCAGCAGCAGATGCAGAAGCTGCGGAGCGTGCGCCTGTGCCCGCCCACGCCGGGCCAGGTCCTGCTAGACGTGGTGGTCAGCCCGCCCGCGCCCTCCGACCCCTCCTTCGCGCAGTTCCAGGCGGTGAGTGGGCGGGGCCGCGGGGGTCAGGGCGCCGCGCCCCTGGCCCAGCCTGACCGGCCCTCCCTCCACGGCCGCAGGAGAGGCGGGCGGTGCTGGCCGAGCTGGCGGCCAAGGCCAAGCTCACGGAGCAGGTCTTCAACGAGGCTCCCGGCATCCGCTGCAACCCGGTGCAGGGAGCCATGTACTCCTTCCCGCGCGTGCAGCTGCCCCCGCGTGCGGTGCAGCGCGCTCAGGTCCGGCGTGCGGCGTGAGGGGCGGGGCGGGGCGGGGCCCGCGCGGCCTGGGACGCCCCGCCCTGACCCGCCCCCCCGCCCGCCCCCAGGAGCTGGGCCTGGCTCCCGACATGTTTTTCTGCCTGCGCCTCCTGGAGGAGACCGGCATCTGCGTGGTGCCTGGCAGCGGCTTCGGGCAGCGGGAAGGCACCTACCACTTCCGGTGAGGCTGGGCCCCCGCAGCCCCTCCCCGCGACTCCCACCCCATTCGCTTACCTTCTTCCCCCTTTTAGGATGACCATTCTGCCCCCCATGGAGAAGCTGCGGCCCTTGCTGGAAACGCTGAGCCAGTTCCACGCTAAGTTCACCCGCGAGTACTCCTGAGGACACCGCTGGGGGCCAGGCTGGGCCGGCAGGGACGACCGCGGGCGGACAGTGCTCGGGTTCTTGGGGTCTCTGGAGCCCTCTGGACTTGCTCCTGCTGCCTGTGTGGCTGGGCCCCTGCCTCTCTTCAGGCCCCTAATAAAGCAGTGGGCTGGCTTGGCTGCTTGGAGGCTGTGTGTGCACACCTGTATGCGCCCCCGCAGCCTTGTCCACTCCTGACTGCCTTTCTGTGTGGGGTTCTGTGCAGGCCTGGGGGCCCGGGAGGAGTGGTCAGGGAGGGCTTCCAGGGGAGGTGACCTTCTTACAGGATGGATTTGGCGGGATGGGGTGAGCACCGGGAAGCGGAGTGACCGTGAGGACTCAAGGGGGCAGTCTTGGTTCCCGTAACTGGGCGCGAGCAGTGGTGCTGCCACTTTGGACAGCTGGAGGAGTGGTGGTGCCGGCCCAAGAGCAGGGAGGGGAGGAAGAGCAAATGGGTCTCGCTTTGCCGTGTTGTGTGTGACATCCACGTGTAAATGCAGTTCTTGGGCTGGGAAGCAGTGAGAGGGGAGGCCCCCTCCTGAGCTGGGGCACCCAAAGGCAAGTTCCGGGGAAGAGGGCACGGAAGATGCTGAGGAAGAGGTGCCTTGTGGAGCTCTGGGCTGAAGGACCTGGGCTGGGGGCTGGCGGGCAGCCTTGTGTCCTTGACACTGGCGTGCGAGGATGTGTATGCCAGACACTGTTGTGGATCACTGCACAAAGGGCCCTCTCTGGTGGGCACTGTAGTTCCCATTTCATAGATCAGGAAACCTGGGCCCCAAAAATATGTGGAAATGAAAGGAAGCTCACTCCTCGTGGCCTCAGCAGCTGACGGAACGTCTTGGCTCAAGTGTCTGCGAGTTGGTCTAGAGGTGGGCAGGCCTCAGTGACCCACGGGCTTAGGGAGAGTATTGGCCAAGGCCCCAGCTCCACTCTGGATGAGGTTCTTAACCATAGTCCCTGCTTCACTATCTCCCCTGGCACTCAGGTGCCCCACACAGCAAGGCTCTGGGCAGGAGAGGACGGGAGGTGCAGGTTTCTCGTCTCAAGGCCAGCTGGGGTCAGGCTTGGGCCGGCCTGGACTGGCTCTCCTGGCCTTGTCGCTAGACACTAGAGGGCGTTTCGGGCAGCAGCCGGGTGCCTCCTTGGGCTGAACGTGGGCTCAGGCCTTTCCCACGAACTTCCTGCCTTCCACGACGCTCTGTGGCCACTGGCCTGGGGAGGGCGCCGAGACCACTAGCACAGCGAGGTGAGGGTCCAGCACCCGACGTAAGCGGTAGTAGACAGTGGGTCCTCCGTGGAGGGCCCAGTAGACCCTGCGGCCACCAGGCTCCAGGTGAGACACCAGGAAGCACTTCCGGAGAATTAGGGTCTGGGGACAGGATCTGATAGCCCTGGGAGGGACCTGAATGGGCTGCGGGTTCGGCCGCTTCCGACGTTCGAGGACAGCTGGCCACCGGGGGCGCCAGAAGGCGGCCGGCGCTCTAGGCCGCCCGCGTTCTCTATGGCCGCCGCGTCTCCGAGTTGCGCCGCCCGGGCCAGAGCGCCCCAGCGCCGCCGCGGAGGAGGCCTGCAGTTCTTTGGGGTTCTGACGCCCCCAGGACCCAAGGGCGCGGGTGCGGACGCCAGCCTGTCCAACCTTGGCCCCAGCCGTGCCGCTCTGAGACCCCTGAACCCATCCCGACCGGACCGGACCCCCCTCGGAAGCACCCTGCCCCTACTCTGAGTGGAACCTCTCATGCCGCCCCGGCCAGCCTTGAACCCAGACCCAGCCACTAGAGCTTGGGCCCCTGCCCCCGCCCCCGCCCCAGCGCCCGGCCTCCTCGCCATGCGTGGGAAGCTGCTGCCGCTGGCCGGCCTTTACCTGGTGCAGGGCCTGCCCTATGGGCTGCAGTCTGGGCTGCTGCCCGTGCTGCTGCGGGCCCGCGGCCTCTCCCTGACACGCGTGGGACTGGCCAAGGCGCTGTATGCACCATGGCTGTTCAAGCTTGTGTGGGCCCCGCTGGTGGACACTCGGGGCTCCCCAAGGGCCTGGCTGACGCTCAGCACAGCTGCTCTGGGCCTGGTGTGTGGGCTGCTGGCATCCCACCCTCCCGCCGCAGCTGGTCAGGCCGGTCTGCCTGTCACGATGGCGGGGCTGCTTCTGCTGCTGAATCTGGCTGCAGCTGTGCAGGATGTGGCCCTGGACACGCTGGCTGTACGGCTCCTGGAGCCCGCAGAGCTGGGGCCTGGCAACACTGTGCAGGTGGTCGCATACAAGCTGGGGGCGGTGCTGGCTGGGGGTGGGCTGCTGGCCTTTGTGCCCACCCTCTCCTGGCCCCTGCTCTTTCTGCTCCTGGCTGCCACTTATTGGTTGGCTGCTGCCTTGACCTGGGTGGCACCAGCCCTGCGACAGCTTCCCACACCTCTGCCCTCAGAACACCCCCGACACACCCTGCACCTTGGGCAGGACTTGCTGGCCGTGCCTGGAACCCTGTGGACAGCGGGCTTCGTGCTCACCTACAAGCTGGGTGAGTGAGGAACAGCAGGGGTGGGTCCCCAGGAGCCCTGGAACTCACTTGCAGGGCTGCCTTTCCTCTTTGGGGTCTGACCTGAAGTCTGGAGCCCAGCCCGGCCCTCTGCAGGTCCAGCTCCCAAGGTCCACCCTCCCTTGGGCCTCGCTGAGCTGCTTCACGCTGACCCTGAGCGTCGTCGAAGCCCAGCCCCAGCTATCTCCTGGCATCTGTGGCCCAGGAAGAAGGCAGGGCTGGGGGAGCGTGACTGAGACCCAGGTGGAGGTGTGCCAACCACCCCTGCTGACTCTCTCCACAGGTGAGCAGGGCACCAGCGGCCTGTTCCCACTGCTCTTGCTGGACTGCAGCATCTCTGCCCCAGAGCTGGGGCTGTGGAATGGTGTGGGTGCTGTGGCCTGCTCCATTGCTGGGTCATCCCTGGGTGGGGCCCTCCTGGCCAGGCGCCGGTGAGCCCCCCTCAGCCCGCCCCGCCCACCTGTCTCCCCTTCCTTCCCCACGCCCTCTGACCTGCCCCATCACCCCACCCCAGGCAGCCACTGCCCCTGTTGAAGTCAGCGCTTCAGTTCCGTCTTGGGGGCCTGGCCTGCCAGACTGCCGTGCTCTTTCACCTGTACAGCCCTGGGGCCAGCCTGGCCCCCAGCACAGTCCTGAGAGGTGAGGGGTGGGCCACAGGGGGGAGGAGCTTGGAGTCCTGGGCCCTGCTGACCTCAGCCCTCCCAGGTGCAGCCCTGCTGAGCCTGTGTCTGCAGCACTTCCTGGGGGGCCTGGTCACAACCACCACCTTCACCCTGATGATGCGCTGCAGCCAGCTGGCACCAAGTGCCCTGCAGGTGAGGGGATGTGGCTGCAACACCAGGGGCTGCAGGACTGGAGTCCAAGCAGGTCCTGACGTGATTCCCCCTCCCCCAGCAGGCCACACACTACAGTCTCCTGGCCACTCTGGAGCTGCTGGGGAAGCTGCTGATGGGCACGCTGGCTGGAGCCCTGGCTGACAGCCTGGGGCCACGCCTCTGCTTCTCCGTCTTCCTTGCTCTCTCAGCCATGCCCATGCTGTACCTGGGCCTTGCATCCAACACCCTGGCCTGAACCGGGTGGCCAGACTTATCAATAAAGTGGAGCGTGCCTTCGGACTGTGTCCGGGATGAGTGACGTGCAAGGTTGTTCTCAGACTGGGGGGTTGTCCGCGCTGGAAGAAGGGTTCCTGAAAATGGCTCGAGCATCTTTTATTCTGCACTTTAGGGCCTCCTTGCCCCCACGCTACTGGTGGTGGCCTTTGTCCAGAGTGGTTGGTCGCTGTCCTGGCCACTGATACCTATGCCCATCTTTGCCTCGAGGACCTGCTGCACCTGACACCCCCCCATGCTGTGGCCACGCAGCCCCTGCTGAGGCCCGTGCTTGTGACGTGGGGGAACTGGGTCCTTCCGCGGCAGGGTGGTCAGCAGCCCCACAGCAGGATCTCCTCTGTGGCCAAGTGCACGAGGGCATGGAAGCTCAGGTGCAGGTACTTTCTCCAGAAGCGCTTGTCCCGCCCGTACACCTGGGCCGGATAGCAGGGGCTTCCTGCAGTGGGAGGAGACACAGCTCTGACGACTCCGGCCAGGTCTGCCCCCAGCCCCCGCCTTGCTCAGGGCTGGGCCTCCCAGGTCCGCACCGATGCCGTGGAAGATCCGGGCCACAGCCCTGCCCGAGAACCGCTGCTCTGGCCACGAGGACAGGAGGTGGCGGATGTCCCGGCGGATCTGGTCCTCCCAGTCCTGGAGCTGCCGGTGGGGACACGTGGCATGCTGTTCTGCAGTGCTCGGTGAGGGGCGGGAGGCAGGTGTGTGCCTGCAGCCGGGGGTGCGTCCTCTCTGCAACTCCTCTCCTCCTCTCCCCCTCCCCGCTCCCCGGAGGCCCTGACGCTCACCCTGGCCTGTCCTGGCTCAGGGTCCTCCTCGGCCTCCACGCCCCCCGGTGCTTCTAACTCCTCCTCGAAGTAGTGGCTGAGCAGGGCCTTGAGCCTGCCGCTGCGTGCCTCATCGGGCTGCTCCAGACACGGCCCGCAACTGGGGAGGGCCACGCTGGGGTGGGGAGAACCTGTCAGAGCGGCCCACCTTGGGGAGGATGGGGTGGCCCAGGCCCTGCCCAGCCCCTCCTGCACCTGTGGAAAGCCCGGAAGGTGCGGTGCAGGCGGGCCAGGGCTTCTCGCTCACGGGCCTGCACGCGGCCGTGCAGGAAGTCACAGATCTGGTCCCTCTCCTGGGCTGTCAGGTCCCCGGGGCTGTGCAGGTGGAAGGCCAGCTCCCTGAACTCCACCAGCACCCCCGTGCCCTGAGGCACACCTGCCAGATAGGGTGTCAGAAACTGGCAGAAAGGCGGCAAACAGGAGGCAAGCAGGGCTGGGGGCGGGCGCACCTGTCCCGGGCTCTGGATCCCACCGCAGCTGGTGGAGAGCCCGCCGCACGGGGGCCAGCTCCCAGCCCATGGAGTCTGCCAGCTCGACCATGTCCAGCTCCACAGAACTGCTTCCCCCACCTGTCGTCTTGGGGCACTGCCGGGCCAAACACACAGCCAGTGGGGGACACCTGTACCAGGGGAAGGGACGTGTGACTGGCAGCCCTGGTTCTCTGTCCCGGTCCTGAGCCCAGGGTGGGATTGCGCTCACCTGCGGGCCAGGGCCTGGAGCTGGGTGGGGCCCCCGGGGCAGCGCAGGTGGCAGCAGGCATAGGTGGGCGCCAGCAGCTTCAGCCAACGCTGTGGGTGCAGCTCAAGGTAGCACAGCAGAGTCTCGATGGCTGGGGGCAGAGCAGGGCTCAGAAGATGCGGGGGTGCTGGGGTGTTCCCCCCCCCACCCCGACGCTCCCTGCTCCTCACCCTCCTCGGGCAAATCCAGGGCTTCCACAGTTGGCTGCACTGGGAGCGCCCGCTTGTGGCCCGGGCACCGGGTTGTGTGCTCGAGGCTGGGATGGTCAGCGTCCTGGGGAGATGTAGCCACGAGGACCCTGGCTGAGTGCCCTTCCTGGCTCTCGTCTCCCTGCTGCTCTGGGGGCTGCCGGGCGCAAGCACAGGGAGGGAACACGCGCTGCACCAGCCTCTTCACGGCGAGGAAGTCGATGACGTTGGCGTGAACGTGTCTGCGCAGCTCCCACAGATCCTCACCCTGTAGCAGGGCAGCATGAATGCGGGGCCGCAGCAGGGGGCGGGGCTGGGGGAGCGGTGGGGAGACGGGTACCCACCTGGGGCCGGAGGAAGACGTGGCACTGTGCAGGCTGCCCATCACGCCCAGCCCGGCCCACAGCCTGCACGTAGCTCTCAAAGCTTGGGGGCAACCCCAGATGCAGCACGGCCCGCACGTCTGGCCGGTCCAGCCCCATCCCGAAGGCCACCGTGGCCACCACCACCCGCAGCCGGCCCTCCATGAAGGCCCGTTGCACCCGCCGCCGCTCCCGGCTGCCCATGCCGGCGTGGTAGGCTTCAGCCACAGCCTCCGGGGCTCGGCCTGCAGGGAAGACCCACGACGGTCAGGCGGGGCGTGTGCCCGGGGCCCATCTGTGGAGTGCAGGCCTGCCTCCACCTCACCTCGGGATCCTGGGGCCTGGGCCTCACGCAGACAGGTGCGCAGCAGGGCGGCGACGCGCTCCGTGTCCTCTCGTCTGTTACAGTAGACGATGACGGAGTCCAGGGCACGGAAACGATCACTCTGCAGCAGCGTCACCAGAGCCTGGAGAGGACGAGGCTGAGCGCGAGCATCGGAAGGCAGGGCCTCTGCTCGGCCCGGGCGCGCGTGCTTACCTGGTCTGGGTCCCTGTCCGAAGACACAGAGAGGTGCAGGTTGGCAGGGATGGTGCCCGGCCCCCTGAGGATAGACTCTTCGGCCACGCCCAGGTGCCGGGCCACGTCGAGGGCACTGCTGCGCGTGGCCGTGGCCGTGAGACCCAGGAAGCAGCCTATACCCACGTGTTCGCGCAACACCTGCGTGGAGGGGAGTGGTGAGATGCCCAGCCTTCCTCGGTCTGCTCATGTAGCTCCCCCCCTGCCCCCCGGCACAAGGCTTACCTGGCAGACACGCAGGTAGCAGGGCCGGAAGTTGTGGGACCACTGGGAGAGGCAGTGGGCCTCGTCGATGCAGGCAAAGGCGACCAGTGGCAGCTGGGCGAGGAGGGCAGCGCCCCCCGCCCCAACTAGCGCCTCTGGCGACATCATCAGCACTTGCACCTGGGCTGCCCGAACCTGAGGACGACGGCAAGGTCAGGAGCACCGCCCAGGGGGTCCGCCTGCTGCCTCTGCCGCTCTCGCCCTGTGAGGGCCCCTAACCTTCTGCAGGGCGGAGGCCCGCTCCTTCTTGGTCATCCCCGAGTGGATGCAGACCGCCTTCAGGCCTGGGGGCAAGCCGGAGACCTGCAGGTACAGCAGCACAGCCTGTCACAGGCCACCAGCCCTGGCCCTTCCCCAGATGCCTCTTAGAATGGTTTGGCCGGACAACTACTGCTGTGTCCCCTCCAGGATCTCTGGGAGAACCCAGGTCCTGGGTCCTGTGACTAAGGGTTCAGAGCCACCTGTGGGCTTGGACTCAGGAGCACTGGAAACAGGTCCCCATGGGGACGCCCCCTCCCCCAAGCTGCTCCTCTTGTGGGTGGGCCTGGGTCTAGCCAGCTGTGTCCCTGCTGCCTTTGGGCCACTGCCAGCTCATAGACAGAGCTGAAAATGGCCTGGCAACTTGCCACTCGGGGGTGGGGGTGGGGCAAGAAGCAGCAGCCCAAGTGGGTCAGCAGAGCCACGGGTACCAGCTCTCGCCTTCTGCACCTACCCAGAGACCCTGTCTACCAACCTGGTTGTCCATGAGCGACATGAGAGGAGAAACGACCAGCGTGAGGCAGGGGCTTCGCCGGAAGTAGAGCAGTGCGGGGAGCTGGTAGCACAGGGACTTACCAGCCCCCGTGGGCAGTACCAGCAACGTGGACACACCTGGGTTTTACCGAGAGGGTCAAGAGCACAGCTCTGTGGCCCAGCCGCAGTCCCACCGCGCCCCCTGCCGGCCGTACTCACCAGACAGGGTCCGCATGACCACACGCTCCTGCAAAGGGTAGAAGGCTTGGTGCCCCAGCTGCTCCAGGGCCTGAAGCACCTCAGCTGGCGTGTCTGTGGACACAGGTATCAGTCAGCATGGCCCCGAGTCGCCCCCACCTCCCAGTCAAGGTTCTGGAGCTGGTAGGCGTCTACTCACCTACCACCTGCCCCAAAGGCCCTGGCGGATAGAGTGGTGGCACAGGAGGCGGACAAGGAGCCTTGGGCACAGACTGCCCTGTGGGCACCAGCAGCTCAGACCCCGCAGGCTCTGTGTCCTCTTCACCTGCCGAGAGCAAATAAGACAGGGTAGGACAGGAGCTCCGGACTGGTCTGGGGTCACTCTGGCAAGAAAGCCACTTGCTACAACCTCTCCTCCACCTCTTTGCTCACCAGAGAGTTGGTGGCAGGCAGCGCCCATTCTCTGGGATACTTCCTTGAACGTGGCCCGGGTCTGTGCGCCACCCTCATCCTTGCCACCCTCCTTCTGAGGGGCCAGGGTAAGTTCTGGACCAGGGGCAGGAGTTAGGAGGGCCTTTTGCTTGAGCTAGAGCCGCCTCCCCAAAGAGCACAACAACCCCTGCAAGCAGCGCTGGCCCAAGCCACCCCCCAGGGCAGAGGCCTCACCTGGCTGAGGGCACTGGGATGCCCAGTGACTGAGCTGCCCACACTGGGAGCAAGAATCCTGGGCTGTGGCTCTGCGCTGACCACCCCCAAAACACTCTCCTTTCTTCTGCCACTTCTGCTTCCATACCTAGTGGGGACACAAAGGAGACTCACAGAGCAAGAAGCAAGGCAGGTGGGCGGGAACACCCGGCACCACCTTCTCACCTGCTTGCGAAGGAGCCTGCCCCTTGAGGCCGGGCCCCGTACGTAGCGCTTCTGCTTCATGTTGAGTCGCACATAGTTCCCCCTGTTCTGGACAGCAAGTCTAGAAGAGACGCACAGGTCGACTGCACCCACAGCCCTCCCCACCATGGCGCGACTGAAGGCAGCGCTGCTGGGAGGCTAGGGCAGTGATACCTGGGGGCTGGGGGCTTGCTGGGGGGCTGTGCCTGCACAGGCTGCTCTGGACAGTCTTCTGTAGGCACTGCAGCCCCAGCTCCTGCAGGCAGGGGTCCTGCTTGGCCGCTGTCCTGCTGGGTCTGTGCAGGGCTTCCCTCCAGCTCCCCACTCCATCTCCGCTTCTTGCCTTGACGGGTACCAGGCTGAGAGTTCCCTGCACTGATACCAGCTGCTAGTAGGGTTGGACTCTCTGGGCCCTGTAAAGGCACCTCAGGGCCAGCGCTGGGACCGAAGACAGATGCAACACCTGGAGTAAGAAGCTGGGACTCCTCTGCACCCAGGCAAGGCTGGCAGGCCCTGGGAACCCCCGGAAAATCTGAAGTCCCGTTGTGACACCGCTGCAGCCAGCCTGGGTCTAGGGAGCCCAGCCGCAGGCTCAGGGATGCCCTCAACTGCTGGGGCCGGCCTGGCCTCAGCTCGGGCCTGGGAGGCTGGGGGGGCACCTCACTGACTTCTTCTGGAGAGATGGTGGCAGCTCCTGTGCCTGGTGGCCCTGGGGAAGGCATCTTGGAGGAGGATCTTCGTGTAAGCCGGGGTATTCGGCTCAGGGCTGGCCCAGCCTGGGAGGGAGAGATAAGCAGGAACTGAGGCCCTTGGGGTGCTGCAGACTCTGAAACCTGCTGGAGGCCCCACCTGTAACAGCTGGGCGATGTGAGAAACCTAAGGCTGGGACGTAAAAGAAGTCGAGAGTAGAGGCGACGCTGGGCTCTTCTGGAGGGCTGCGCTCTGGGAAATGCTGGAGTTGGTGTGTGTGCACGTGAACACGTGTGAAAGACTTAACAGGGTTGGCTGCCTGCTGATCCTGCTTCTGGGCCAAGCGTAGCTCTGGACCTAGGCTGGATGCACTGCCTGCCCGACCCTCACCTGCAGACTGCCCTTTAGGTTGGCCTTAAGCCTCTTCCCGTAGTCCTGCACAGATCCCTGAGAGCTGAGCCTTGATGGAGGATGGGGGCTCTGGGTCGCGGCCCGATTCAGGTGGGGCCCCCAGCAGCTGGGCTCCAGCATCTGCAGGAAGAGACGGTAGAGATCTAGGCCACGGAAAGGCTGGCGCAGGGGGGAACAGAAGTGTCTCCAGCCCCGGAGACCTGAGGGTGGGGGCTGTCCTTCCTCCACCCTGTCAGCCCGCCCCCTGAGTTCTTTGCCCCACAGAGCCTGGGTCACGACTCCTCCTGGATCCGGCATACAGGAAGTTGACCGATAGGCTGGGATGTCGAGCCCGGGTACCTCCTCGGCCGCCGACGCGGGAAGCGACTGCTCCGAGCCGTGAGGCCCGACGCCGCCGGCCTGACCCAGTGCCTCCTTCAGGGTGCGGTACTCCCGGTAGAGCGCTGAGGGCGGGGCCGGACGGGGGGGTGGGGGTCGGTGTTCAGGAGGCAGGGCTCGGCTGGGCGTGGGGGTGGAGGCCGCCCGCCCCCTGCCCGCGTCCCCTGCCGCTGCCTCCGCCCCGCGCCCGCTCGCTCACCGCGGGTCTCCTCGGGCGCCGCTTCCACGTCCTCCTGTAAAGGGAGCGCGTCAGCCGGATGCCGCTCCCTCAGCTCCCCGCCCACGGGCAGCCCGCACCTGGCCCGGCAACCGCCCGCTCCGCCGCCGAAACGCGCGCTCCCACGCCTGCAGCCGCTCCCGCACATCCCGCAGCTGCTCCATGGCCGCCCTGCCCTGCGCCCGGCGCCCCAGGAATCTCCCGCCAGGAGGGCGACGCCGGCCGCCAGCCACTGGGGGCGCTCGGCGGGGTTGGAGGCGGGGCGACGCGGCGGCCGCCGGGCCGGGGCAGCCAATCCGCGGGGCCCTGAGGCGGCAGCCAATGGGGGGCGTAACGTCCTCGCGGTGCGCGGCGGCGCTGGGCGGGGCGCGGCGTACGGCGAGGCGGGGCCGGCGGCGGCGGCGGCGGCGGCGGCGTCGTCTGCGGGCCCGGTGAGCGCAGGCTGCCGGCCGGCGACGGAGCGTGGCGGCGTGTGTCCCCGTCTCTGCCTGGCCGCACGAGGCCGGTGCGGGCGCTCGGGACGGCGCCGCCCGGGAGGCGGGGGTGGGAGCCCAGGCGGTGTGGCTGCGGGGAGGGGAGGACCCGGAGCACGGTGCCGGGCTGAGCGGCCTCGGGTCCCAGGAGGCGACGCGCAGGCTTCGAGGGCAGACCCCGCCCGGAAGGAGGAGGGCGTCGGATTTAGAGCCTCCCGCGGCTCGAGGCTTGGAGGAGCCGGGCGGGGGCATCTTCAGGGAAACGGCGGAGCCGCGGGCCGGTTGGGGGGGACGGCGGCCACTACACAGACGCTCCTCCCACGGTGACCACACTGGCTGCTTTCGTTTCTTCTCGTGACAGGTGCTTGGTTGGTCTGTCCTGTCACAGCGAGGTATGAATCGTCCTCGCGAGATTTGTCCACAGGCAGAGCGAGGCCGAGGGTTGACGTCCCGGGCTTCTCAGGAACCAGTGTCCTAAGGACTTGTGTGTGAGGTCCGCAAGAGCAGGGGCTCTGGAGCCAGGCTGCCACCCTTCCCGAGCTCATCACCCAGGCTGTGACCTCTTTCGGGCAAGACCTGGGTCTTAGTTGTCTAACCTGTTTTCAGGGAGATGACCCAGAAGCAGTTTTGAGGATGAGGTGCCAGGCGGGCGCACAGTAAGTCAGCAGCAGAGCTGACACCCAGGTACCCTGTGCTCTTGGGCACGTCCTTTGTGCTCCTTGTCAGTTTGGACGTCCCTTTGGCAGCTGCCTCTACCCATCTGAGCAAAGGCTCCTAATTTGGGGCCTCTGAATCCCATGGGTTTGAGACTTGGTCTCTTAACATGGTTCTCCAGGGAAGAGAGAGAAGTTTACGCAGGTAGCGAGGATCTCGATGGGTGAGGCATTCTTTCTGTAAATCTCCAGGGGTCTCCGTACCTGATAATGCTCCTGGAAGACAGTAGTTAGAACCGGGGCTCGTGTTGAGGGCTTGGGTTACTCAGGCCCCTTGGACTCAGAGTTGTCTGGGTTCTGGTCTTTTCTACCTGCCCTGCTGTTTATTAAACAGCATCTGTACTTCCAATTCTTCTTTGCTGTGCTGCACAGAATCCAAGGGCGGCCTCCCAAGGCTTCTGAGGAGGCTGGGAGAGGGTCCTGTGATGCAGCTTCCAGCCCCCTGGTAGTATCCCATTTCTCTAGTGCTTGGGGGATAGGGGCTTTTGTTTTTGCCTACTTTTAAGGAAGGGCAGAAGAGCAGATCTCTGATAAGTGGCATTGTGATTTGGGAGGCTTGGAATATAGATGGTGGGCCCTGCAGAGTAACAGCCATCAAAAGCACACGCAGGCAAGCTGGTCATCTCTGGTGCCATGCTGTTTACGTGCTGCTCGATGGCTTTGTCTCCCTAGGGAGGCCCCCGTGCTGGAGGGCGGGGACTGGGGGTGGCCTCGTTCTCCTTTTCACTACCCTTAGCCTAAGGCAAAGCACCTAGCACTTGCTCTTTAGTGCCATGGTTCTACACTCTGTGCCGAGCACCATGCTGAGCTTTCCTGCTACCAGTGCGTGGAGGGGGTGGAGGCCTGGGGTCTGTCCTCCCCACTGAAGGGCCCTTCCCTGCAGGTGGCCTCCTGCCCGGCCCAGCACCATGCACACCCTTGTGTTCCTGAGCACACGGCAGGTGCTCCAGTGCCAGTCAGCTGCCTGCCAGGCCTTGCCCCTGCTGCCACGAGAGCTCTTCCCCTTGCTCTTCAAAGTGGCCTTCATGGACAAGAAGACCGTTGTGCTGCGTGAGCTGGTGCACACGTGGCCCTTTCCACTGCTTAGCTTCCAGCAGCTGCTGCAGGAGTGTGCCCACTGCAGCCGGGCCCTGCTGCAGGAGCGGCCTAGCACAGAGAGCATGCAAGCCGTGATCCTGGGGCTGACTGCCCGGCTCCACACCCCGGAGACTGCGGCTGGCACACAGCCCCTCTGCAGGTATGGGCTCACTGGAGGGGCCCTCGGGCCTGGGGGGTGCAGAGAGGGTCCCCTAAGAGGTTCCAGGCTAGTGCAAGAGCACAATGCAGGAACAGGCATGTTGCTCCTGTCCTAAGGTGGCTGGGAGTGGGTGTGGGCTGTGTTCCCTTGTCTCCTGCCTCAGCCCACCCGTGCTCCCAGGAAGCACGCGCTGCGGGTGCTGGACATGACGGGCCTCCTGGATGACGGCGTGGAGCAGGACCCGGGCACCATGAGCATGTGGGACTGCACGGCAGCTGTGGCCCGCACGTGCATCGCACAGCAGCAGGGCAGGACTGCAGAGCCCGGCCTGGCCCCCGTTCCTGTGGAGGTGCGTGTGGACCTGCGGGTGAACCGGGCCTCTTACGCGTTCTTGCGGGAGGCACTCCGTAGCAGCGCGGGCAGTCCACTGCGGCTCTGCTGCCGGGACCTGCGGGCTGAGGACCTGCCCATGCGCAATACCGTGGCCCTGCTGCAGCTTCTGGATGCGGGCTGCCTGCGCCGCGTGGACCTGCGCTTCAACAACTTGGGCCTGCGAGGCCTGTCTGTCATCATCCCACACGTGGCCCGCTTCCAGCACCTGGCCAGCCTGCGGTTACACTATGTGCACGGGGACTCTCGGCAGCCCTCTGTGGACGGCGAGGACAACTTCCGTTACTTCCTGGCCCAGATGGGCCGCTTCACCTGTTTGCGGGAGCTCAGCATGGGCTCCTCTCTTCTCTCGGGGCGGCTGGACCAGCTGCTCAGGTGAGCAGGCCCTGCTGTTGCCCTGCCCTGCCCTGCCCTTCCCTTCCCCTCCCCTCCCCTCCAGGAGGCCTTCCCCTGGCCCAGCCTGTTTGTGATCCCTTGTGTCCTCCGCAGCACCCTGCAGAGCCCCCTGGAGAGCCTGGAGCTGGCCTTCTGCGCCTTGCTGCCTGAGGACTTGCGTTTCCTGGCACGGAGCCCCCATGCTGTCCACCTCAAGAAGCTGGACCTGAGTGGCAATGACCTGTCCGGCAGCCAGCTGGAGCCCTTCCAGGGTCTGCTGCAGGCAGCAGCAGCCACGCTGCTGCACCTCGAGCTGACCGAGTGCCAGCTTGCTGATACCCAACTGCTGGCCACACTTCCTGTGCTGACTCGTTGTGCCAGCCTCCGCTACCTCGGCCTCTACGGCAACCCGCTGTCTATGGCGGGCCTCAAGGAGCTCCTGAGGGACTCGGTGGCACAGGCCGAGCTGCGCACGGTGGTGCACCCTTTCCCCGTGGACTGCTATGAGGGCCTGCCCTGGCCACCGCCTGCCTCTGTCCTGCTGGAAGCCTCCATCAATGAGGAGAAGTTTGCCCGCGTGGAGGCTGAGTTGCACCAGTTGCTACTGGCCTCAGGCCGTGCCCACGTGCTCTGGACCACAGACATCTATGGGCGCCTGGCTGCAGACTACTTTAGCCTGTGATCTCCAGGCTCTGGGTGAGAGTTAGGCTGTCCTGGGGTCCAGGGCTGCTGGAGGCCTCTTGCCCCTTGCATAGTCAGAGCCTTTGGGACCTTGCTGGAGGCCTGACACGAAGGCACTGGTCTCTGATTTTTTTGTTCCTGGGCGCACCTTGAGCATGCCCATGCTTTTTGCAGCACCCTGTGCAGTTTGTCCTGCACTTGCTCCCCTGACTCACTGACCATCTGTGGGCCTGAGGGCTGGATTCCAGGCCTACATGGCCCTGCTTGGTTTGGCTGCACTTAGCTGCCCTCCGGTGTCCTGGTTCTCTCCTTGGAATGTTCCTAGGATCTATGAGCTGAGAGAGGATGTTTTCCTTTGGGCCCTCCCCAAGAGCAGACTGCTCTGGGGTGGAAGTTTGGACAGGGGCCTGCTTCAAGGAGGGTTGGGCTCCCAGGCACTCTGGGGCCTCTTAACGTTCTCCTTTCCCTGGCACACAGGAGACTGCCTGTCGGCCGGGTTTGGGGGCCAGAGGGTGTCTTTAAGGTACAAACGTGCAGTGTGCTTAGAACTTAAATCTGTGGCTATTTTTTCTGTCCTAACTGGTCAGAGTGAGTTGTCTCTTGCTCTGCTCTCACCCCCAGCCTGGCCACCGGGTGACATGTCTTAACGGCCTGCAGCCCCATCTTTTCTCTAGACATCTCCACAGTCCGTCGCCCCTCCTGGCAGAGGTTCAGGCTTTTCCTGGGGCGGCGGGGCCCGAGGCGGACCTGCAGAGCTGGAGGTCTGGTTATTTGGGCAGGGGTCTTTTCTGGAGGGTCTCAGTGGGGCGTTGGAAGCCTACCCTGGCTACCCGCCGTTCGCGCCCCAGAACTTCCATCTGCAGGGGTCCGCAGGTGCTTCCGCCCCGCTCGACGCCCAGGGACCCCATACACGGCTCGCGACACGGCGCAGCTTCCACCATTTACTGATGGCGCTGGAGCATGCGCAGGGCGAGCCGAGCCGGCCAATCTGCGGGGCCCGCGTCATCAGCGCGCGTCCGCCCCGCCCCCCCCTCAGCAACGGATCTCGTAGGCGGCAGGCGGCTGCAGCGGGAGGCCCTGCGCGACTCCGGGCGCTGCGCCCTCGGCCGCCTCC
Organism: Phocoena sinus; assembly: GCF_008692025.1. Taxonomy (NCBI): domain Eukaryota; kingdom Metazoa; phylum Chordata; class Mammalia; order Artiodactyla; family Phocoenidae; genus Phocoena; species Phocoena sinus. Next base: position 79,227,361 of record NC_045779.1, read on the forward strand.
GCCGGGCCCTCGGCGAAGAGCGGCTTGGAGCGGTCGATGACGAACATCTCGTGGCCCCGCTCGTCGCGGAGCTCCTCGAGCTGCGCGAAGGTGCAGGGCCCGTCCGAATAATCGTTGACGAAGAGCGCGCCCTCCCCGGGAGGCCCCGGTGCCTTTTTGCGCCTGCGCCGCCTGCGGCAGATCATGGTCGCCAGCAGCAGCGCCGTGAGCGCTAGGAGCGCGATGGCCGTCGCGATGGCCGTCTGCGAGGCCAGGCCCAGGGCGCGAAAGGCCATGCCGCCCACCTCGGGCAGGGGCTCGTGGCTGACTGGGTCAGCGGCCCGGGGCGGCGCAGGCGCCAGCAGCAGCTGCTGGGACAGGTTGACCAGAAGCTGGAAGGGCAGGCGGGCGGCGCCGCCGGCGTTGGAGGCCTCGCACTCGTATTTGCCAGCGTGGGCCAGGGTGATGTTGGTGAGGAAGAGCATGCCGCTGCCCGTGTCGGATGCCCCGGGCCCACCTGGGCCCGGCACCCCGCCTCCAGGTTGGGCCTGGGCCTGCGGCGGCCCCTCGCGAGGCTGCGCCACCTTTCTCCAGGTCACCAGGGGCTGCGGGTAGCCGGAAGCCTGGCAGGCAATCCGCAGGTCCTCACCCAGGTTGGCTGTCACCTCCAGCGGCTCCACATGCACAGAGGGTGGGATGCAGATGAGGCTACTGCCAGATACTTCCAGGAGACTCTGAAGTGCCAGGCGGGGGGGCTCTGCACACGTGATTTTCTTGTCCCTGGAGCTGAGCAGTCGCTGGCCCTCTTCCTTGATCCAGGTTCCCAGCCAGTGCAAGGCACAGTCACAGCGCCACGGGTTCTCTGTGGGCAGAGCAGCAGCGGACAGGTAGCTCAGGGGCGGCCCCAGAGCACAGCGTGTGTGGTTGAGGTTGTTGGCCAGAGCAGGAGCCCCTTTCTCACCTCCCACAGCTGGGGACCCCTGCCACCCCTTCTCTGACCCCAGTCTCCTGAAGTGTGGGCAGCCAACCCCCCCCCCCACCCCCGTCTCCTTTCTGTGATGCACGTCCAGTTTACTTCACCCATCTCTGAGAAAGCCCCCGCTCCTCTGATGTCTCTCCCTGTGACAAGTCTTGCTATCTGGGGGGAACCTCTGTGTGCACATAGATATCCCACCTGCACTAAAACCTTGCACATCCTGCCAGTCTTGTCTTCGGGTGCTGTCTCCAGGAAATGTCCCCAGTCCTGGTCTTATCTTCCCAGTTTTTTCCTGTCTGGCCCTAAAGTGTGTGAGCCGCTCAGCTATGTCCAGTTTGTTCAGGGACTCATACTTTTTCTGTCTTCCTTAGGCAACAGTAACCCGGCCAGCACCCCTACTCCTAGCAGTCTTCTGTCATGGCTGTGGGTGGTGGTGGGACCCCCCAGAGCACTGCCACTGGAGCCCCCTCCACAGCTGGGCCGGCTACGTACCGCCACCACTGTGGTCAAGGAAGCTACCTTTGCATGAGAGTCCCTTGCCCCCAGAAAGAGGTACCTGTGAGGCGCAGGACCTGCAGGCTGGCCAGGGGCTGTAGGGCCTCCTGGCTGATGGTGCCCAGCTGGTTCCTGCTGAGGTCCAGCAGTGCCAGCGAGGAGAGCCCGGCCAGGGCCTGGTCCTCCAGCAGCTCGATGCTGTTTTCCTGCAGGTGCAGTTCCTGCAGTCGCTGAAGCAGGGACAGTAGGTCATCAGGGAAAGGGGCCCTGAGGTACATGTCCCCTTCTTACCAGGCTAGACTGGGCTGCCTTTTCTCCCCTTCGCTACTCCAGCCCGGTAAGGCAGGTGGCAGTGCAGGAGGACCTCTTGCCCGTCTTGCCCACTCCTCCCCCCCCTCACCTGCAAGTGTAGGAAGGTGAAATCCAGCAGCTGTACCAGCTGGTTGCCAGCTAGGTAGAGCACGCGCAGTTGGGCCAGGCCGGCAAAAGCGCCAACGCGCAAGCCGCGCAGCTGGTTGCCCGTGAGCGCCAGCTCCAGTAGGCGCGACTGCGCACGGAAGGCGCCTGGCTCCAGGGCGCGCAGGCTGTTGTTGTGCAGGTAGAGTCGACGCAGGGAGGCGAGGGGTGCCAGGGTGCCCGGCTCCAGGCGCGCGATGCTGTTGTCCTGCAGGAACAGCGTCTGTGCCAGAAGGAGGGAGGGAGGGCGTTTACCCCGCTGAGGGGGTCTCTCTTTTCCCTAAGGCGCCCCATTCACCCACCGGGAGGCTCACACACCATCCCTGCGTGTCGCGGGCACCCCTGGCCCGCAGCCCCACTCGGTGCCCACCTGCGTCCCGGGCGGGATTCCGGACGGGACCAGGCGCAGCCGCAGGGCGCCGCACTCCACCGTGGCGCTGTAGCAGCGGCAGGCCGCAGGGCAGCCGGCAGCGCGAGGCAGGGGACCCGGCAGTGACAGCAGTGACAGCAGCAGCAGTGCGGGCGCCCCTGGGGCCATCTCTTGCGGGACCGGCCGCAGGCCACGAAGTTGCAGCCTTCGCAGCAGCCTCCCTACAGTCTGGCCCCGATGGGATGCGCCTCCTGAAACACAGGTTGTCAGGCCTGTCCCTAACATTTGAGAGCCAGTGAAAAGCACGGATGGAGGTACACACCGTGTCTGATTTTTGAAGTTTGAAATTAGTTCAAGAAACTGATAAAACTGCCTTCCTTTATAAAAAAGCATAAAGATCTGGGGCATCAGGTTTCGGTTTAGAATTTCTCATGTCCTCCGTCTTGCCACACAGGCCACAGAAGGAGAGCCTACACCACCCCAACCCACTTCTCTCCCCATCCCATCTCTGCCCAAGGCTCCACGCTGCTAGTGTCTGTCCCTGCCCTCACCTAACCTTGACCCAGGGTTTACTCTAGGCATTTTTGTCTCTAGAACTCATGCTATGACCCCAACCCTGGGATTCACCTGTTGTGAACTGATGGAGGACATGAGCACAACTGGTCTCAGGGGAGCCACCAGCCAGCCACAGGCACAGTTTTGTCCAGCCTCTGGCCCTGCCCTCCTGGGGGTGGGGGTTGGTAGAACAGCTTAGGTAGAATAAGAGCTTTTCCTCAGGGAAATTGTTAGACAATTGGGGGATGAGACAAATAGGAAAGCCAGTTCAGAAGCTGTGGGACTGTGTTCTCCATGCTGGCTCCGAGAAAGGTGCATCCGTCTTTGGAGGTAGGTGGGGCCCTGGAATGGCTGGGGTGTGAAAGAGGGGCCTTGGGCCACTAACTGGGTTTTAGTGTAGTTTCCCAAGTAGGCTCTGGGAACACTGATCTCCTGGGCTCTGAAGGAGTGTGTAGTGTTTTGGGGTTTATACACATGCAGCTGTGATCCTAGAGAGAGGAGAAGGCCTGGGTCTAGTTCAAGGCACAATGAGTCCAGTTGTAAAGGTGGGGACCTGGGCTGAGAAGCCAGCCAGTATGAAGCCATGGATGGTAGGGCTGAGGGTGTGCTATCAGCTAGCCTCCAGCCCCACCTCTAATGGTCCCTGCTCTGAACACCTGCCTGTTCACCTGGTCTCCCTATTAGGAGAGTGAGTCATGTGGAAAGACACCAAGTGGCCTTGGTGTTTGTTTAAATCTTGCTCTAAATTGTAACTCACATGATTATTTAAGATCACTGAAGAGAAGCAGGCACAGCAGGGCTTCCCTGGTGGCGCGGTGGATGGGAGTCCGCCTGCCGATGCGAGGGGTGCGGGTTCATACCCTGGTCTGGGAGGATCCCGCGTGCCGCGGAGCGGCTGGGCCCGTGGGCCGTGGCTGCTGAGCCTGCGCGTCCGGAGCCTGTGCTCCGCGACGGGAGAGGCCACAGCAGTGAGAGGCCCGCGTACCGCAAAAAAAAAAAAAAAAAAAAAAAAAAAAAAAAGTAGGCACAGCAAAAGTTTTAATGGAATCGCTTTGGCCCAGGCAGAGGCAGTTCCCAGATGTCTCAGAAGGTGTGTGAAGAACCCGGAGAACTAGGGGGCATACTCTGAGCCCCCAGGATCCATTCCCTGAGCAAAAGATTTGGCCCAGGGCGCCCACCTACCTTCCAGTGGCAAGGCCTCTCAAACAGAGAAGGTTCTTGATCTCCTCCTCAAGACTCAGGGGACTGCTGCCCACACGGACACCCACTAGATGCTGATTTCGTGTGGAAGGGCTGGCCTGGGCAGCATTGAGGATTCAAGCAGGAAGAGCAGGGGAGGCCAGGCCAGAAATCCTTTTACTCAGCGGAGAACTCCCTAATCTGGCTGGGCAGGGAGCGGGGCGTCACATACTGGATTTGGAGAAGGCTGTCACTGTCTCCAGGGAGCCCATCTGTGCGGGGAGGGGAGGTTGGAGGGGTAATGGAGGAAGCCCTGTGACGCTCTCCAGCGCAGTGCGAGGCCCGAGTCGGGTGCCTTGATCTCCCAAGGCGCCCCTTGCATCTGCTCCGGCGCGGCCTGTCCCGGGCCGGTTCACGGCAGGGTGTGGTCCCCGCCAGGTCGCACGCCCTTCTCGGTGATCGCCGGGGACAGAGCCGGGATGGCCCCTGATCCCGCCCCCACGCCCGCTGACCTTGGGTCGGGCGCCCCCTCACCTGACACTCCTGCGGCGCGGCTCCCCCGCCGAACGCCGGCCCACAGAGCAGCGCCGGGCGGGGGAGGGGCGGGCGCCGCTCGCGCTCGCACACTGGAGCCCCCGCACCTCCCTCCCGGCAGCCCGGGTCTGCCGTCGCGAGCGCTGGCCGAACCCGCGGACGCCGAGGACGCCCCAGGCCGGGGGTGTGCGGACGGGGTAGAGCACCCGTGACCCCGCCCCTCCCCGCGTCGGTTCTCGGGCCGCGGCAGCACCTCGGACAGCTCCGGGCGGGGCGGGGCCGCGGCGCACCTCCGCCGCGCACGCGCACTCGGACAGCGCTCTCTCCGGGTGGCGCGTGCGCAGCGACGCAGCCCGGGGGGCGCAGCGGGGCTGGGGGCGCCGGCGGTTGCGCGCCCGCCGCTCAGGGCGGCGGGGTGGCGAGCAGCAGCGGGGCCAGGTCCATGGTGAGGTCGAAACGGCTGCCCTGCCAGCGCACGTGCGAGGGCAGCTCGGGCGCGCCGGGCGCGTACTCGAAGCAAGCGCTGAGCTCGAAGGCCAGAGCCGATCGCACCAGGCCCACGCCACCCGCACGCTCCGGCGCCGGGTGGTAGAGACGCCCATTGGAGGACAGGGGCAGTAGGCGCGCCGGCTCGAAGGGCACGGCCAGGGCCTCGCCGCCGCCGCCGTAGGAGAGGCGCGGGGGCTCGGGGCCAGCGGCCAGCAGGTGCGTGAAGACCACGGGACGGTCCTCGCAGCGTAGGTAGTTGCGCTCTCTGCCGCAGGGCGAGAGGAAGGGGAAGGAGGCCTCGTAGCGCCCGCTGCGGTTGGGTCTCAGGCGGGAGAAGAAGATGACCAGGAACTGCGGGTCTGTGGTGGGGGGGAGGCCGCGACTGCTCAGCATGCCGGGCCCCGAGGCCCCCTAGGCCCTACTGCCCCAAGCAGGGGGTTCGCCCTGGGTCACACCAAGGGCAGACGCCGGCGGTCGGACAGCCTCCCAGGCCTCACTCTTGATAGGGGGCTTTTGAGCGCAGGACAGCCAGTGCCCTTGGTGTGGTTGGGCAGCGGGGCCCTTCCCCGAAGGAAGAGGGAAGGTGGGGGAGGAGGGCGCATCAGTACCTTTGAAGCAGGTGATGAAGTTCTTCATTTTGGAGTCATCCAGGAAAAGCTGTAGAGAGGCAGACCGTGGCCCTTGAGTCTCAGGGGGAATCCCGACAGAGCCGGCCCCAGGGAGAGAAGGCCTGGGCGGGCCTGCGCCCGGGCCAGTGTCCGCTTTCTTCGCTTGTCTGTGCACACCGTGTGCAGGGAGGCGCGTGGAAGGTAAGCCTGGGGGCCCTGCAGACTTCTTTCTCCATATCTACCCCGCACCCCCGGCCTTGCTTCCTCATGCACAGGTCCTCTGGGTTGGCATGCCTTTCCCGCGCCTCTTCCCTCCCCCTTTCAAGTTTCTAATGAGATGTGCCCCTCCTCCGCGGAGGCTATCTGACTTGCTTCCTCCTGTTTATGTAGGATGCCCCCTCCAGGGCTTCCAAAGCAGGCGGGGCGGCCCCGAGCTGGGGGCCGCAGGATCTGGGGATGCAAAGCGCGCAGGGCGTAACCACGTGTGGGAGGTGGGCCGCTCGGACCTAACCCTCTGGGGCCGGGGCCGGGAGCCCCAGTCTGTCCAGCGCGACTGCGGAGGTCGGGTACCCTTACTTTAAAGACCCCGCCTACTCAGGCCCCGCCCCCCACAGGGTCCTCCCTCTGGCCCCGACCCGCAGAAACCCGGCACCAGGCCCCGCCTCTCACGGGAGCCTCCCTCAGGCCCCGGCCCCGCCCACCTGGCCTTGATGATCCACGTAGTAAAAGTACTCGCGCGTCCGCGGCTCTGGGCTCTGGCCCTGCGTGTAAGAGACGCCCCCGCCCCCACCGTAGGCCCGGGTCCCCGGGGACCGCGCCAAGCCGAGGGCCCAGGGCCGCAGCACTCCGCGCGTCGCCCACATCGTCCTTCCGTGCCGGAAGCGGCCAGAGGGTCACGCGGGGGCGGTGCTGCGCTAACGTAAGTCCCCTGGTGTCGGCGACCTCGCGCTTTGGGTTCCGGCGGCGGCCGCGGAGCTCGTCCCCACCCCCCGGGCTTTGCTTGTTCCCCGGACCCCGGCGGTTCCGACACTTCCTTCTCTGGGATTTAGGGGCGCGCCGCCCTGCCGTCCGGCTGGGAAAGGGGTGGCGGGCGGGGCCTCCCGACGGTGGGGTTCGGGTGTGAGACGCGGGTGCGGGCGATTTCGGGAACAGGGATACGGGCTGGGGACGGGGCGCTGCCGGGCATGCGGGCCCTGTCCCTCCGCCCTCGGAGGCTGGTTGCTCTCACGTGGGCGAGGTACCCGCCCTGTCTCTTCCCCCAACCCCTAGGAAGCCCCCCACCCCCACCCCGGTGGAGCAATCTGCCTGTCCAGCTGGGTGCTGAACGGAGAGGTGGTGAATAAACACTGCCTAGAAGCCTATGCCAGCTTGCGGGTAAGGTAGCTCAGAAGAAGCCCCCCTCCCAATCAAGCAGGGCTTTCGGGCTCAGTTGTGATACCCCAGGTGCCTCGCACCTTGCGCGCCTACCTGGAGTCTCGTCCCCGTTCCCGGGAAGCTGCCTTGCTCTCCCCCCCACCCCCTGCTGCCCCCATTCATTCTCCCTTGGCCTGGCTTCCACCCTGGTGCCCACACCAGCAACCGACTGGCCGCTGATAGCTGCCCCGCCGCAACTGGAAGGAATGGGATGCGACAGGCTCGCAAGTGTCCATACGTACTTTATTCACACAAAGTGTTGTTATCTCTCGAGTCCGTGCATCATAGCGAGAGTCTGTGGCCGGGCCACCCCTACCCAGGCCCCGAAACCCCCAGACTGAGGACGCTCCCCCAGTGGACACCAGGCCTCGGCAGGACTGGGTTTTTTTTGTTCTTAATAATAAATAAAAACTCAACTCTAAATATATATATATATATATAACTGGGGAGAAATTAAGTTTTACCACAATTGGAACTCAAAATTACAAATTGGAAAATGTACAAACTGAGAGTCTAGATACCTCCCCTCCACCCACCCACCCTACCCCCCCCCCCCCCCCCCCCCCCGCCCCGGCTCTGGCCTCGAGGAAGGGCAGTCGCCGGTGCCCCTCTGGTCCCCCAGTTCAGGGCTCCTTCCCTCTCATCTGCTGCAGGTCATGGATGGGGATGGGGCAGGGTTTGATTTTTGGTCAGAAGCCAAGAGGGTGGAGAAGAAAATGAAGGAATGATCTCAACTTGTCTGCAGAGGACGGGAGAGGACTCAAATAAATAACATTTGGGTTAAGACTGTCATTAGCAAATTTAGTTCTTATATCTTTCGCTCTATTTATATCTCTATACACAGGCGGGTTGGGATGCGGGATAGATTCTGAATTTATAGTTACACGAAGAAAAAAATACTCTTGCCCTCCCCCACCCTGCCCTAATAATGCCTGCCCAACCCTGCCCCCCACCCCAGAGGACTTTGGCTTGGGGGGCCCCTTTCTACCCAGAGAGAGCCTATCGGGCCCAGCACCAGCCAGGTTCTGCTCTGGTGGTGAAAAGCCCAGAGCCCTGGAGCCCCCAAACTCCTGTGCAGTCACCACGCTGGAGGCCACAAGTGGCAGGGGGAGGGGGCGGGAAGGGACTGGGGAGGGCGGAAGTCGCATATCAGGAGACCCCCCCCCCCAGGTCAGGGGGAGGGCAGAGGAAGAGCAAGATGGGCAGCCGGGCTGGGCCGGGGCCAAGCTGAGCGCAGCAGCCCCAGCAAGGCGGCTCGCCCCAGCAAGGGCGGCTTGTGCTCTCGGGCCGGCCGGGAGGGGCAGTGTCACTTGGCTCCAGGAAAACAGAAGGCACTTTCTCGCGGCCGGACCGCGGCTGGCGGTGGGCGCGGCAGCGCCGAACGACACGGCCACGAGGCCCGGCGCGGGGCAGAGGCGCCCTTCCCGCAGCCCCTCTGCCTTGGTTGCGCCTTCAGGCCGAGGGCCCGGGTCGGGGGATGCGGGTTCCAGGGCTGGGGCGGGCATGGGCGGAGCTGGCATGCTACCTCCGCTTCTCGGGCGTCCCCTCCCCCCGCCCCGCGTGCCCCCTGCCCGGGCGCACCCGGGCAGGCTCTGTCCCCACCCACGGTCCCTCGGTGCCCACGCGCTATAGCACGCCCTCCATGAAGGTGGTGTCCAGGTGCTGGATGAGCACGCGCAGGAAGGACATCTCCTTGCGAGTGTTCTCAAAGATGATGCGCGGGTCGTCCGAGCGGCAGCGCAGGCAGTTGGGCGCCATCACCATGGCCAGGTTGCTGACGTCCATCTTGGTGATGGCCACATTGGCGGGCTGCACGAACACCTGCGCGGGGAGCGGGGAGCTGCGGGTGGGCCGGGGCGGGGCGCGGAGGGGCGGGGCGCGGAGGGGCGGCAACCGCCTACCTGGAGGAAACGGATGAGGTAGCACAGCACCAGGCGGTTGATGCGGGGCAGCGCGTGCACCACGGCCACGGCGGCCTCGGGGCTCTCGTAGTGCGCGATGCACTGCTCGTAGAACTCGTGGGGGATCAGGGGCTCCTCCAGCTCCCGGTACCACAGCTTCAGCAGCGACGCTGGGGACGCAGCGCGGGGGTTTCGGCTGGGCGGGGCAGTCGGGGACCCGCCCCACCAGCAGCAAGGGGCGAAAGCGGCCGTGTGTGTCGGGGGTGGGGGCGAGGGGCCAGGACCAGACGGGAGGTGTCCACCCAGCCGTGTGGACTGCGCGGCCGGAGGCCTGCGGGCTCCTGGTCCTGAGGGCCTGGACTGACCCCGAGCGCCGGGAACCAAGAGAGGCTCTGCAGCCACCGTGCGCAGGCAAGCGGAGGGAGGCGCCGCGGAGGCTGTCCAACGGCAGGGGGACGTCTGTGCTGGAAATGGACCAGAGGGCTGTCCCTTCACGACGGAAAGCAGGGAGGGCTGAACCGTCCGAGCTGCTCCTGCTGCTGAGGGGACTGGGGGCTTACCTGGGACGTGGGGGTCCTCCAGGCCTGTAGGCACCTTCCACTGGTCCACCTGTAGCTTCAGGGCATTCACCTCATCAATGTCCCCAGGGACTCTGCCAAGCACAGGGCAGGCCTCAGGGAGGAGGAGCTGGGCTTGCTCAGGGTCAGGGCTGCCTGACCCCTCTCTGCCCAAACGGCCTCTTTCCTACCAGAGGGAAGTGTGGCTGGGGTCCCCTGTCCCAGGCCCCCATCCCTCATCCCTCTGCTGACTGCCCTCAGGCAGATCCCTTCCTCAGAATGGTCCCCGAGGCCCAAACCCATAAGCCTGCTTCCCCACCTGTCCCGGGTCCTGGGTAGGTGAGTCACGACAGCAGGTGCCTGGCCATGTGCCACCCTCCATGGCACAGGGCCATCATCTCCACTCTCAGGTGAGGGCCGTTTGCTGGGCTTGCTGCATCTTTCCAGGCCCTGCCCATGGTCGGTGCCCAAGTACCCTCTGGGCCCCTGCTGGTCATTTCTGCAAGGGCACTGTCCCTGGCTAGCTCTCCTGTCTGGCTTCCGGTGTGCTGCCACTCAGGAGGGAGAGCCCTGCTGACCCACCTCCTAAAGATGGGGCCCTCCCCACCCTCCTGGCCGCAGAGCGCCCGGCCCTTCTATTTGCTCCAAGTTGCCTTCCCTGCCTGCATGCTGGCCTCTCAGGGGGCTTCTCTGGCTGCTCTGAGGCAGGGGCCCGGGGCCCAGGTTGCAGGGCACCTGAAGATGCCTTCCGTCTGGTCACCGTTGAGTGCAAGCACCTCCTCGGACAGCCGAGTCTGCACCCAGGGCAGCTGCCGATCGGGGAAGCGCTCCCTCTGCATGCTCATGACCTCCTGCAGCGCACTGCCAAACATGGACGGGCTGAACACAGCGTTCTTGGCATGCCGGATCTCCTCCACGTTGGGCTTCTTCAGCCCCTGCAAAGGCGGCCCAGCTCTCTGTCCCAGTGTGGCCTGGCGCCCAGCTCCCAGCCCTCCCTCCCCCTACACCCCTGCAAGGGCTGCCCCTGGCTCACCCGCCCTCTTTCCTCCTTCTGTCCTCTCGTCCCTGTGAGCCCCAGGCCCAAGCCGGGGACCCCCAACTCCCTGGCCCCTGAGTCACCAGAGGCGCCTCCTGCTGGGCCACCTGCGGCATCAGAAGCTCCAAGTGGCACCCTCCGCACTGTGAGCCGTTAAGTGCCCCACCTGCCCCCCCCCACCTCCCGCTGGACTCTGTCTAGGCATCACCGGCACAGGCTGCCCACCCACCTCCGCCCGCTGGACCCTGTCCGGGCATCGCCGGCGCAGGCTGCCCCCCCCCACCGCCTCCCGCTGGACTCTGTCTGGTTATCACCGGCGCAGGCTGCCCGCCCACCCCTGCCCAGCGGTTCTGGGAGGAGCTCGTACCTTCTTGGCTCCAGTCAGGGCCGCCTTCTGCAGCTTGTGGTAACAGTACTTGGCGTATGTGCTTATTGCCACCCCTGGAAAAGAATGGTGCCAGTTGGCTTGGCATGGATGAGTGGGAGCAGAGGCTGCAGGCCAACCAGTGACTGAGGAGGAAGCAGCAAGAGGGGTGAGGAGAGGTGGCTCCTGCAAGAACCTGGCGCCCAGGCCCAGCCAGCCTCCTGCCTGCTGCTTGCCCCGCCCAGGCAGTGGGTCCTTACACTCCTGGGCCGCCCTTCAGAAGTACACTCATGTGAAGAGGCGAGGGGGCGCTGCCCCCTCCTCCAGAGGAGCCAGGTTGAAGAAGGAAGCCCTCCGCCAGCCTACCCAACCCTCCCCCTGGCCAGGAAGGTCAGGCTGGGGATGAGGTCTATTCCCCCGAGGGAGTCGCAGGCAGGACAGGGCAGGGCCTGGGGGGGCCCCCTGAGAAGGGTGACCTCCATGTGCTGCACGCCTGCAGGCACTCGGCGCCCATCACCTTGAGCCAGCACTGGAGAAGGGAGCTTTGCGAGGGGCTGGACAGCAGGCCCAGCTCTCTTGCAGCCCGGCTTCCAGCCAGAGGCACTGGACAGCCCAGGGAGAGGCCTTAGCCCACAGGACCTCACGCCTGCTTGGTCGAAGGCTGCCTGGGTGGAGATCAGGGAGAGGGAGGCCCAGGGCCTGGCTCACTTGGGAGGGGCATGAGTGTGGAGGGGATGCCCTGTGCCCTGACCCTGGGTTTTGCTGGGAGGGCAATGCTGGGGAAGGACCACATGGTGACTCTGCCTGAGGGCTGAAGGTGACAGGAGGACTGGTCTCCTTTCTCAAGGGAGGGGGCTTTCTAAAACCTCACCCCTGAAAGCAGAAGTTCTAGCTGGTGGTCATGGAGGGTGGCAGGGCCAGCAATCCGAGGGCAAAGACCTCAGGCCACGGGTCTTTCCAGATACGGTGTGCTGGGGCGGGGGTGGGGGTGGGGGGCTGGAGGCAAAGGGAGGAGGGGGGAGAGGGAGTGGGAAGGAGACCCCACCCAGGGAGGGTCTGAAAGGTGTGGCGCATCTTTCCTGGCCCAGGCCAAGGGAAGCAGCAGCAAGACAGGAGCCATCTGGGCCGGGCTGCCCCAGACCATGGACAGACAGATGGGCTGACCATGTGCCTCCAGGCTCAGGACAGACCCGCTCCCTGTAAGGCTCTGCCTCCGCTGGGCCTCCCTGCCTGAGGGGTGCCTCTGGACCCAAGTCTCAAATACAAACAGAGTCCTTTTTAAAGGAAGCAGTTGTCTGAGGACACAGGGTTCCGTGAACCTCAGTGTGAAGAACACAAACATGTCTGATGCGTGTAAGCCTTTTCGTTTCTAGTTACCGCAAAATACTTCCGTCGTTATAACTGGTAAGGGGAGTCTGGTTTAGAGTAATCTAAGTGAAAACAAACGTTTCTTATAGGTGTTTAAACCGTGAAGAATCTCTTTCAGGTCCCTGGGGCCCCACAGACCCAAACAGAATCCTAGCTGCAGCTACCAATCAGCCAGCTTGGGGACACAGCACTTGGAAACCTTCCGCCACTGGCCCACGTGGGCAGGCTCTGGGCTCAGGGAGAGTGGATGGTGCTCAAGCAAACGGGACCTGGGCTGCAGCTTGAGCACCGGGAGCCCAGAGAGTGCTTGGTGGCAGGGCAGCGGGCGGCGCCTGCTCGCTTTCCGCACCCTGGGAGCATGCCCACCCCTCCCTTGGGGGACAGCCTCCTGTCCCTGGGCTCGGGGCCCGTGGGCAGACTTGCCCTGACCTCGTGTCACAGGGCTTCCTGGGACCAAACCGGCCTCTCCAACAGGCTGTGATCTGAATATCCTTGGGCCACCACCTCTCACCTGGCGATTGTGGTGCAGCCTTTCCAGGCCTTATTTCCTCTCTGTAGGATGGGGACAGGTGCCCATGAAGGGCTGACCTCAGTCTGGCATGGAGTGAGGGCTCAGTTGAGGGCTGCAGCTGCTGGAGTCCGAGCTTTTGTGGGCAGACCAAGGACTGAGGCCTCGTGTGCCTGGAGTCTCAGGGCTGGGGCACCTCTGCTGCCAGGGCACAGCCTCCTGGGCCAAGACTATGGGGTGTCTGAGTGCCCGTGGCCAACCCAGGGAAACCCACATGGTGCTGTGGGGGACTCTGAGTCCACTGCCCCGTTCTGGCCTTGCCAGGGCATGCTCCCACCCAGCGGAGAAATAGCGGCCCCCAGAGCGACCGACAAAGCAGCCCTCCCAGAGCCTCTGCTGCTGTGCCAGGTGTCCAGGCCAAGAACCTCGAAGGCTGCTGGGTGTGGCCAGGACCTGCCACCTCTTGGCACGGACTCTGCTGGGTCCCGGGGGAACTAGCCCCCTCCTCTGACCCACTCAGGGCTCCAACCACCCCCGGCCCACAGGAGCCTGCACTCTGTGCCCCCAGCCCCCCCCTCACTATTGCATCGGGACTCCAGTGGATGGAGCTCAAAGCTCCTTCCCCAAGGACAGGGCCCCAAGGGTGGCTGGGAAGCCTGGACTGTGGCTGCCCCCCTTCTTCTGGTGAGGGTAGCATGTAGCCAGAGAGCTTCCCAGAGGAAGGGGTGCCAAGGGTGAGTCTCACAGGAAGAAGAGTGGGGCAAGTGTGGGTAACCAGGTACAGGTGGGATGGGGGCTGGTCCCAGGGCCCTGGTGCCAAGAAGGGAGGCTCATGGGACAGAAATGGACGGCTGGGTCTCCTGGCCAGGAGAGCACAGCCTTGGGCTAACAGGGCTTCTCGGGAGCTTGGGTGGGGGTGGGTTGTGCTGGGGGCCCCAGGGAAACAGTGCCAGGCTTGGCCCCCAGCCCCAGGGGTGGCCCGGCTGGAGGTCAGGGCTGGGGAGGCACCTGCCCACAGGGCACTCCCTCACTTCGGGGTGCCTCCAGCAGGCCCCGCCCCACTGAGAACCCAGCATGCACTTTGGAAATTGTTCTGAGCACCGTGGAGAAAGGCGCAGGGCAGGTCAGGTATGGCCTCTCCCAGGAGCCCTGTCGACGACCTGGGCTTCCAGCCCACTCAGGAGGAGACCTGACGGTTAGTGTCCCCCCACTGTCCCCCAGCCCAGAAGCGGTTAGAGAGAGGAGGCCAGGCGGCCGAGGCCGGAGAGCAGAGCTGTGCAGAACGCAGCGCACAGGGGCTGCGGGAGAGGCCCTACCATCCGGCTCCTCAACATAAGGCTTGGGTTTCTTTCTCAACTTGGACTTCTTCTTACTGTTCCTTTCCAGAAGCGCTTTCATGTGCTGTGTCACTGGGGAGCAAACAAAGGGTGAGGCCACAGAACACAAAGAGGAACACGTGCCCACACGGTCCCACTCGGGGCTGACCCTGGGCAGCTGGGAGGTCACTGCCCCAGCCTGCTGGACTCCTCAGAGGGAGATGGGCTGATGCCCCGCCAGAGGTGGAGGGGAGTGCCGGGTGGGGGCGGGTGTCTCGCTCACAGTCCTGGGCACAGGGGTGGGTGTGTGGGCACACCTGGGTCGTGTGGCTGGGGAGGTGCCAGGAACGTGCCCCTGGGCAGTGGGGAGAGGATGTGGTCAGCTCATGACCCGCTGGCCGACAGAAAGGCAGGGGTAGGGAGCCCCGAGAGGGCCGCAGCCCAGCCATCTGGTTCCTACGTGGCTGCGCTCCAGGGGCTGAGTGGGTGCTGAGTGAGACAGAAGGGGCCTGGCTCCCCTCTCTGGCTGACCTGGGCACCCCCCCCACACACACACCCTGCACAAAATAACTCAGCACTGTCGATCCGGACCCTCCATCCCCCCATCCCGTGCTCTGGAAGGAAGTCGAGGCACACAGCCCACACTGAGGTGGGATTCACGCTCCCCTCATGGTGGACCCTCTTACCTACATAAATTATTTGTAATTCTTTTTTTCTTTCTTTCGTTTTTTGGCTGCATTGCGCGGCATTTGGGGATCTTAGCTCCCCAACCAGGGATCGAACCCTCACCCCCTGAAGTGGAAGTGTGGAGTCTTAACCACTGGACCACCAGGGAAGTCCCATATATCTATCTAATCATTTATATCAGTATGGGCTTAGGGATATTCATCTTACATTGTCGGCTTACAGTTCAATATGACTTTATTCTGTTCCTTAAAGTGCTCTAGCTGTGGCCCCGGGGAGCTCTGTGTCCTGTGACCCGTGTCCTGTGACACGCCCCATCGTCTCCCCTCTGGCACATCCTCCCTTCTGGCACTGCATCTTGTACATTCCCTACCCCAGCCTTAGAATCAGCTGTTTCTCCAGACAGCTCTGGTTCCTTTTAATGGAAAATGGTAGAAACCAAGAGCTGCGGGTCAGGTGTCCTCAATGCTATTGGGGTGTCACTGCTTCTAGGCCCTAGGCTGACAGGGCAAGGAAAGATACGAGGTTGAAGAGACTCCCTTCTCTTCAAAGTTTTTAAATCAGGAATGGAATGTTGGATTTTGTCGAATGCTTTTTCTACACTTATTGAGATGATCGTATGTTTTTTTTTTTTACTCTGTTGATATGGCAAATTACATTGATTGATTTTTGAATGTTAAACCAACTTTTCATTCCTCAGATAAACCCCACTTATTCAAGATGCATTATCCTTTTAATATATTCTTGGATTTAATTTGCTAAAATACGGTTCATTTTTGTCCTATCCTCATGAGGGATACTATCTGTGCTTCTCTTTCAAATTTTTGGTAATGCCCTTTTCTAATTTTGATATAGAGAGAATTGGGAAATATTCCCTCCACTTCAATTTTCTGAGTTAATTGCTATACAAACAATGAAATAGTTGATAGAATTCACTAGTGAAGCCATTTGGGCCTGGAATTTTCTTTGTGGGAAAGTTTCATAAAGTACCAATTTCTTTAACAGACATATGATTTTTCTGGTTATCTATTTTTTATTGAGTGATGTTTGGTAGTTTGTGTCTTTCAAGGAATTTTTCCATTTCCTCTAACTCGTCATATTTACTGGCATAATGTTGTTCATAATATTTCCTTATTATTATTATTATTATTATTTTTTTTTGCGGTACGTGGGCCTCTCACCGTTGTGGCCTCTCCCGTTGCAGAGCACAGGCTCCGGACGCGCAGGCTCAGCGGCCATGGCTCACGCGCCCAGCCGCTCCACGGCATGTGGGATCTTCCCGGACCGGGGCACGAACCCGTGTCCCCTGCATCGGCAGGCGGACTCTCAACCACTGCGCCACCAGGGAAGCCACTCCTTACTTTTTGATATAATTTCCTCTCACTGTTTTTAAGTTTCTTAAAGTAGCTGAGATAACTGATTTATTTCCTAATACAGACAGTTAGGTGCCATAAATTTCCCTCTAAGTACTGCTTTAGCTGCATCACACAAATTTTAATGTTTTGTTTTCATTTTCTTTCAATTCAAAATACTCTGCACCTTCCTTTTTCATTTTTATTTGACCCATGGATTGTTCAGTAGTATGTTCTTTAGTTTCCAAATACTCAGGGATTTTCCAGATATCTTTATGTTGCTGATTGCCAATTTAATTCCACTGTGGTTAGAGAACACACTTTCTATGACTCACATTCTGCTTTTTTTTTTTTTTTAGTATTTATTTTGTCTGTGCCGGGTCTTAGTTGCGGCACGCGGACTTCTTAGTCACGGCACGTGGACTCTTAGTTGCGGCATGCATGTGGGTTCTACTTCCCTGACCAGGGATCAAACCTGCACCCCCTGCATTGGGAGTGTGGAGTCTTACCCACTGGACCACCCTATGACTCACATTCTTTAACCTTTATTGAGACTTGTTTTATGGCTCAGAGTATGGCCTATTTTGAAAAAGTGGCTGAGATCTGAGTCCAGATGCTCTGGGTGCAGAGTCTTTAACCTTGCCTACTCCATTGTAGCTGCTTTGCTTCCTAAACAGACCTTCAACTAGTCCTTTTGTTTTCAGCTTCGTGGTCACTCCCACTTCCATACCACTGCTGGAGGAAGCTGGCTCCACCCGCTGCTGCGCTTTTTAGGGTTTGCTACTTGCTTCGACTCGTCAGCTTCCCCACCACCTGCTTGGGATCCACGTTTCTTGGTCGGCCCAGTCAGTTTCCAGCCACTTGTCCATGTGCTTTTCAGCTTCCAAAGCATGGTTGCTCTTCCTCTTCCATTCTCTTTGTCCTGGTGGGTTTCAGTATTTTTTATTGTGATAAATTATACGTAACATAAAATCTGCCATCTTAACCGGCTTTAATTGTACAGTTCAGGGTATTAATTACATTCATATTACTGTGCAATCGTCACCACCATCCATCTCCAGCACTTCTTCATCTCCCAAAATGGGAAGTCTGTACGAATCAAACAACTCTCCATGTCTCCCTCCCCGTAACCCATGGCACCCACCATTCTGCAGGAACTCGACTACTCTAGGGACCTCATACACTTATCTGATTCGTGCAGTATTTGTCTTTTTGGGTCTGCCTTATCTCACTCAGCATAATGTTTTCAGGATTCAGCTATGTTGTAGCCTGTGCCAGAAGTTCCTTCCCTATTAGGCTGAACAATTCCATTATGTGTACAGATGACATTTTATTTATCTATTCATCCATCAATGGACACCTGGGCTGCTTTCTACCTCTTGGCTATTGTGAATATGCTGCTATGAACATGGGTGTACAAATATCTGTTCATGCTCCTGCTTTCAATTATTTTGGGTATATACCCACAAGTGGAATTGCTGAGTCCTACGATAATTCTATTTTTAATCCTTTGAGAAACTGCCATTCTGTTTTCCATAGTGGCTGCAGCATTTTACATTTCCTTGTGAGGTTTCTTTTTCTGCCTTTAAAAAATTCCTTCACTGTTCTTTTATCGTGAGTTCAGGGTGGAATGCAAGTAAATGCACGTGATCGTCCTGCCATCTTCACCTGGAAGGCAGCGTCTTGCTGTGAAGGCACATGTAGCCCTCAGGGTCTGCAGCCTTCTCGTGTGCTCTTTGTGGAGCATCCCTGTGATGCCTGTGCTGACAGCACGCTTAGGGAAGTTCAGGGCAGAAAGGCTGTGGAGTCACCTGGTGGTGGCTGGTACAAAGGTGTGACCACGTGCGAGCCGAGGCTAAGCCAGGGGGTGGGGTCACGTGAATTGGGGTTCACTGTGCGGTACCTTGTTCCCTCGGAGTGGTGACCACACAGCAGATGTGAAACACGTGCTGGCACATGAATCAAAAGCTTCTGAGGCCAAGGCAGGCAGTGTGGTTCAGGGTGAGGCCCCACACACGGGAGCCAGCTCAGCTCTGCCCCCGTTGGTGCTCCCAGGATGGACTGCATTTCCTTTTTCTAAGCACAGGCTAGGTCCTTCTGGGCTGATGGGGCCTGCCCTCCTGACTGGCAGCCGGCACCCATGTTCTCGACAGGGGCCAGTGGGAGGAAGATCGAGGCCTCTCCTCTGGGCTCAGTGACGAGCAGGGCCTGGCAGAAAACGCCCACCCAGGAGTGGGTCTCAGGGCTGGAGACAGGGCTTTGGCTGGAGGGCAACCCTGTGCCACAGATGTAAGACCAGATCCCACAGACACAGAACCCCGCTAGCGGGACCACACAGACCCAGCGTGGTCTGTGGGCAGAGACCACCGGGGCCTCAAAACCATGACTGCCAGGCTGAAGCTCGGTTCTCTCAGTCTGGCTCCTATGGCACAGACACTAGGGCGAAAGTGCACTAACCTCCGTGCAAAACCGCAACGTCCAGCTCTTCATGGACGCCCCAGCCAGAGAGGGCACAGCCTGGAGCCTCTGGCCTCTGTCCACGGCTCACTCACCTTTCACTCAGCAAGCACTCCTGGGGCCCCCGAGGGCTGTGTGCTGAGCGGCTGACACACACTTCCAAACCTCCAGCTCACGGCAGGGACGTTTCAAGACCTTTTTGGAAGAGGCTGAGGTGAACCATGAAGCCACTGGGGGCCCACCTGCTTCTGGGAAGGTCTGAGAAGACAGAGGCGGGTCCAGGCTGCCCGCTTCGTCCAGGGAGCCCCCTGGGGAGACCCGTCTGCAGTGTTCAGTGATCTTGCTTCAAAAACTGCAAGCCTGAGCAAACATTTCATGGCTTCCAAGATCTGCCCCTAAACGGCTGGTGTGCTGGATGGTGCCTATGCTTCACACACCTTCCCCGGGCCCCCCCACTGCCCTGCAGCCCTCATCGCTGTGTGCACAGGCCTCGGCCCCCCACACCTGGGCTGGGGCAAAGCCCTGGCTAGACCAGCGTGGATGGCCACTCCCACTGAGCAATCTTTGGCACGGCAGACACTCACAGACATGGACACGGGGTGGCAGACGGCCTGCTGCACTGGCAGGCGCTGCCTGCAGCTCCACCCCCATGCTCACCCTGCCCAGCCCAAGGCAAGCACCGCCGGGCTGGCGGGACCGTGGCCCAGAGTCCTCCCCAAGGAAGGCCAAGCGGGGCCCACACAGACCTGACGCATGGCCTTCAGGAACCCCAAGCAGCCATCAGCAGCCTGCTGTCCATGGTGGTCCCAACCTCTGAACGCCTGAGGCGGCTCAGGCCAGCTCAGCTCACAGCACCTCAACAGCCTATGGCACAGACCCCTCAGACCCAGCGCTGGGCCAGGGCGCCCATCAGAAGCCCCCCTGCGATGGCCACAAGGCATAGTGGCCAGGGCAAACGCTCTAAGTGCACACAGGCTGACTGGCCTCCCTGCCCTCGTCAGGCAGGGTGACCAGGACGGTAGCCTCAGAGTGGAGTGGGTGCCAGCTGGCGGAGACATGGGTCCTCAAGCAGACCCCCACCTGTCAGCCCGTGGCCAGGGAGGGACCCTGTGCCACAACTGCCTGTGGCTCTTCTCAGGGCCTCAGTGCTGAGAAGGGGCTGCCTGAGGGCCCCGCATCCCAGTGCCAAGGGAGGCCAAGGATGTGCGCCTCCGGGAGATGCTGTGTTCGTGTACCTGCTGCTGCCAGGTGCCACCCAGCGCAGACGGAAGCTCTAGCCACAGCCTGTACTTGAGCTGGTGGCAGAGCCCAGGGGTCCTGTCTGGGTCTTACCTTTGGTGTCGTTGACGGGGTCCATGTGCCGGTAGATGTAGCCCTCCAGGTAGGAGTGGAACTTGGGCGTGGGCGGGAAGAAGGCCAGGCAGATGGCCA
Organism: Phocoena sinus; assembly: GCF_008692025.1. Classification (NCBI taxonomy): domain Eukaryota; kingdom Metazoa; phylum Chordata; class Mammalia; order Artiodactyla; family Phocoenidae; genus Phocoena; species Phocoena sinus. Next base: position 79,247,389 of record NC_045779.1, read on the forward strand.
TGAGCTCCCAGCCGCGGGCCAGGCTCTCGAGGCGGAAGTTCTCGGTGGTCTGCCGGCACAGCTGGATGTAGAGCTCGTCCCGCAGGCCCTGCACGCTCCAGCCCTTGGTGGCGATCTCCAGGGCCACGTGCAGCGGGTCGGCCTTGGCGCGCCGGTCGCCCATGTACATCTGGATCAGCTTGAAGACCTCACAGGCCTCCTTCTTCACGTGGCGGTCGCTGGTCACGATCATGGGCTTCTTGATGGACTCGCTGCTCCACGCCAGCATGTTGGCAATGGACACCTTCCGCCGGAAGAGGCCCTGTGTGTGTTTGTTGAAGTGCTTGGAGGCCCAGTTCTCGATGTCGGTCTCCGAGGACGGCTTGCGAAGTGTGAAGGTGGGGAACACGCAGCTGGCGCTGGGCATCACGCTCCGGGTCTGCCGGCTGCTCTCGAACTGGGCGCAGGTGCCAAGGTCCTCAGACTGGGGAGGACAGGGGGGCTGTGAGGGGGTGGGGGCCCGTGACCCAGCCAGGTGAGAGATGTGGCCCCCCTACCTCAAGCGGGACCTGAAGCTGCTGTAGGAGAGAGGCCTGGGCGGGGTGGGGTGGGGTGAGGCCGGGCCTGGGCTTCCAGCTCTGCGCCTTGTACTGGTCTCACAGGGACCCAGAGAAGCCCTCCCTCTGACTTTTACCCTGCGGGCTTGGCCTCCGGGAGGTGCCTGCCCTGGTCTGGAGACCGAGGTTTGGGGGTGGCCAGCATGGGTCTGGGGGCAGGAGGGAGCCGCGCATGTGTCTCGTCAGCTTCTTGGGCTGCCGTAGCCCCAGGTGGGAGAGGGCCCAGGGACGCTGCATCCCCAGTGCTCATAGGGCTCTCCCCAGGCAGGGAGCTGGACCGTGCGTGGATGCAGGAAGGTGCTGCCTCCTACTGGCCTTGCCGCGGCTGTTTGCCTTCTGCTGGTTCAGATGGGAAGGTTAGCCCCACAAAGCAGCAGAAACCCCCAGATGCAACATTTGACAGAGAAACACAAATGTCTCTGGGCCACAACGGCTGAACCCTTTTCCCCAACAAAGATAGCGTTTGGAGTCTCGGGCATCGGGAAGAGCGATGCCATGCAGAGGGGCAGAGCCAGGCCTGAGAGGGCCGTGGGCTGCGGCCCTCCGCTCCCGTGATGCTGGGAAGGGAGAGCGTTGCCCCAAGCCGCACCCCCACCGCCACCCCCGCCACCAACAGCCTCCACGTACCTGCACTGAGATAACAGCCCCTCACCCAACACTCTTTAGGGGCTCCTGTCCCCTCTGTCTGGGAGGTGGGCTCTCGTCCCCAAACCCGTGCTGGCCTCCCCAACCCTTGGTCTTGAAAGCAGGGAAGGTACCTCCCTGAGCAGCGCCAGGAGTGGACCTCGGTCAGGCCCCTGGAGCCCACGCGTCCTGCTGTCCAGGTCACATGCTGGGAGCCAGGTGCCCCAGGATGCAGCTGTTCACACTCCACCTACCACCTGCCCCCCCGCCTCTTCCCATCTGTCCTGATGTCCTCCTGTGTTACAAGCCACAGACAGAAACGCTGCTCTGAGCTCTCCAGTCTGGAGGAACACTAAGTGCCCCGGGGGATGCTGGCCACCTAAGATGCCGTAGTTCTTGGGCATGTCTTCCCCACCAGGACTGGGGGTGGACATGAGGATCCTGACCCCGGGAGGCCCTGTGGCCAGTGCCAGCTCTGAGCAGAGGCCAGGGCAGACCCTCAGCCTTGGCTTCAGGCAGCAGACTGGTGAGAAAGGTCAGGGACCAGGAGGTGAGAACGAGGATACTGGGCGACACCAAGCCCTGGGCACCATGCTCCTTGCACGCAACCGGGACAGAAGGTGCACAAGGATCCCGAGGGCCTGATGGATGCCCACGCCCAGCACTGAGCAGGGAAGACACCGCAGGCTGGGCTTCTGCTTTGGCTCCAGCTACAGTGTGGGGTTCTGGGAGCCACCTGGGGCTTGCTGAATGTGTCCTGGCCCCAGGCTCTGAGCCACCCAAGGAGCGCCTGGTGCTCTACCTGCACAGCTCCTCACCTGAGAGCCATTCACAGGTAGAAGAACAGAGGCTCAGGGCTCAGTGGGCAGGTGGCGGCCTCTGTGGCCTGGAATCAGGACATGGCCTCTAGCCCCCTGGTGACGTGGCAGCACTGTGGGGCCTGGCCAGCAGCTGAGGTAAGAGACCCCCGTGCTGGCAGAGGCCTGGGGGGCATCTACCGTCTGTCCTCACTCATGCCTGCTGGGAACCGTGAAGCCACACCACCCCTGCCCGGGGACCCGGCCGCGGCCCGGCCCCTACCTGAGAGGGGTGGAGGTAGGGCTCCGGGGAGGCCAGGCTGGTCTGCACAGACACGCTCTTCTCGAGCAGGGCCTGGGGGAAGGCGAGCCGGTCCGAGGCGGCCCTCTGCCAGTGCTTTTTGCTCTCCTGCTGGGCCAGCGCCTCATCCTCGCTGAAGGCGCGCACCACAGGCCCAGGCATGGGCAGCGGCACGGCCCCGTCGCTCTCGTAGCCCGAGCCGTCCTGCTGTGAGTCCCAGCTGCCCCTCTGCTTCATGTGCAGGCGGGCCTGCTGTGCCTCCCAGGCCAGCCGGGCCTGAGCCAGGAAGGGCTCGGCCTCGCCCCGGGTCCCGTCCCCCTCACGCGCCTCGCCCTCTGCACGCCTTGTGGGCGCCAGGCTGGGGCCGCACAGGGGCCGCTCCTCGGTCAGGGGCTGCTGGCCAAGCAGGTCGCGGTCCCCGGGGCCCTCGGTGGGCAGGGCGCTGGGGGTGTGGCACGCAGAGGGGTTCCTGCTCTTCCTCTTTCGTGTGCTGGGGGAGCAGCCCGTCGAGGACATGGTGTCCTGCTGGCTGGACCAGGACATGGCATCGTCCTGGGCCTGGGGCGGCGCCATGGGCGGCTGGGCGGGCCGCAGCTCGGGCCCCTCCATGCTGCTGTAGTCCCCGGACGTGGCCCCTGGGCGCTGGCCGCGCAGCAGGCAGGGGCTGGGCTGCAGGGAGAGGGAGCCGCCGCCTGGGTGGGGCGAGTACTTGTGCCTCGGGCCCGCGCGCAGCTTGGGGCTGGAGCCGGCCTGCTCCACATACACCAGCTGGCGGACGTACTCCTTGCCAGCCGGGCTGTACTCCAGGCTCAGGTAGCGCTCGGGGCACTTCTGCCTGGTGAGCACCAGCTGCTGGTAGGGCGACGTGGAGGCCTGCTTGGGCGGCTTGCGGCTGGGAGACCGCCGAGGCGAGCCGGCCTGATAGCCCCCGCCGGCCTCAAACTGCACATCCATGGGGGGCTCGTCATAGATGGGGGCCTGGTACTCCACGGGGGGCTCTTCGTAGAGGGGGGGCTCGTAGGCGTAACGCGGGGAGGACGGCTGAGAGTCGGCGGCGGGCTTGCGGGGCTGGGCCAGCAGTGGGGAGCAGCTCCCCAGCTCAGCCCTCTTCAGGAAGGGTGACGGCCTCCGCTCTGAGAAGAAGACAGGGCCGTCCGCGTCGGAGGTGAAGGTCTGTAGGCTGGGCGAGTGCTGTCCCCCAGAGGGTCTGCGGGAGCGACCCCTGGGCTGGCTGTCCAGGGGGTAGCCGTTGCCCTGGGGGGAAAGGAAGCTGGGCTCCCTGTCGGCAACTTTGATGAGCATGCGCTCCTTGGTGCCCGAGTTCCAGCGGAGCGAGGAGGTCCTGGTGGGGGCGGGGGGGGGGGGGCGGTGCAGTACAGGTTACCTGGGGAGGTCCTGGGGGGGGCAGGTTACCTGGGGAAGTCCTGGGGGGAACAGGTTACCCAGGGAGGTCTTGGGGGGGGCAGATTACCCGGGGAGGTCCGGGGGGGGCAGGTTACCCGGGGAGGTCCTGGGGGGGGCAGGTTACCCGGGGAAGTCCTGGGGGGAACCGGTTACCCGGGGAGGTCCTGGGGGGGGCAGATTACCCGGGGAGGTCCGGGGGGGGCAGGTTACCCAGGGAGGTCTTGGGGGGGGCAGGTTACCCGGGGAGGTCCTGGGGGGGGCAGGTTACCTGGGGAGGTCCTGGGGGGAACAGGTTACCCGGGGAGGTCTTGGGGGGTCAGGTTACCTGAGGAGGTCCTGGGGGGAACAGGTTACCCGGGGAGGTCGTGGCGGGGGGCAGGTTACCTGGGGAGGTCCTGGGGGGAACAGGTTACCTGGGGAGGTCTTGGTGGGGACAGGTTACCTGGGGGAAGTCCTAGGGAGAACAGGTTATGGACGAGAGGAGGAAATCTGACCCCTTTGCCAGCCTGGACCCATTACCCACTTGCTGACCTCATGGGTGTCTGAGGTCAGGGCCCAGAGGCCTGGTCATTTCTCACTGTCCTCTTCACACCCGCCCCCCGGGGGCTGCAGGCTGTGGGGGCCTGGTGCCTCCTGGGGCTCCCAGCAGTGAGCTCTGCACTCTTCATAGGCCCTGACCTCTGGTCACTGCAGCCTAGAGTAAGCTGCCCTCCTGGCCTGGGAACTCCCCTCACACATTTCCCTGCAGCCTTCCCCTCTGGGGGCTCTCCTGATCCGGGAGCTTCCCCCAGACCCCAGCTGCTGCCCACGGCAACACTCCCTGCCAGGGCCTCTGTGAGTGTCTCTGCTCTGGTCCCACGCTAGAACCAGGCACAGAACTATTTCTGTAAGGAAGAGCCAGGAGGGGGGCCTCCCAGGGGCCTCTCTGGCTTTGGAATCTATGAGTACTGCCCTGCAGGCCTCACTCCCGGGCTCAGCACCTGCCTGTGTTCCTACCAGGGGTGGTCAACACATCCCTTGTGCATCAGCATCTCAGGCCTTGGATTTCAACCACAGAGGCTCCTGTGAACTCCAAAAAGGCCAACTGCCCTCCTCTGACTGCCCACACACAGTCGGCACTCTGCACCTGGACAGAGACGATAAAACTGTCCCCCAGTTCCTGAGAAAGCCTGCATCAGGCTAAGGGAGAGCTGGGGAGCTGTGGGGCCCAAATCATGGCCCCGCCACCGAGCGCAGGGGGCCACCCAAGACGCTCAGCCTCTTCTGAGCCTCACTTGCCTGGTGACATGAGTGACGCTGCCCCTCGGGATACACGGACTTGACCACACACCATATCCGCCCACTGAAGGTCTAGGTCTGCACCACGTCCCACAGCTGTACCAGCCACGACGGGCCGGACCAAGTCCCAGAGAGATGAGTGGGGCTCACCTCTGCCACCTGCTCCCCCACCCCAAGAGACTCCTGGCTGCTTTAAAGATTTTCCTTTTACATTATTTATTTATTTATTTATTTATTAGTTGGCCGCATTGGGTCTTTGTTGCTGTGTGCGGGCTTTCTCTAGTTGCGGCGAGCCAGGGCTACTATTCGTTGCGGTGCGCGGGTTTCCCGTTGTGGTGGCTTCTCTTGTTGCGGAGCACGGGCTCTAGGCACGGGGGCTCGGTAGTTGTGGCTCGTGGGCTCAGTAGCTGTGGCTTGTGGGCTTTAGAGCACAGGCTCAGTAGTTGTGGAGCACGGGCTCTAGGTGCGTGGGCTCAGTAGTTGTGGCTCGCGGGCTCTAGAACACAGGCTCAGTAGTTGTGGCGCACGGGCTTAGTGCTCTGCGGCATGTGGGATCTTCCCGGACCAGGGCTTGAACCCATGTCCCCTGCACCAGCGGGTGGATTCTTAACCACTGTGCCATGAGGGAAGTCCCTTTGGCCCATTTTAAAATCACGTTGTTTTCTTACTGCTGGGGTTTAAGAGTTCTTTGTATATTTCAGATAACAGTCCTTTATCATTTGTGTCTTTTGCAAACGTTTTCTCCTAGTCTATGGCTTGTCTGCTCATTCGCTTGACACTGTCTTCCGCAGAGCAGAAATTTTTAATTTTAATGAAGTCCGGCTTATCAATTGTTTCTTTCGTGAATCATGCCTTGGACGTTGTACCTAAAAAGTCACTGCCAAATCCAAGGTCATCTGGGTTTTCTCCTCCGTTACCTTCTAGGAGTTAGTTTTGTGTTTTACATTTAGGTCTGTGATCCATTTTGAGTTAATTTCCATGAAGGGTGTAAGGAATGTGTCCAGATTCATTTTCTTGCCTGTGAACGTTCAGTTGTTCCAGCACCATCTGTTGAAGAGACCATCTTTGCTCCGTTGCATTGCCTTTGCCCCTTTGTCAAAGATTACTTGACTATATTTATGGGGGTCTATTGGTTGTTTCTCCAGTCTATTCTATTTATCTATCTATTCTTTTACCAATACCACACTGTCCTGATAATGGTAGCTTTGTAGTAAGTTTTGAACTCGGGTAGTATTATTCCTCCAACTTTGTTCTCCTTGAATATTGTGTTGGCTGTTCTGTATCTTTTGCCTCTCCATAGAAAATTTTTTAAACATCTTTATTGGAGTATAATTGCTTTACAATGGTGTGTTTTCCATAGAAATTTTATTATCACTTTGTCAATATCCACAGAACAACCTGCTGGGATGCTGACTGAGACTGCACTGAACATATAGATCAAGTTGGGAAGAAGTGACATCTTACTCCATTTATTTAGTTCTTCCTTGATATCTTTCATCAGAATTTTACAGTTTTTCTCACATAGATTTTTCACATATTTTGTTAGATTTATACCTATTTCATTTGGGGGGGATATTAATGTCAATGCTATTGATTTTAACTTCAAATTCCACTTGTTCGTTGCTAGTATATAGGAAAGCAATTGACTTCTGTATATTTAGCTTATATCCTACAACCTTGCCATAATCACTTAGTTCTAGGAGTTTGTCAGTTCTTTAGGATTTTCTACATAGATGATCATGTCATCTGTAGACAAGGACAGTTTTATTTTTTCCTTCCCAATCCGTATACCTTTTATTTCTTTTTCTTGTGTTACTGCATTAGCAAGGACTTCCAATACGATGCTGAAAAGCAGAGGTCCGAAGGGAAACCCTCGTCTTGCTCCTGGTCTTAGTGGGAAAGCTTTGACCTTCTCACTCCTAAGTGTGATGTTAGCTGTAAATTTTTTATAGAAATTCTTTATCAGGTTAAGGAAGTTCCTCTCTAGTTCCTAGTTTACTGAGGGTTTTTTTTTTTTTTTTTTAAATCATGAATGGGTGTTGGATTTTTGCCAAATGCTTTTTCTGCATCGGCTGATACGATCATGGATTTTTCTTCTTTGGCCTATTGATGTAATGGAGTATTACTGATTCTCAAATGTTGAACCAACCTTGCATAACTAGGATAAATCCCACTTGGTCATGGTGTGTAATTCTTTCTATACAGTGGTGGATTTGATTTGCTAATATTTTGTTGAGGATTTTTATATCCATGTTCATGAGAGAGACTGGTCTGTAATCTTCTTGTAATGTGTTTTTCTGATTCTGATATTAGCGTAATACTGACCTCATAGAATGAGTTAGGAAGTATTCCCTCTGCTTCTATCCTTTGAAAGAGACTGTAGAAAACTGGTATAATTTCTTCCATAAATGTTTGGTAGAACTCACCAGTGAACCCATCTGGGCCTGGTCCTTTCTGTTTTGGAAGATTATTAATTATTGATTCAACTTCTTTAACAGATGTAGACCTATTCAGATTGTCTATTTCTTGTTATATGAGTTTTGGCAGACTGTGTCTTTTAAAGAATTGGTTTATTTCACCTAGGTTATCAAGTCTGTGTGCACAGGGTTGTTCATAGCATCCCTGTATTTTCTTTATTTTTATTTCTGTTTTTTTGGCCATGCAGCTTGCGGGATCCTAGTTCCCTGACCAAGGATCGAACCTGGGGCCCTCAGCAGTGAAGGCGCAGAGTCCCAACCACTGGACCACCAGGGAATTCCCTGTATTTTCTTTTTAATGTCCAAGGAATCTTTAGTGATATCGCTTCTTTCATTCCTGATATTAATAATTTGTGTCCTTTCTCTCTTTTTCTTAGACTGGCTACTGCTTATTGGTTTTATTCATCATTTCAAAGAACCAGGTTTTCATTTCATTGATTTTTTTCCATTAATTTCCTATTTCAATTTCATTGATTTCTGCTCTAATTTTTAATATCTATCTTTTCTTCTGCTTACTTTGTACTTAATTTGCTCATCTTCTCCTAGTTTCCAAGAATGAAAACTTGGATGATTGATTTTAGATCTTTCTTCTTTTCTAATATATGCACTTTTCTAATATATGCACTGATATAAATTTCCCTCTAAGTACTGCCTTTATCACACCCCACAAATTTTAAGTTGTGTTTTCATTTTTATTCAGTTCAAAATAGTTTAAAATTTCTCTTGAGATTTCTTCTTTGACCCATGTGATATTCAGAAGTGTGTTGTTTAACCTGCAAGTATCTGGGGGTTTTCCAGCTATCTTTCTGTTACTGATTTCTAGTTTAATTCCATTGTGGTTTGAGAGCAGATACTGTATTATTTCTTTTCTTTTAATTTGTTAAGCTGTGTTTTATGGCCTAGAATGTGATCTATCTTTTCTTTTTTTTTTTTTTGCAGTATGTGGGCCTCTCACTGTTGTGGCCTCTCCCTTTGCGGAGCACAGGCTCCGGACGCGCAGGCCCAGCGGCCATGGCTCACGGGCCCAGTCGCTCTGCGGCATGTGGGATCCTCCCGGACCGGGGCACAAACCCGTGTCCCCTGAATTGGCAGGCAGACTCTCAACCACTGTGCCACCAGGGAAGCCCATGTGATCTATCTTGATGAAATTATTTGATTTGGAAAAACTGCCATTTAATATCTTGTACAAATGAATCATATTTATTAAAGTGAGTGTCTGATAACTCCAAAATACAGATCTCTGGTGGGTCTGTTTCTACTATCTGTTTTTGTTCCTAATCAGTTCTGGCAATTTTAGACTGAAATTCTGGTGACTGTGTATGAAAAACTATTGAGATAATTTGAGGCTCTGGTTTACTTTCGTTTCTTAGCAGGCAGCTGGGATAAGGGCAGATCGATCACCTGAATCCCATCTGGGACTGAGCTGACTGGAATTCGGGCGTCTATTCGAAGACTGGTCTACTTATGGCTCACCCTATGCCTTCGTGTAGCCTTTCAGGAGTCCCAGTAGAAACATGGAATGCTGCCAAGGTCCCCTCTGTGGCTCCTGAGGCGGTGACACGTGTGCTGGGCTGCAATGACTGCCAGACCTTGGCCACACGTCCTGGCTCCTCGGATGCCTGCAGGAATATTTGGTCTATTTTGTTCTTGTTGTACAGGCTGGTCTCAGTTAAGTGAATCCACCATCACAGAAAGGAGAAATCCCAAGCGTCTTAAGAAACCAGTTGTGTAGTCTGGTCCTCCGCCTTTATCCTCTGACTGAGGCTGGGGCTTTCTGGATAAGGCCATGAGTCCTAATTACTGGGCGTGGGTGAGGCAGGACTTAGAGAACCAGGGTCAGCATGTGCGATCAGGGTGAGAGTGAGAGGCCTCGGGCCGGGCAGCCTGCTCCAGCATGACTAGGACCAAACCCTGCAGCCTGACCTCATTACCCAGGGGAGAAGTCAGACTGCAGCAGGGCTCCACTCCCGGTTGCCGGAGGCTGCTCCCGGCCGGCCCCCCAGGCCAAGCAGGCAGAGCGAGGGCGGAGGGCAGCAGACCCAGAGAGCCAGCTCTGGAGTCGGAGAGATCTGTGGCTGCACTCCAGGCCATTGTTCCCTGGCTGCAGGCTGAGGGAAATCACCTCCCGGCTCTGTCCCCGTGTCCTCATCAGTTCCTACGAGGATTAAACAACACGAGGTGCAGATGCGCATACGATAAAGTCCTTAGCTCAGCACTGGCACACGGTAAACACTCAGCAACTGGGAAGCGTTAGTTTGCGCATCTTTTCACCCCTTGGCAGGAGGGACCCCGCCCCTCTGCGGGGCGAGGGTGGCGGGGCTGCGGAATGAGGAGTGTGGGAGAGTGTGTCCTGTCGGGCGGAGTCCAGAGCACAGTCTACTCCAGGGCCCAGAGGGCTTCCATCGAGTCAGGGCAGAGGCGGGAACGGGGCAGCAGGAAGGAAGGTGCCCGGCAGACGGCACCCCTGGCTGAGGGCGGGTCACCCGCACAGGAGCCTCTGACTCCATCCCCAAGGCAGGCCTCGGGGTCACGGGCTCCCTGTCTTACCGGGAAACGAGGGCCGCCTGGGTCACAGAGCAGACGCTGGCCTCAACCACCCGCCCCCGCGCAGGCGGCCTCACTTCCTGCCCCACAGGCCGGCCCCTCGCAGCCCCGCAGCCTCGCAGGACCCCCCACCGCTCCCCCTCTAGCCTGCCTCCCGCCCGCCCGCCCGCCGGCCCCTCCGTCTCCTCATGACTCCCCAGACCAGGAGTCCCATGCTTCTCTCTCGACCTCTAACCCACTGTTGGCTCTGCTCGGGCGGAGGCACCCAGGCGAGAGAGACGCTGCCCCACGCCCCTGTTCCGAGAAGGCTTCCGGCCCACGAGGGGAGAGGCGGCCTCCCACGCCCGGGGAAGTGCTGGAGCGGGCGGGCGGGGCCTCCGCTCAGCTCAGGGCAGTCGCCTGTTCTCCAAAGAAGAAGGAGACGCCTCCTCAGGGAAGCGCTGCTCCACATGCGGCCCCCAGAACCGGCAAAGGGCAGCAGGGAAGCGGGGCTGGGACAGCTGCCATGTGGGTCTGGAGGGAAGCCTCTGTCCGAGATGCGGGCGCAGCTCACGCGCAACAAGAAGAGACCACGTCAGAAAACCGGAGCCACGTGGTCCTCTGACCACCCAGCAAACCGCAGGCCCCTGACGTGCCCTGAGCCAGGCTGCACGGCCGCTGGCACACAGCCCCCCTCCTCAACAGTCTCCCTGTCCTTCCCGCTCTGTCTGGCTGAGGGAGCTGCTCTCACGCCCGGCCCAGGTGGCACCGGGATGGCAGGGCCAGGGCAGTGCCGGGCCACCACACAGCAGGTGGCACGTGCGTCCCACAGAGCCCAGGGCTGTGACGCGCAGCCGGCAAGAGCAGGACTCACTGCCCGGGAAGAAACACGTCCGGGGACCTGCCCTGCCCTGCAGCCGGGGTGAGGCCCTGCCCGTCAGCCACCGCACCCCTTTACCAAGGAGAACATGGGAGGCCACAAAACACATCTGTGGACACCACCACACCACTGGCCCCCCGCAGGCTCAGATCCCTTCCCACATCAACAAGCCCGGTCGCCACTTGCAAGCTCAATCTCTAAACCGAGCAGACTGCCAGAGGCCCCTGGCACCTGCAAATCCCTCTACAATTCACATTAATCCTGCTGGCCTGTGCTGGGGGCACCCAGGCCACCAGCGGCCTAGCACTTGGCCCGGCCCCCCTCGGCTGCAGGGCAGGTGCTTCCTCCAGCCTGGACACACGAGCTGACCAAGGGATGGCCCCTGCCCAGACCGACGGCTGCTGTGCCCAGAGTCCTGAGGGTCGTATCCAGAAACTCCAACGCCCTGCAAGGCCAACCCAGGGCCGAGGGAGGCTAGCCTCCTCCCTTCCCTTCAGCTGGCACCAGTCTTCCCCACGTGGCCGGGGAAACACTCCGATGTGTGGCCCGGAGCTCCCAGGGAGACCACATGCTGAAGAGCCCCTGAGGAGTCTGCCAGGGGCCAGGGCCGGTACCACGGACTCAACAGCTCCCCAAACTGTGCAGTGACTGGCAGCTGCCATGCGGGCCTGGGGCCACTCTGCCCCGGCGCTGGTGGCCCTGACGACCTCTCCTCACGTTCCACTGGCTGGGGCAGGGCCCTGCGTGCTGTGCACGTCCTGCTGAGCCAGACTCTCCTCCAGCTCACCGAAGAGCTGCCAGGAAAACCATCCCCGGGTCAGGAGACAGGGCCAGGCCTGAGGCAGGGGCCCTACCTGCAGTGGAGAAGGTGGCCGTCCGCACTGTAGTCCTGGTAAATCTCATAGTCCTTCTCAAGAAGACCTCCTGACGGTGAGGAACTGAAACACAGCAAAATAAAACGGAGACGTGAACAGAAGTGCAACCATTTAGAAACACGATACATCAAAAATAACACGCCTTTCTTTCACTTTCCAGAATGTGGGTGCTGTCCTTTTAGTTTCTCATCCACAGCTCCTGCCCACAAAGTCGTCCCCTTCATCTGGTCTGAGTATTTCTTGGGAACGTTGAAAGGATTGAACGGACTGGAGGTCCACCGCCCTCCTACAGGGACAGCCCACTATGGCCCAGGTCCACCTCAGAGCTGGGGCTCCGGCCGATGAGCTGTGGCTGGGCCTGGGCCGGGGCTGCAGCCTGAGGCAGGTGAGGCCGACACACTTCTGCTCCCACAGGGCTCACACTCCGGGTGCAGTCCACTGCAGAACGAACCAGAACCTCAGGCCACTGTAGGACCAGACCGGAAACAGCTCCAGGGATGGCTCTCTAGGGGGGTGCATCTGAGCTGTGGACAGGAAAGCGGGCCGGCAAGGGGGCCAAGCTGGGCATAGCCCGGGAACAGGAAGAGGCCACTGTGCTGAGACGCAGCAGGTGGTGAGGAGGGGGACACAGAGGGGCTCGGGCCGGGCCACCAGGCCCCGTGGGCTGGCCATGCCAGGAAGCCTGCACGCCCCTTCAGGTCAGGGGGCAGCTAACTACAGCCTGTGGGCCACGTCCAGCCTGCTGCCTGTTTTTGTATAGCAGGTGAGCTAAGAATGGTTTATATATTAAAATTTTTGTGTGTGTGAAATGGGAAAACTACACGAGGTTCAAATTCCAGTGTCCGTCAGGAACACGGCGTGGGAACACAGTCCCATTCGCTCATCTGCAACAGTGACGTGCGTGGCCACGGCAGAGACCACAGGAGGTGCCCGCATCGCTCAGCGTGGCGCAGGCCCGGCGATGCAGCTGCACCTCGTTGGCCTGAGTGCCACACGCATGGCCGACCCATGACATTTCACTGACGCTTTTACTACCCTGCCTATCCACAATGCCACACGAAGAGAGTGGGCATGTACTGCTATGCCTTTCAGGCGCCGTGGCATGCGGGCTCTTTGCTGCTGGGTCGGTAGGACACACAGCCCTGCCGGAAGCACTGCAATGTCCCAAAGTGCACAACAGTCAGAGTTCGAAATGGAAACCTCATCGCAGCAGCATTACTTCACAAAATGAAAACGAAAAGGACCCTTACACCAAGTAAGCTCCCAAGGGGCTCATTTGTTAGCCAAGCAAGGAAAGCAAGGAATGCTGTTCACCAATGATGAGTCTATTAAATTGTGTTGACTGCAGCAGCAAAAGTTATGCGTCCAGAGAAAACAAACCTGCGTCAGACTACCAGCCTTTCGGCACGGACGGTCTTGAAGAGTCAAGGACAGTGAGAGCAGCGACAGCAGCCACGGATCAGAGGGTCCCCGGGCTCCGGACACTGCTCTGCAGCTGCTACTTCACTCAAGCAGTCAACACTGAGTCTGAAGTGACTGAGAAACTGGCCTCCAGGAGTCCTCTCTGTGGAGCAACTGCAGCTGAAAGTACTGCCAAAGAAGCTGAGAAGACACCTAATGCAGTCCAACCTGAAGTGGAATCTGCTAAGATGTGTTAACAACTGATCATGCTAAAACACGCGTGTCAGAAGAAGCTCAGCTGGGAACCCACAAGGCCTGCACAGGGTGGGTGTTTTTTTTGTTGTTGTTGTTGTTTGTTTGTTTGTTTGTTTTGCGGTACGCGAGCCTCTCACTGTTGTGGCCTCTCCCGTTGCGGAGCACAGGCTCCGGACACGCAGGCTCAGCGGCCATGGCTCACGGGCCCAGCCGTTCCGCGGCATGTGGGATCTTCCCAGACCGGGGCACGAACCCGTGTCCCCTGCATCGGCAGGTGGACTCTCAACCACTGCGCCACCAGGGAAGCCCAGGGTGGGTGTTTAAGGGTACGCGCCATACCCTTCACTGGCAGGTGCTCTGCAGAACACACCAAACCCATCACGAGTCATGAGACAGCAGCATCGGCTGAGAACTTCCTCTGCTCTCCTGGACTTTGCCATCACCAGTTCCAGGGATTTTTGTCAGAAATAGAAGCGAAACATCCCGACTTGACCTACTACACAACAGTTTAACAGCTTGAAAGGGGAAAGTTTTACTGCAGTTTTTTAAAAAAACTCACGACCTAGACTGAAATTTTCTGTTTGAGAAAAACCTCTACTCGACCACTATCATCAAACATTGAATATGAGGGTTTTTTTTTTTTCAGATTTGAGAATGTTTTTCAATGAATTCAACCTAAAATTATAAGGCAAACAGAGCTTATATGAGATACCGAGACTGCAGTAGAGCCATCTTGACTACAGTGAACGTGAGTCACAAATAATACCAGAGGCTGTTCTATCGCCTCCTTCCCGTGCCACAAAAATTAAAACAAGAAGATCTCCATTCCCACACAGTTTTGCAGCAGATGTATTTTCTGAGCTCAAACTACTGGTGAACCTCAGAGGTACTGCAGCTTTAGTCCCAGATCACTACAATAAAGCCAGTCACATGAACGTTCTGGTATCTCAGTGCAAACAAAAGTTATGTTTAGGGGCTTCCCTGGTGGCGCAGTGGTTGAGAGTCCGCCTGCCGATGCAGGGGACATGGGTTCGTGCCCCGGTCTGGGAAGATCCCACATGCCGCGGAGCGGCTGGGCCCGTGAGCCACGGCCGCTGAGCCTGCGCGTCCGAAACCTGTGCTCCGCAACGGGAGAGGCCATAACGGTGAGAGGCCCGCGTACCACAAAAAAAAAAAAAAAAGTTATGTTTACACTATACTGTAGTCCATGCAATAGCTCCCTGGGTTTTCTGAGGAATCTGAACTCTAGGATTTAAATGATAGTAGAAAAGCCCACAACTAGCTAAGATGCTCTTAAGTACAAAGAGGAGACAGGGACGCTTCCTAGCACACATGAGGCTTGGGTGGTGCCCAAAGAGCAGACTGACGGCGCTGCAGGGAGAGAAAGTGACGTGTGGCACGGGTGGGCCGGGGAGAAGATGGAACGAGGATCCTTCTGGCCACACACGAAGGTGGCACCAGGCAGACCTAGGCCTCCACGTGGAAGAGAAAACTATAAAATTAACACAAGACATATAAGTGAATACCTCTGGGCCCAGGCCAAGAAAGAACTTTCTAAGCAAAACATTAAAAACAAACCATGGGCTTCCCTGGTGGTGCAGTGGTTAAGAATCCGCCTGCCAATGCAGGGCACATGGGTTTGAGCCCTGGTCCGGGAAGATCCCACATGCCGCGGAGCAACTCAGCCCGTGCACCACAACTACTGAGCCTGCGCTCTAGAGCCCACGAGCCACAACTACTGAGCCTGCACGCCGCAACTACTGAAGCCTGTGTACCTAGAGCCCGTGCTCCGCAACAAGAGAAGCCACTGCAACGAGAAGCCCGTGCACCGGAACCAAGAGTAGCCCCCACTCACCTCGCCGCAACTTGAGAAACCCGTGCACAGCAACGAAGACCCAACGCAGCCAAAAATAAATAAACAAATTTATTATAAATAAAAAAGAAAAAGAAAAACCATAGGGCGAAAATAATGGCAAATTTGGTTGCGTCAAAATCAAGGACACCAGGGACCAGTCAGCAGGCACTCCGAGGGGAGGAGCTGAGCCCTGGGGTCCATGAGGGCTCCTGCACACTGAAGTCAGCCAGCAGCTCCAGAAGAAAGCGTGCGAAAGGCAGAAGCAGCCGATTCACGTCTGCGAGATTCTGCCTGACCAGATCTGCTGGGTAAGCCTGGTGCAGGGCCGCCCTGCCGGTCACTCACCCCAAACGCTCCCACCCGGGCCCCGGGCACAGAGGAGGAGGTGCAGGGCTGCCCCGGGCTGCAGGGTGCACGCAGCTTAAGAGCAGTGTCCTGCGGCGGGAGCACAGCCCACAGCCCCCCGTGCACAGGAACACGCTGGGCGGTGGACGCACACATGGAGCAGTTTGGGGACGATGCAGGAAGAAGGGTGACAGGAAGAGCCTGGGCCTGGAGAATACGAGGATGGTAAACCACATCCTCTCGCCGTATCAGGGATTCCCAGGAAGCACTCCCGCAACCATCCCGCCAGACCAAGGACAGGTGATGGAATGGGTGAAGCATGACCCTAACCCTACAGGTTACTGATGAGAAACACACCTAAAGCGCGTGGGAAAGGGCTGCCGTTCAGAGGCAAGTACTAACCACGGAGAAACTGGCCGACGCCAGTTCCAAAGCACACTTCAAGGCAAAAAACATCAGCAGGTAGACAACGTAACGACAAAGGAAAAACGCATCCGGACACCTAACTGCAAATCCATGTGCAGCCGGCCCACAGCGTCCGCACACAGGCAGCAGCAACGCGAGACAGGAAGGAGGGACAGACCAGTTCCACCGTGTGGGGAGACTTTACCTCTCAGAATCGATACATCAGGTAGACAAAAAATTAGTAAGAAACTCAACTGACACAATTAACAGATTTGACCTAACAAACACACAGAGAACCCTGGACCTAACAGAACAGAAATTTTTGAAGTAGTCCTGAAATCATTTATAAAAATTCAGGGGGCTTCCCTGGTGGCGCAGTGGTTGAGAGTCCGCCTGCCGATGCAGGGGACACGGGTTCGTGCCCCGGTCCGGGAAGATCCCATATGCCGCGGAGCGGCTGGGCCCGTGAGCCATGGCGCCGCTGAGCCTGCGCGTCCGGAGCCTGTGCTCCACAACGGGAGAGGCCCATGTACCGCAAAAAAAAAAAAAAAAAAATTCAGGATTTAGGCTACAAAGCAAGTCTCAAAAAAAAAAAAATCATGCTTTCTGGCCAAAATGAAATTAAGTTCACAATCAAGAACAAGAATGGAGAGTAACCTACAGTTTTGGAAATTAAGACATTTCTAAATTACAAACGAGCCAAAAAACCAATCATAATTAAAAGTAGAAAATATTTAAAATTGAACAATGAAAATTCTACATACCAAGAGTTGTGTAATAAAACTAAAGTAGTATGCTGAGGGAAGCATGACTTCAAAAGTCCATTTCAGAAGAAACAGTGAAAATAGATGAGTTAAGTTTCCAACAATAAGTTAGTAAAAGACTGAGAAAAAAATGTCCAATAAATAGAAGAGCAGTGACACAAAAGAGGCTCTTGAGAGCCGGAGCGGGTTCTCTGAGAAGACTGAGCACGTGGAAATCCGCCAGGAACCGGCACAAGGCACGGCAGCAGGAGCGAAGGGCCTGTGTGGACAAACGTCCACGAAGGAAGGGGCAGCACCAGGGCAGCCTATGCCAACGTGTCTGTGACTTAGATCAGCAGGCCTCCATAAAACAGGATTTCAGACAGTAAATGCCTGAACATTCCTGCAAGCCGTAAAGAACAGAAACCAGTAGTTAAAACTCCATCCACACAGGTCACAGGACTGGCTGGTGAGCAAGTGCTCTTTGCCAGACACTCTAGCAACAGACGTTTCAGAGGAAACACTCCCACTGTTGATAAAAAGCCAGGACACACACAACAAGGAGAAAAGTATAGGCCATTTTCACTTATCAACATGGAAAAAAATCCTAAATAAAATATTCGCAACCTGAATCTATTTTAAAAATTACAGAGTATCCCAGGAACACATGAGAGAGACGACTGTTTAAAAATGCTGATTGTAGCAGTGCCTGGGGCTGCTGGACCCAGCACCACAAAGTGGGCATCTTAGAAGAACAGACATTCACTCTCTCACGGTCCTGGAGGCTGGAAGCCCAGGATCAAGGTGCCAACAGGGCCGGCTCCTCCTGGATGCTTGGAGGGAGTCTGTTCAGGCCCCCATCCAGCTTCCGGTGGGGCCAGCCATCCTTGGCGTCCCTCGGCTTGCGGCCACAGGGCTCCAGCCTCTGCCTCGGCCGTCAGGGTACTGTCCTGTGCATCTCTGTCTTCTTGCAAGGACGCCAGTCCTGCGGGACTAGGGCCCTGCCCACTCCAGGGTGTCCCCATCTCAGCTTAACTAATGATGTCTGCAGCAGCCCTATTTCTCCAGAAGGCCACATTCACAGGTGCTGAGAATTAGGACTTCAGCATATCTTTTGGGGGACAAAATTCAACCCACAATAGACTAAGAAAATGTACTGGATGAGGTTCTGCATCCATTCGTGCTAAAAAGCCTAATAACAGAAAGGGATGCTGCAGCCTGACGGCCAGCGTCACAGTGCTACACGGACAGCAGGCCAGCAGCCTGAGCACAGGGACAAGCCCTCCCTGGTCCATCCTCACTGTGAAAGTGCTGACCAGCTTGGGACAGCTGGCCAGTGTCACAGGCAACCCAGGAGACAGACGGTGAACGTTACTGCAGCTAACGAGACTGCAGCAAAAGTGTAAAAGCAGGCAAATAAAAATTCACATCTGTATACCAGTAACGATCATATGACTTCATATGGTACCTAAAAATAAACCTTAAAAATATGCGGGTCCTTTGTGGAAGAAACTGTAAAATGCACCACCTTCATCTATGGGATGGTGCCTACTCCCCACAAATCCAACACAATTCTAATCCATGTCCGAACACGGCTTCTTGTGGGAACCCGATCCCAAGCCGACCCCACGATCCGAGTCACCACGCTGCATCCAGGACACTTTTGGAAAGAAGACGCTCCCACCCACAGATAGCGGGCATGGGTGCTGGACACGCTGGTCAACAGAATCCTAAAGAGTCCAGTCCCTTCACCTGACTGCAAGGATGAGCCAGCACCCACCACAACCCAAGGCAAACGGGAGGGTATCTGAGCCCAAAGGCTGTCAGATCCGTGGGGCGGGAGGAAGCAGCCCGCCTGAGCTCCATGAGGACACCAGAAGGGCGGAAGGCTGCTTTTAAAACTCAGCTGTTGGCTTCCTCCTTGGGGCTCATCCCGGGCTCTGGCTCCTGAGGACAGCTCCCAAACAGCCTGTCAGCCCACTCAGGCCCACCTGCCCAGGCCTCAGGCTCTGGCCCGAGCCCAGTGTGTGTCCAGCACCCACGCTGACCTGCCCCCACGCGTGTCTGGCTCCCCGTGCTGTACGGGAGCAGCACGTCCGCCTCTGCCGTCTGCCCCCTGCACCTTCGGCACACGACGCCACCGTCCCTGGCCTGACACGTCATTCTCCAAGAAGCAAATGGACCCACCGTGTAAGTCCGCTTTCGACTGCTTTGTGATTTCCACCGTCCCCAAGTGAAACCCAGGCTGCCCAGCCCCTTTCCCGCCACCCTGTCCCCGCCCAGCCTCCAATTCCAGATCCTCCTTGGCTTCTTTCTGGTAACTTCCAGCCTGTTTGTTTTCTCCAGGGCACATGTCATCCGGCCATTCCTTCTGGACTTGGTCCCTTGAGAGCTGGGCCCTGGGGTCGACTCTGGTGCCTGGGATAGGGTCTGCTGAGTGCCAGCTCTGGGGTACAGGCACTCAGGGTGCAGCCTCTGGGGAATGGGTACTCGGGGTTCAGGCTCTGGGCACTTGGGGTGGGCCACAAGAGCTGGGGGGAGATGTCCAGATGTGCGAGGCCAGCAGGAGGTGGAAGCCCTCACTGTTCTCCAGTCCAGGAGGGCAAACAGTCACCTCTGCACACAGTCACGGCGGCCGCTGGAGAGGGCAGACACTTCCTGGGCTCCGCCTCGCTGCCGACCACCTCAGTCCTTCCTTTGTAAAACGGGGGTGACCCCCTCACCTCCCTCCCAGGATGCTGGCGAGATCTGTCAAGCCTGGGCAGGGGTGCTCGGTACGGATCCCCACGGGTCTGCATCCCGAGACCAACAGGCTGGTCTGCCTGGGGAAGGCACCCCCTCCTCACGCGTACTCTGCGGGGCGGCTCTGGGGTCCCGAAGCCACGCTCGCACTTCCTCCCCCGCGCGGAAAAAACCAAGCAATTTCACAAGTGGCCAGGTAACCTCCAGCCCCAGGCAACAGGTCCGGAGAGCGGAACAGAGCAGCCCTCTCTGCCTGCCGGGCTCCGCCCCCAGCGGGGGCAGGGGAGCGCGGCCCTTCCTCCCTGCACAGGGTCCCACCCCCAGGAGGCAGGCTGCTGCGGCCCCCGCGGCCCCTGCACCCCCCGCGTCCGGCCCGGCCTCACCTGCCGCTCTCCTCCTTCACCGCCCCGAGCACGGCCTGCCGGCTGGCTCGCCCCACACTCTCCTGCACCTTGTCGCCGGCATCCAGCTCAGGCTCCAGGGACGAGCTGGTGCTGCCGTCGTGGCTGACGCTGCTGCCCCTCCCAGGGCTGTTCTCAGCCGAGGCTCTGGGGGAGTCGGTGTTCTGCTTCAGGGTCTGCAGCTTGGCCAGGGGGATGATGTCGCAGTCCTGCGGCCGGTGCCACACCGTGCGCTGGGTGGTGGCGTTGTAGTAGTAGAAGCGCGACGTGTTGGGGTCGAAGAGCTCCCACCACTGGTTCTCGCTGGTGCGCTTGATGCGCACGCCGGCCGGCGGGTCCCACACGCACTCGCCCGTGACCAGGTTGGCGTACATGCGCTCGCGCGTGCGCGGCTCGATGATCTCCACCCACTCCAGCCTGGGGAGAGGGGTGGCAGCGTTAGGGTGCGAATATCCTGCCCATCGGGCCACCCGCCCTGCGTCCCGTGTCTGCAGAATGGCTCATCCAGCACCAGACCCGTCCTCGTATCTGCCTGCCTCCAAAGCAAGAAATCTTGTCACTTATAAAACTGACGCATACCTAAATTCCACCCACTTCTGATTTTCTACACGCTCATTAGAGCCCAGCCCTGGGAGTGCTGGGGGTCTTCCAACTGGCCCCTCTCTGCTGCCCCACATTAGGGATGCCCTGGGTTCTGGCCCCCTGTCCTCAGAGGGCCTGGACCACGTGCACTGCCCACACTCCTCCCAGCCAGGCACCAGGTCCCTACAGGATGCCCTGGCTGCTCTTAGCAGCAGCCACTGCAGGCCACCACCACCCGTCCACCTGCAGCAGAAGCGGACTCCACCGTTACTGTGATGTCCCAGTCAAAAGCGGAGATGGTTCCCCCCAGAGGCCCCCCGAGCACCCCCCACCCCAAGGAGAGGGCTTCCATCCACGTAAGGCCATTTTTTTTTTTAAGAGTGTAAATTAAAGCTATTCAGAACAAGGCAATTATGATGCCGATGTGTTTGATATCAGGGTGTGCTCCAGCTGACAAGGAGCATTTTTTATTCTGCTTCCAAGTTTCAACAAACAACAATCCTAAATGCCATGCACTGCTCTGCAGTGTGGATACACCGTGTCCACTGTTCCTGGACTCTGTGATGGGCCTGGTCCTCACCACCACTGGGATGGTCAGGAGCTTCCAGGGCTTCAGAGAGAAGGGGAGGCACCCTGCTCCTTGCCCTCTGCTGAAGGCCCAGTGTTTCACTTGGGAGCCCGGGTGGGCTTTGGCAGAGAGCTGAGGGGGCAGCCCTTCTCTGAGGACCTCATCCTTCTCTGGGGACCTCATCCCTACTCTTTGAGGTCAGAAGTGCTCGGGGTGGGGAGGAGAGAAGGCACAGTCCTGCGGGCGATGAGCCCCGATCGCTTAGGATGCGCGCGCACGCACACACACACACACACACACACACACACACCTGCCCCGCAGCAGCCCTGCAGGCTCTAGGGCCTCTTTCTGGGTCCACAGTCATTTCTGGAAGCCAGCTGAGCCAAGGCAGGCTAGCATAGTGGGCAGGGCACAGCAGCTGAATGGTGTGGAGCCACAGAGAGGACAGGAGATGAGGAGGGAGCAGGAAAGAGGGAGAGCCCTGAGGATCCTCAGGGCTGGAGGAGGAAGTGCGAAGTGGGCCCGGCCTGTGGGGCTTGGCCACGTCTGAGCGGCCTCCCCCCGCCCCGGTCATCCAGCCAGCGAGCCCCCTCTCTCTCCGAGCTGCAGCCCTCCCGTCTCCCTCTACCTGCGGTCACACTGGGCAGCTCTCAGTGGGGGAGGGCACTGGGGCTCCGTGCTTGCCCATGTGGGACCGCTGCCTAACCTGCCATCCTGTAGCGGGAGGAGCAGGGCTGGGTGGGCATCCTGGGGTCAGACGGCTCGAGGGACAGAGGCCGTGAGGCGGTGTCCTAGACGTAGAGGACAGGAGGCAGACCTCGCGGCACTGAGTGGACCAGCCCCTGCCCTGCTTCTCTGCCTGGTGGGAGTGTGTGGCCCTCTTGCCTCCTCCTGCCTGGATCCCCACGGCCGCCAGCTGGCCATTGTCCACACAGAAGACGGAGCAAACTTCTAACTTTGGGAACTGGGTACTTTTAACCAGGAAGCTGCGGCCGCCTGCACTGCCCTAGGATGGAAGGCACCGCCAGCGCAGCTCAGCGGGCACCCCGCATTCAGCCAGAGGATACGGGTGCCACCAGGCCTGGAAGCTGGCGGGCACTGCCTGAGGGCGCCCCCCACCCAGGGATGAAGGCGCCTGGAGACCAGGCCAGGAGCTGGGGGTCTTGCCCCCGTGAGGAAGGAAGCCCTGAGGTTCCGAGATTGCCCTCAGCTGACCGCCTGCTCTCCCCTTGGGCCGCGGCATGGGATCGGCTGGGACAAAAGGCAGACGCTACCCAAGGAAGGGCTGACCCAGCAGAGATGCTCAGAAAGCACTGGACTGAACACTCTGAGCCCCAGGGAAGCGATAACAATTCTTATTTTTGCTCTAAATACGTTTTCAAATGAATTTAATGGCAATAATTCTCTGTGAATAAAGAAAAGCATCTGCTCCCTTTCCAGCGCATCCCTGTGTGCACGTGGGCAGGACCCCGCCTTTTCAGAAGAACGTTCTGGGCGCTCCCTACGGCACTGAACCAAGTCCCCCGGTGACCCAGGGGGCAGAGAATGTGCTGGAACCTGGAGCCTGGGGAGGGCTGGGAGCGAGCGGGGCCCGAGCAGACCCCATGGCAGGGAGGGGAGGGCAGACCTCGTCCCCGAGGTCGGTGCTGTCCACACCTAGCACCCGGGCAGTGGGGGCTGCAGAGCCTAAGGATGCTTGGTCCCCGGGCGCGTGATGGAGGAATGGTGCTGAAACCACTCTGGGGCTTCCCTGCCAGTAGGAAGGGTCGGGACCTGTGGGTGACAGGCTGATCACAGTGACCCACCCACACCATCGGAATGGAGTTCGAGGGAGATTATATGGCGACGATGTCTAACGTGAATTGGGTAGGAAAGGATGAACCATTTGGGGAAAGAGCCGGAAGATTCAAGATGACAGCGGTTTCCTGGGTGTGACGCCGGCCGCGGCCTCTCCCCGTGTGCCGGGCAGGCTGCGTGGACGACCTGCCTCTTTCTTCCAAGTCCTGGAGATGTTTGCTCGCAGACAATGACCTGTTCAAATACTTACTTCCGGGGAGAGCCTCACGAGTGCCAAGTATGTCCCAGGCAATCTGCCAGGTGAAAGGGAGGCGAGTGTGACCAAGCACAGCCCCTGCAGTGGGGATCCTGCAACAGGAGAGGCAGGACCGTTCACCAGGGAAGGGGCAGCCTCTCTAGCAAACGGTGCTGGAAGCTGAGGTCTCTGGGCAGGAAGGCCCCTAGCTCATGCCACACACAGGAAGCTCACGCCTAGCAGTGACTAAGAACCCAGAGGCACTAAAAAAAGATCAGTAAATTGTAAAGTAAAAAAGATTTGGTTTCTTTGGACACATTGGTGAGAATATTAAATATTTGCAATATAAATTACAGATAAAAGGTTCATATACTTAATACACAAATTTGAACAAGAAGAAAACAAATATACTACAGGAAAATGGGCAAAAGATAAGAACAGACAATTCTTAAAGTAAATAACATATGTGAAATGTCCCACTTCACCTGGCATCAGACATAAAACCCACGCCACACTGAGGCCCCCAGCCCCCGGGCACCACATCCAGGCCCGAGCCTTGTCCTGGGGGAGGCTGTGGGCAGACAGGGGCAGCGTGCAGGTACCCACGGAGGGCACGTGAGGGCACGACATCTCCAGCCCAGCAACCCCTCCCCCAATCTCCCTGAAGACACACCGCCAAGAAAACAAAATGACACCAGCACCAGGCGCTCACCGCAGCATCACTCCTAAGCACACGCTAACTGGAAACACCTACACTGAACGCGGGGCTGGTGGCCCCACACCCAGGAGGCTGCAAAGGGGGCCACCTCTGGGGCCCGAGGTCCAGGGCACCCTTCCAAACAGACATAGGAGATAAACCAGAAAACCTCCTGCAAGAGGTAGGTGGGGGCACGGAGAAGGTCTGGGGGGGCCCTTCTCTGAATATAAATACCTTTTGAATCGTTTTGTCTTTTGAAAGCATGTTAAGGGTCTACATGTTTAAAAAACAAAATTAGGGACTTCCCTGGCAGTCCAGGGGTTAAGACTCGGCGCTTGCACTGCCGGGGGCCGAGGTTCAATCCCTGGTTGGGGAACTAAGATCCCATAAGCCGAGTGGGCACGGCCAAAAACACCAAACCAAAACAAACCAAAACAAAATTAAATCAATAAGAATGGAAAGGGAGAGGAAAAAACCTCAAACTGAAACAAATGGACGCAACTGTATTTCGATGGACATCATAACCACAAGAGGGAGAAGAAAGCTAACCCAGCGTGAGCACAGGACCAGACGCCAACCCTGCTGCTGGGGGGAGGGTGCGTGTGGGCGCGCAAGTAAGTCCTGGACATTTCTCTAGTATGTGTATGTACACACACACACACACACACACACACACACACACACACACACACACACACCTCTGTAGCAGAATGGGCAAGCGACTTTGAAACCATCTTGGACACACTGTCAGTTGAACAAACGAGTCACTGCACTGCGGCTCTTGGAAACAGGGCTCTCCTGGGGGAGGCGCCGGACGGTGGTACAGGAGGCGGCAAGAAAACGCCTCAGAAAAGGGCTGGCCGCGACCGGAGATGTCCACGCAAACTCAGCGCTTCTAGCCCTTCTGCTTAAAGGGTCAAGAAACACACACGTCGCAGGAGCCACGAGCACACACGCTGGTCCTTAGACCCTAGTCTTCCCTTGGGGAACGGGGCCCCTCAGAGAAACAGCCAACAGGGGGTGGGGGGAGGCAGCCCAGGATGCACCTGGAGCCCGGGGAAGCCACCAGGAATCACCGGGGCCAGCCTGGAGGAGTCTCACCGGCCCATCTGGTACAGCAGAGCACCAAGTCATTAAGTGCGGGATGAACGACAAACCACGGAAAACAGAACGGAATTTGTGATTCCACACTGAGAGGGATCCACAAGTGAACACAGCAATGGGGAGGAGGGGCTCTTGCTCCCGAGGGACGGGGGGCACTGGCTGGCCGGTGTGGACCGGGTGCCGTGGCTGGGAAGGCATCCAGCTCTGCACCCATCCCAGGAAGGCCCAGGTCAAGGAAGAAACGGTGGAAGCCCCGAAACTGGCGAGGAGCACGGCAGCGAGGCAAACAGCCACTGTCCCGAGAGCAGGTGGGCGGCAGGTGGCCGTGAACCTGCAGAAGGACACACTCTGCTCAGAAATCATCGGAAAAACCAACCCGAGTGCTCTATCTTAACAAGGGTGGCTTCCCTGAAAAAGTGTCTATGTCGCAAAAGGCAGAGGAAGGAAGTGGAAATCTTCCAGGTTACAAAACACATGGGAGACGTGCAGCAGACTCGGGGTAAGCGGCGCTGGAGGGGCCGGAAATGCCACGAAGGACGGCAAGGAGCCAGCGGCCAAAGCCGGACCAGGCGGTACAGGAGGCGGGTGCTTCCCATCGCACAGATTTACGCACGGCACCTCCTGTCCCGGGAGATGTGAGCAAACACGGGGCTGGATGTGCCTGTCCCCCCAGATGACTCAGAACAGTGCTGTTTGTGGAAGGAGCAGCGGCCGCACGGCGGCACAGAGCATGAACTGGGTAAGGGGACCTGATGCTCAGAGCACTCTTCCTGTTCGTGCAACTTGTGGAATTATTCCCAAATAAAGCCATAAATTAGAAAAACGCAAGGGATCATCTGTGGCCGCCTGCCTCGGCGTGGATGCCCAGAGGGCGCCTAAGGGGCTGGGCCCAGCTGAGGGCTGGCAGGGTGTCCACTGCCTGAGGAGAAGCCCTCCCTGCTCTGCAGCCCGTTGGCGACAGGAGGTGGGGCTCCCCGGGGAAGCCAGATTCAGAAGGCAGCACACAGCTCCTCGTGGAGGAGAGTGGGGCCAGGCCGCGTAAGCAGGCAGGACAGCACTGACAAGCCGAGGAAAAGCCTCCTGCTTTGCTGGCCCCCGGTAAGTCAGCCTCCTTACCTCGTGCTAGATCCTGAAATCCGAGACTCCTGCAGGCCAGCATGATGGCTCTCGCATTCGTAGTCCTGTGTCTGGGACATCGCAGCCTCTTCCTGAGGACCCAGGTGGACGGATGTCAGCAGGTCAGTGGGATGCCCTCAGCATCAGTTGGGAAGGCACTGCCCTGAGAGCAGAAGCCACATTATTATGCCTTTGGGTTTTTGGGGAAACAGTAACTCCCAGCCTGGCCCCTCATGGTCCAGGTTGCCGGCGAGAATGAGGCACACTCCTGCCTGAGCTGGTTTCTGAGCTTCCCGCGCCCGACCCTGAACCCCAGCCGGGATCCGGCCCCTGCCCAGCTCCCGCGGAAGGCATCCAGACCCCCTCGCCAGCTGGCCCTAGGCAAGCTGCCTGCCCCCTCTGAGCGCAGTGTTCTTGCCTGGTAAACAGGGACAGCACTACCCACCTGGCGCTACCGTGTCCACAAGCGAGAGGCACATGGCACGCCCTGGACTGGGCAACACTCAAGGGTGACCTATGCACACGCAAGGCCCCCAGATTTAGGACAGAGGGGGCTGTTCAAAAACGGTGCTGCATTGACACGATTTACACATGGGAAACAATGAACCTTGACCCCTACCTCATCCAATACATTAAACTCAATTCTAGGTAAACCGATGCTCTGAACATTAAAAGTAAGACAGTAAGACTTTTAGAAAAAATGTAGAAGAAAATCTTTGTGGTTTTAGAGTAGGTGCACATAATCAGACACAAAAAGTCACTAACCACAAAAGAAACATTAACAAATTGGACTATAATATTAAGAACCTCTGCTTATAAATTTTTACCATTATGAATATTACTCAGCCATAAAAAAGAATGAAATAATACCATTTGCAGCAACATGGATGGACCTAGAGGTTTTCATACTAAGCGAAGTAAGTCAGAAAGAGAAAGACGAATACCATATGATATTACTTGTATGTGGAATCTAAAATACGACACAAATGAACTTATTTACGAAACAGAAACAGACTCACAGACATAGAGAACAGACTTGTGTTGGCAAAGGGAGTGGGGTGGGGGAGGAAAGGACTGGGAGTTTGGGATGAGCAGATGCAAACTAGTATATAATGAATGGACAAACAACAAGGTCCTACTGTAGAGCACAGGGAACTATATTCAATATCCTGTGCTAAACCACAATGGAAAAGAATAGGAAAAAGAATAGATATATATGTATAACTGAATCACTTTGCTGTACAGCAGAAATTAACACAACATTGTAAATCAACTATACTTCGATAATTTTTTTTTTTTTTTTTTTTTTTTGTGGTACGCGGGCCTCTCACTGCTGTGGCCGCTCCCGTTGCAGAGCACAGGCTCCGGACGCACAGGCTCAGCGGCCATGGCTCACGGGCCCAGCCGCTCCGTGGCATGTGGGATCCTCCCGGCGGGGCACGAACCCGTGTCCCCTGCATCGGCAGGCGGACTCTCAACCACTGAGCCACCAGGGAAGACGAATAAAAATTTTAAAAATAAATTTTTTCCATTACAAGAAAAAAGACAAATCCAGGGTAGGAGATATTTGATACATAGAATATGTATAATACATTACATAAATGTGTGTACATGATCTGATCTGACAAAGGACTATTTCCAAAACATATAAAAGATTCCTAGAAATAAATAAGAAAAAACCACAATCAATAGAAAAAAGGACAAAAGACTTGAAAGCACACTTAACAACAACAAAAATCTAAATGACTAATAAACACACAGAAGTGTGCTCCACCTCATTAGTCATCAGGAAATGCTAATTAAAAGCATAATGGGACACTAGCGTACCCACCAGAATGGCTAGCATGGAAAAGTAAACCTACCCTACGCTGGCCAGAGTGTGGAGGTTCACCGGCTGCAGGGCGCAGGTTAACACCCTCCAACCGGGTTGGCAGCACTTCCTAGGCTGCACGTACCCCGAGGCCCGGTCATCCAGGGCTGCCACTTCCAGCGACAGGGGCCAGCAGAGGCCACATGGCCGCTCACCGAGGCCTGCACATGGCATTCCCAGCAGCCGCAACGGGAAACTGCCACATGTCCGTCACAGCAGAAACGGCACACGGGAGTTGCCCCCGACAACCTGGGTGTGGCTCCGGGGGGTGAGAGACAGGAGCCTGACACACTGGAGTCACCAGCACGATCCCCTTACGTACGTTCAACATCAGGCACACGAGCCTCTGCGGGCGCATCAGAAGCAGCCGCCTCTATGCCGGGTAGTGACAGGTGGGCCCAAGGGGCAGGGCCACCATTGAGCATGTGTTGGTTTACAAAAGCTCTCAGAGGGACTTCCCTGGTGGCCCAGTGGTAAAGAATCCGCCTTCCAATGCAGGTGATGCAAGTTCGATTCCTGGTCAGAGAACTAAGATCCCACACGCCATGGGGCAACTAAGCTCGCATGCCTCAACTAGAGAGCCTGCATGCTGCAAACTACAGAGCCCACGCACTCTGGAACCCACGCGCCACAACTACAGAGCCCACATGCCCTGGAGCCCGCGTGCCACAACTAGAGAAGGGAAAAACCTGCACGCCACGACTAGAGAAGAGAGAAGCCTGTGCGCCGCAGCGAAAGATCCCGCATGCCGCAACTAAGACCCAATAAATTTAAAAAAAAAAAAAAAAAAAAGCTCTTGGAGTTCCATGCCATCGCTTTCACACCTTCTTGTACACAAGCCTCACTTCAGTAAAACGTCTGAAGAACTGTGGAGCAGCGGCAGCGCAGCAGGGGACACCTGCCCCTTGCCCCGTCCTCACCCCAGCTGCTCTCGGGACGAGGCCCTCTCTGGAAGAGGCTGGTCCACAGATCCTATCTGTGCTAATCAAGGCGGGGAGAAAGCAGGTTCAGGGCACAGGAACACAGCCAGCCAGGGGCCCAGGGGCAAGGGACGCTGCTGGCCAATCAGACACTTTCTCTAAGGCCCAGAAGGACTGTGACGCCCCGTGTCCCACCCGACTCCACTCAGTTCCTGGGCTGGAGAACAGGCTCCCAGCCGCCTCCTTCCTACCACTGGAATGTCCACACAACTACTAGGAATGCTTAAGACTGCCAGGAATGCCATTTTAAAAAAAATGAAACAAGTCTTTCTAATTGTCTAAGAGAAAATAGGTGACCTTCTTGTATGGCTTCAACATTAAAAAAAAAAAATTAAAACAGCACTGTTAGTGAAATTTTGGAAAAAGTAAAAGGTACCTACCATAACCTGAGAACAACTCAAATCAATGTCTTCAAACTGTGCACCTCCTTTCACTCATCTGCCATCCTTCCCGGCTGGTCCAGAGCAGCAAGGCTACCACCTCCAGTGCATCTGGCTGCCCTCCTCATTTCAGTGCCAGCTAAGGCATCACCCCCTCCAGAAAGCCTTCTCCAATCTGGGACAGACACCTCATCTTGGTGACCCACATGCCCTGGGTCTGAAATCAGGTAGTGTCGGCCCTCCAACTTTGCTCTTCATGTTTGAAGTTGTTTTAATTATTCTAGGTCCTCTGCATTTCCATATGAATTTCAGAATCAGCTTCTCAGTTTCTCCAGAATAGGCTGCTATGATTTTGCTTGCAGTTGCATCGAATCTACCCATCAACATGAAGAAAACTAACATCGTAACAATTCTGAGTCTTCAAATCTGTGAACAGGGCATATCTCTCCATTAGTTACCAGTTTCTCTCAGCAATGTTCTGTAGTTTTTTTTTAGTGCAGAGATCTTGTACATATTTAGTCAAATTTACCTGTATTTCATATTTTGGACACTGACAAAATATAAAACAATTTCCAATTGTTCGTTACTAGTACAGAAGTATATCATTTGGTTTTGCATATTGGTAACCTTGCTAAACTCACTCATTAGCTCTAATTGTGCCCTCCCTTTAAAAAATTTCATTAGAATTTCTACATAGATGATCATGTCAATGGTGAACACAGACAATCTTACTTCTTCCTTTCCAATATGGATCGTTTTCTTTTTCTTCCTTCCCTGCCCTGGCTAGAACCTCCGCCAAGATGCTGACTAGGATGGGTAAGAGCAGACACAGTTGCCTCATTCCTGATCTCAGGGGAAGCAGCCAGTGTATCATTATTAAGTATGATGTTGGACTTCCCTGGTGGCGCAGTGATTAAGAATCTGCCTGCCAATGCAGAGGACACGGGTTCTAGCCCTGGTCCAGAAAGATCCCACATGCCGCAGAGCAGCTAAGCCCATGCGCCACAACTACTGAGCCTGTGCTCTAGAGCCCGTGTGCCCCAACTACTGAAGCCCGCATGCCTAGAGCCCGTGCTCCGCAACAAGAGAAGCCACTGCAATGAGAAGCCCGCACACAGCAACGAAGAGTAGCCCCCACTCGCTGCAACTAGAGAAAAGCCCATGCGCAGCAATGACGACCCAACGCAGCTAAAAATAAAACTTAATTAATTTTATTTTAAAAAAAGTATGATGTTAACTGCAGATGTTTCATAAATGTCCTGTGTTGGGTTGAAGAAATTTCCTTGAATTCCTACTTTGTGGGGTTTTTTAAAAATCAGAAATGGATGTTGGATTTTGTAAATCGTTTTTACCATGTGTATTGAAATGATCACATGATTTTTCTTTTTTGGTTTCAGAATAGTTGAATTCCATTGATTAACTTTCTAATGTTAAACCAACCCTGTATTCCTTGGACAAATCCCAGTTGGTCAGGATATATTATCACTTTTATATATTGTTGTATCACGTATATATATTGTATGTATCATATATTGTTAACAAAATAAAATTTTGTTAAGAATTTCTGCGTCTATGTTCATATGTACTTTATTCTTCTTGTGATGTCTGTCTGGTTTTGGTATCAAGATAATACTGGCAAAATAAAATGATTTGAGAAATATTCCCTCCTCTCAATTTTCTGGGAGAGCCTGTGCAGAATTGCTATTATTTCTTCCTCAAATGTTTGGTAGAATACACCAGTGAAGCCATCTGGGCATGCATTTTTTTGAGTGAGCTTTAGTGGGTTTTCTCTTTCAACGAATTTGTCCCCTTCACATAAGCTGCTGAATTTATTGGCATAAAGTTGTTATAGTATTCCTATATTATCTTTTTAAGATCAATAGAATCTGTAGTGATGCCATCTCTTTTGTTCCTGATATAGGTAATTTATGTCTTTTCAGTCTTTTACCTAATCAGTTTGGTCAAAAGCTTGTCAATTTTATTGACCTTGTTTAAAAAAAGACAGTGTTTCACTTTATCAGTTTTCTCTATTATTTTTCTGCTTTAATTTCCGCTTCGATCTGTTACTGCCTTTCTTTGCATTCTTTTGGATTTAATTTGCTCTTTTTCTAATTTAAGGTAGAAGTTGAGTTCAGTGATTTGCGACCTTTTAAAATTTTAATCCAATTTAGGCATCTAGTGTTATAAAACTTCCTTTAGAGGACAGCTATCACGATATCCCACAAATTTTGATATGCTATATTTTCATTTTCACCCAGTTCAAAAGCTGTCTCATTTCCCTTTTGATTTCTCCTTTGACTCATGGATTATACAGAAGTATGTTATTTACTTTCCCAATAGCTGGTGATTTTCCAGATTTTTTAAAAAAAATTTATTTATTTGGTTGCGCTGGGTCTTAGTTGCAGCAGGCGGGCTCCTTAGTTGTGGCACACGAACTCTTAGTTGTGGCATGCATGTGGGATCTAGTTCCCTGACCAGGGATCGAACCAAGGCCCCCTACATTGGGAGCACGGAGTCTTATCCACTGTGCCACCAGGGAAGTCCCAGATATTTTTTTTTCTTTTTTTCCAGATATTTTTATAGTTTCTAATTTAGTACCGTTTTTGTCGAAAAAGTTATGGTGCAGAAAAATGGTCTATCTTGGTAAATATTTCATATGCACTGGAAAAAACATGCTGTTGGGTGGAATGCTCTATATATGTCAATCACATCAACTTGGTTGATTGTGCCAACACTAATTTCCTGTCTACCTGTTCATCAGTTACTGATGAAAGGGTACTGAGAGCTCCAACTACAATTGTGGCTTTGCTTATTTCTTTTTGCAGTTCTCTAAATTTTTGCTTCACATGTTTCATAGCTCTGTTATTAAGTACATAAAATTTATAGTATCTTCTTGAGGAATGAACCTCTTTGTCATTATGAAATATCTTTACCTGGTAGTTTTCTTTGCTCTGGAATGAGTACATTTGATATTATTACAGCAGGTCCAGCTTTCTTTCCATTAGCATTAGAATTGTATCTCTTTTGCCTTTCTTTTACTAACCTATTTGTCTCTTGATATTTAAAGTGGGTTTATTGGGTAAGCCAGCATATAATTGGGTCATGCTTTTTTATGCAATCTGACAATTTCTGTTGTTTAATTGGGGTGTTTAAACCATCTATATTTGTGATTGTTGACAAGGTTATGTTGAAATCTACCCTCGTTTCCTATTTTTGATTTCTCCCATCTGTTCTTTGTTCCCCCTTTTCCTCTTTTTCTGCCTTCTTTTGAATTATTTTATGTGATTCCATTTTATCTCCACTGTTGACTTATCAGCTGTATGTAATTCATTGTTTTGCTATTTTAGCAGCTGC
The DNA here is from genome assembly GCF_008692025.1 of Phocoena sinus. Taxonomy (NCBI): domain Eukaryota; kingdom Metazoa; phylum Chordata; class Mammalia; order Artiodactyla; family Phocoenidae; genus Phocoena; species Phocoena sinus. The sequence goes on from NC_045779.1 coordinate 79,279,974, forward strand.
TTCTGGGTTTGCAGCATCCATATTTAATTGATCATAGTCTGCCTTCAAGTGAAATTATATTTCTTCAAGCATATGAGTTTGCCATTTCTCCTGGACTTTGTGCCATTTTTGTCATACATTTTATTCTATTTATGTTACAATCCCCCAGCTCTGCTAAATTATTATTTTTAGTTAAATAATTGCGTTTTAAAGAGATGCCGTTTAAAGAGAATTAAATAATAAGTGTCATATATTTAGTCATGTAGGTACGTTTCCAGGACTCTCCATTCTTTCACATAGATCCAGATTTCCATCTGGTTTCATTTTCCTGCAGCCTGAAGAATTTCCTATAACATTTCTTGCTGTGAAGGTCTTTCAGCTTTTGTTATGTTTGAAGTATCTTTATTTCACCTTCATTTTAGAGATATTTGCCCCGGTGTCGGCTCCTAGGCTGACAGTTTTCATTCAGCACTTGCACACGGTGCTCCACTGTCTCCTCATTTGCATTGTTTCCAAAGAGAAATCTGCCATCGTCCGTATCTTTGTTCCTCTGTGTGTAATTATGTCTTTTTTTCTGGCTGCTTTTTTTTTTTTTGTGGTACACGGGCCTCTCACTGTTGTGGCCTCTCCCATTGCGGAGCACAGGCTACAGACGCGCAGGCTCAGCAGCCATGGCTCACGGGCCCAGCTGCTCCGCGGCACGTGGCATCTTCCCGGACCGGGGCACGAACCCGTGTCCCCTGCATCGGCAGGCGGACTCTCAACCTCTGCGCCACCAGGGAAGCCCTTTCTGGGTGCTTTTAAGACCTTTCTCTCCATCACTGACTTGGAGCAATTTGATTATGATGTGTCTGTGCATGTTCCTTGTGCTCAGAGTTTAAGATTGTTTGATCTAGGGGCTTCCCTGATGGCGCAGCGGTTGAGAATCTGCCTGCCAATGCAGGGGACACGGGTTCGAGCCCTGGTCTGGGAGGATCCCACATGCCGCGGAGCAACTAGGCCCGTGCGCCACAACTACTGAGCCTGCGCGTCTGGAGCCTGTGCTCCACAACAAGAGAGGCCGCGACAGTGAGAGGCCCACGCACTGAGATGAAGAGTGGCCCCCGCTCTCGCAACTAGAGAAAGCCCTCGCACAGAAACGAAGACCGAACACAGCCAAAAATAAATAAATAAATAAAAATTTAAAAAAAAAAAAAAAAGATTGTTTGATCTAGGTTTATAGTTTTCATAAAACTTGGAGGCTTTTTGGCTATCATTTCTTCAAGTAGTTTTTCTGTCCCTCCCTCCCTCTTTGGGAACTCCAATTACACAAATCGCAGCCTCTGCCCACTGCCCCTCAGCTCAGTCAGGCTCGTTTTTTGCATTTTTTACTTAGTACTTTTCCTCTCCTTGTTTTAGTTCGGATACTTCTTACTGCTTTGTCTTCACATTCACTAATCTTTTCTTCTGCCACATCTAAGCTGCTGTTAATCCCATCCAGTGTGTTTTGCACTCAAGACAGTTTGGTGTCAAACCTAGAAGTTTAGTTTGGATCTTTAGTTCAGTGTCTTTACTTCACCAGGTCTCTACTTAAAGTCTCGAATATTTCCTTGAGCTTTCTGAACATATGGAATGTAGCTATAATAACTGCTGTAATGACCTCGTCTGCTAAATCTAACATCTGAGTCAGTTTTGCATCCATTTCAACTGAGTTTTCACTGCCTAATGAGTTGTATTTTCCTGTTTCTTTCTATGCCTGGTAATTTTGATTGGATGCCAGACACTGAATTTTACCCTTTTGTAAGCTGTATATTTCTGTATTCCTATAAATATTTTTGAGCTTTGTTTGGGGATACAGTTACTTGGAAACAGTGTGAAACTTTTGGTTCTTGTTTCTAAGATTGTCCAGGGGCACATAGCAGCATTTATTCCAGGGCTAGCTGTTCTCCACTGAGTAGCCTGCCCAGTGCCCTGTGAATTATGAAGGTTTTCACTCTGCCTGATGACAAGGCACTCTTCACAGTGTTGTGACAGCTCTGGGTACTGTTCCCCTTAATCCTTCTGAGTGACTCTTTCCCTGGCCTCTGGTGGTTTCCCCACACCCACACACTGATCAACACTCTGCTGGAAACTAAGAGAGACCCTCTGCACATCTCCAAGTTCTCTCTGTTTGCGGCTCTCTGCTCTCTGGTGCTCTTGCCTGCAAACTCTAGTCCCCTTAGTTGCCCTGGACTCTAAGCTCCAGCTCCTTTATGGAGGGAATCTGCCAGGCTCTGCATCCCTACACCTCCCTGAATGCCGTAAGAGCTGCAGAAACCATCAGGCTCATCTTGTCTGATTCTCATCCTGTAAGCATCACTGTACTTTGCTGCCTCATACCCAAAGTTTAGAAAACCAAGGTTTCACAACTATTGCCCAGCTTTTTTTTTTTGCAGTACATGGGCCTCTCACTGTTGCGGCCTCTCCCGTTGCAGAGCACAGGCTCCAGACGCGCAGGCTCAGCGGCCATGGCTCACGGGCCCAGCCGCTCCGCGGCATGTGGGATCTTCCCGGACCAGGGCACGAACCCGTGTCCCCTGCATCGGCAGGTGGACTCTCAACCACTGCACCACCAGGGAAGCCGCCCAGCTTTTTATTAGTTTCGAGTGGGAGGGCTAATCTGATCCCTGTTACTCCATCTTGTGTGTAGGTGGATTGTAGTATAGTCACACACATGTCATTATAACTGTGATATGCCATCTGTCTCCCCACTAGAGGGTGAGGGTAAGCTCCTTGAGGGCAGAGATGATGTTTGTTTTGTTATATCCTCGATACACAGTAACCAATCAAACATTTACTGAATAAACACACTCCTTAATCACCTGGAATTGATTTTGGCACACTGTACAATTAAGGACCTCAAATGTTTGTTCTGTTACATACTGTATGACTCCAAGTATTAAGACAGTTTGGACGAGGCAAAACTATATTGCTGGTAAAAAGATCATGGATGCCAGTGGTTCAGGAGGGAGGATGGTTGAATGGGGGAACACAGGGGATTTTCTACGGTGGCAAAACGGTTCTGTGTAATACTGCCATTGTGGATACCTGACAATATGCATTTCTCAAACCCAAAGAACTTTACAGCAAAAAGAGTGAAACTCAATGTACACAAACTTAAAAGAAAATAATTCAGGAAGTCAGATGTTCTCAGGATGGGGCTTCCCTGGTGGCGCAGTAGATAAGAATCTGCCTGCCAATGCAAGGGAACACAGGTTTGAGCCCTGGTTCGGGAAGATGCCACAAGCCACAGAGCAACTAAGCCTGTGCACCACAACTACTGAGCCTGAGCTCTGGAGCCTGCAAGCCACAACTACTGAGCCCACGTGCCACAACTACTGAAGCCCGCGCACCTAGAGCCCGTGCTCCGCGACAAGAGAAGCCACCGCAATGAGAAGTCCGCGCACAGCAACGAAGTGTAGTCCCCGCTTGCCGCAACTAGAGAAAGCCCGCGCACAGCAACGAAGATCCAATGCAGCCAAAAATAAATAAATTAAATAAATAAATAAAAAGATGATCCTGGAGGATCTCGTAGAGTCAGAAAGTAAGGAAAACAAGAATAAAACAAAACCCCACGATGAAGGGGTCTGCCAAAGGGACAATGGTGCTAAATAAAAGAGCTCCCAATGACCAAAGCTGGAACATTTTGAGGGAAAAAAAAAGTCATCCTATTATACTTTATAACTTTTATAAAGTATAAAAGGATATCCCTATGTCCATATTGATATAAATAAATGACCAAATAAGGAAGTAAAATGGGGAGAAGAGACAAATATCCCCTGCAAACACCAATCTATGCAGACGCTCGGCCCTTACGGACCCTCCTCCCGTGGGTGCCCCAGCCCGGCCCGGCCCGGGGAGCTCCTGGAGGGCCCCTCTCACCTGCCTGTGCACATCCCACCCCCCCCAACCTGAGGAGAGGGCGGCGGTCCACGCTTTACAGAGGGTCCCATTTGGGCACCAGGTCCTGGGCCATGCTGCCCAATTCTTCCCAAACATGACTCTCAAGGCGCAAAGCCAGCCCCTCCACCCCAGGGGGTCTCGTGCACCCCCTGGACGCCCCGCTGCCCGGTGCCTCGCAGCCCCTGACCATCGTCCAACTGTCTCCCGTCTGCTCCTCTCTGTGCCGCACGGCATGTTCTCTGCAAGCAGCTGTCCTGGGGACTTGCTCTCCCCGCTGTCTGCCGTTACTCATGGGGCTCTCACGTCTCTCACAGCTCTTGCCCCCCAGCTCCTTTCTCAGCTCTGCCAGCGCCCTCTCCCCGCATCCTGTCCCCCGGAGCCTCCTCCTCCTGTGCATAGCTGAGCTCCGCTCCTGCCCCCGGGGCTGCCTTCTCCTCCTTCCAGTGCCTACATGGGGGTCCCACGCTGGCTCCTGATCACTGGTCGTCTATAAACGAGGGCAGGGACAGGACTGAGCCGGGGAGCTCCCACCAGCTGTGTGGCTCCAGAATGCTCGACTGCCAAGTTTCCTTACAGGTTCTGCTCTGGAAATGAGTTTCTGGTCTTAGGACATTTTTTGGTTGCAAGTGACGGAAACCCAACTCAAACTTAAGACAGAGCAGCTGGCACCCGTGCCCAGTAGGGTTATCCGGTTTCTAGGAAGCCCCGGGCCGCTCTCCCCTATACTCTCTGCTCAGGCTGGCTCTCTCAAGAGCCATACAGCAACACCCCCGAACACGCCAGAAGTTTCTTCCCTCTGGCTCTAGCAAGAGTCTCCTGGCTTCTGAGTGAGCACTGGGACCCCAGCCTTGCCTGGTGCTGCACGGGGGCAGGTGGGAAGGTGGCTCCATGGGCATCCGAAGGCCCTCCTGCAAAAGCTCCTTCGGGTGACTGTCTGCCTGCCTGCCAGGGGACTCACTGGGAGGCCTCTTAGCCCCCACAGTACGGGGGACACGGCCCAAGGCACTGCCAGAGGCCGGCATGTCCACAGGGAGTGCCGTTTCCCCTCTCTTCTTCCCCATCTCACCGCTTGAGTCTGGATCTTGTAGAAAATGCGGCTGGAGCACCTGGGCCCTCCTCCTTCGGCTCCTCTCTCACTGGACGCCCACCCACATCTGGTTTACCCCAAGGCCCACCCAAACCACAGACCCCATTCTGCCAAGTAAATGTCGCCAACGGTGCCCCCAGAATCCTCTTTGTTGGGCGAAAACTCAGCCCCGCTCAAGGCTCTGGCTTTCGCTCCTCTTCCCTGTCTGGCTGACACCCTCCTCTGGCTGTGGCTATTCCTTAGATTCACTGTAGATGAAAGCCTGTTCCCTATTTTTCATTCTTTTTGTCCATTTCAGTGAGTTTCAGGGAGGAAAGAAGAACAAACAAGCCTCTACTCAGCCATCATTTCCAGAAGGCCTATGTTCCATTCTCCAGGCTGTTTTTAATACGTTTTCCAAATTCTGAACAATGAGCCCATCTCAGTTTCGTGTGGGCTGGCAGCACAAGGCCCCGCTCTCCCCGCTCAGCCAACAGGCCGGGCTGGCATTTCCGCCTCCACACCTCCCGCTGCAGCTGTTCTCACTGACCTCCACCACCCCCCAAATGCACGGGCCACGCTGTTACGCTGAAAATCGTGGCCCAATCCGTCAGCAAGTCATGGAATCAACCCGTAGGTCAGAACCAGCTTTTCAGACCTTTCTGGAAAAGGACATCAGACCGCACCCCACACAGAAAGGACACTGCTGTTTGGAGTCAACTGGACGCAACGTAAAGTGAATCTCGGAGGCTGGAGCTGCCCTGCAAGCTCTCGGAAAGCTGCCACTCTGGGGACAGCACGTGGCTTCTGTCTGGCCTCGGGGTCGCATGACAGGCAATCAGGACACACAGACCCCTCTGCTCACCCGCGGTGTGCGTCCCCAAGCCCTCACCTTCTTGGGCTTTCCTCACCAACAAAACCGCACCGGAGCCCCTGCAGGACCGTTTAGAGAGAACAAAATCTCTATCACACGTTCACGAGCCAAGGTCGGGGACACAAGCTGGCCTGTGACAGGAACAGCCCAACACCAGCGAACTGTTCGGGTTCCCCAAACCTTCCAGGCGCACAGCGCCCTGGCGCCCAGAGGAGGACGGCGCGACAGGCCTGTCGTTCTGCAGGACGCCAACGCCAGCCCTCCTGTCACCTCCAGCGCCCACGGGGCAGCCACTCCCGACCCCTCCAGGCTGAGCCCCCAGCCGCCTCGGCCCCAAAAGATGATGCGGGGGCTTTGGCGAGGGGGCGGGGGTGCAGGACAGAGACGGGGCCTCCACGAAGGAGGAGCAGCGGCGCTTCAAGGCAGAGGATGTTTCTTTTTACTCCAACCTCCTTGTGCCTTCTGCTCATTCCCACCCCCGCAGCCAGACCTCTGCCCCGTGACGCAGCAGCACTTGCTGCAGTGACAGGCCTGCCTCCTTCAGAGGAAAGTCGGCGGAAGCGCGGACGCTTCTCACACTCACTCCAGGGGCCACGTGGCACCGCGCACAGCCCCGCCCACCCCACCCCGCCCAGGAGAAGACAGAGGGTCCCTGAGGAAAAGGAAACTCCTGAGGACGCTGTGGGACGGCTCAAAGCACAGAGAAGAGCGGCAACAGGCTGTCTGCCCAGGACTCGGGGGTTTCCTAAGGCGCTTCTCACCCGCCTGGCGGGCGAAGGTGGCGCCGGGGCAGGTGGTCAGACTTCCCGTGGCTCTGCGTGTGGAGACGCGGCCGCCTGGCGTTTCCCTGTGCTGCTCTTCCGCGCAGTGTCGCGCTTCGGGCCTTCCCCACTCACGGATCTGGGTCGCCCTCACCCTGTCCTGGCCGGCTCCCCAAAATGCTCCATGCACACCCCTCACCTGAAGGAGGTCTGCTCTCTTTAAAGTCACCGCAGGAGGGACACCCTCCCCACCAAGGCCCCTCAAAGGCCCCCGGGGCCCCGCGCCCCCTGGCGCCCCCGTCGGTGAGCCGGGGGCCGGCTCCGCCCCGGGGGCCCGGCTGCCCTAGCTCAAGAGGACGAGGAGCCCCTGGACCCGGCACCTGGGCTCCGGAGCCCCGCCTCCTGAAAAGCACCTGGCACAAGGGGAAGTAAAGACACCTAAAAACTCACAAACAGTTCAGTGGGCTGTGACGATGGCTGCCCTTTGCCGGGTGCTGCCGAGCTCTCAGCAGCCGCACCGCCCACCGACCTCACCACGTGGTCGCTCGGCGCCCTTCCCCCCCCCTGCGCAGGCAGGTCGGCTTGTCCTTGTCACAGACCCCGGCCGGTGCTGAGGCCGGAGCTGCGTAGGGGCAGCTGGACCGGACCACTGTTCGCTCCTCCCCGCCCCCACTGCAGGAAGGCTCCGGTCACACGTGGGCGAGAAGGTTCTTGATTCCAACTTCCTACGCGAGTTCTGGAACAGAAACACTCTGTGCCGGCTCCTGATGGGGTCTGCTTGGAGCACGAGCCCCAGGAAGCTGCAACCTGCAGGCCGGGGGCCGAGGGGGACGCTCTGCCCAGTGCCGCCTGCGTGGAGCGGGGTGTGCGCCTCGTGAGCGTGTGAACACGTGTGAGCACGGTGCCCACCGCCCGCCGGAGCGACAGCCTGAGGCCTGATGGGGCCCGGGACGCCCGCCTCCGTGCTGCACCCCACTCCCCCGGGGCGCTGAGACGGCAAGGGCAGGGAAGGGGCCACGGCAAGGGCAGGACATCCCAAGACCCCTGCAGCCCACAGCCACTGGCGGTAACCTTGGCGGGCAGGGCTGGGCACTGGGACACTGAACGGCACCCTCCACCCCACTGGTGTGTCCAGACAGACAGGAGCCGACTCTAGGAGGCCGCCCAGCTCTGCCCTGCCCACCCCAGCCTGCTGTCCTCCCCACCTCCACGCAAGGTGGTAGGGGCCAGCCAACCTGCACGACCTTGCGGTCCTGTCTGCCATGGCCTGAGTCGCTCCCATAAGCCGACTGCCTCCCTGAGGACCTCCCCGCCCCCAAGGCTGAAAGGCCAGCAGATATTTCTGGAATGCAAAGCTGGCCAATTCCCACCAGCAGACAGACCACGCAGCTGAACACAGCCCAGCAAAGAGGTGGCCCAGCCAGGAGGTGGAGCCCTTCTCAGGCAGCAGCGGAGGAGGGGGCTGCGTCCACAGGGTCAACGGTGAAACCCAGAGATGCTGACCAACAAGGAGTCCCAAGGTCGGCAAGGTCACGTCTCAGAAACAGGAGTAAAATGCGGTTTCCACCACAGAAGCAACAGCAACACCTCCCTCCCACGACCCAGCAAGCAAGGAGGAGGGAGCGGAGCAGGGGGGAGGGTGATGCGTGGTTCCCAGTCATTCTCATAGCTCTCAGGCCCCGGGGGTGGAGGCACTGGGTGACCACAGGCTTTGTCAGGACTCACCTAAAGTGTGGGACAAAATATTAACCAGACACAGAGGAAAGGAAAACAAAGTGGAAACCTTTTCTCTATCTGCCGGAAAACCATCAGGAAACACGGATCTGGGCCCCTGCACACCTGCAGGTGGTGCCGGCAGTCACAGTAACAGACCCCACGGGTCCCACAGGGCCCTGTGCAGAAGGCCTGGGGCAAGCCCTGCTGTCAGACAGCGTCTGAGGGTGCTTCGCCTTCCTGGGGGGGCGGAGGGGGATGTCCCATCCAGTTCCTCGCTGAAGGTTCCAGAAAAGCACTGATAAACACGAGGAACGTTTCATCAACTCAGACTGTCAGAGACTCCTTTCTGCCAAGTTCCAGTAGCAGAAGAGACGGTGCCTTCCTGGCAGGGCCAAGCCTGCCAGGCCGCTGGGAGAGCTGGGACCCGTCGTGCAGGGGACACGCCCCCCACCAACACACACACAGGAGGCTTGCCCCAGGACCTACTGGGAGTAAAGACTTCAGAGAACACTGCCATTTCTGTCACAATAATGAAACAGACAGCTTTGACCAACCCTCTTAAGAGAGAACAAACACACTATTATGACAGTTTTAAACTACTGAAAAAAATTTTAACCCATTGATGAGATAGGAAGAAAGTTCGGAACCTCAGAGGGCAAAAGCTAAGTAAAACCGGCAATGGGAAATCAAGGCACCCCTCTGCTGTCTGCATCTGAGGGCCTGGCTGATCTTGAGCATCTGTACTGTTTAGAAGAGGCAGGCGAGCGAACAGAAAGCCTTGGATGTGCCCAGGTGTGGACCCTCTTGGAGACACCCCCAAGGCTGAGGCCCCGAAGGCATCAGGTAAATGAGGGCCACTAGGAAACCCAGCCCACCCACCCTGAGGAAGCAGGAGCTGCGGGGGGAGAGGGAGAGGTTAGCCCATACCTGGGATGGAACTAAACAGACACACAGTGTTCTAAGAGCACTGAATTGTTTGGAGGAGAGTAAAAATATCAATTAATTTAGATTTTGATAAATGAATTCTGTGTGTTAAAATATCCAGGGCAGCCACTATGGAAACCAAATGAATGAATTCCAATCTAGTTGAGGAGAGAAAAAGAAATAAAAAAAGATCAACCCAAAAGAAGTTAAGGGCTTCCCTGGTGGCGCAGTATTTAAGAATCCACCTGCCAGTGCAGGGGACATGGGTTCGAGCCCTGGTCTGGGAAGATCCCACATGCCACGGAGCAACTAAGCCCATGCGCCACAACTACTGAGCCTGCGCTCTAGAGCCCGCGAGCCGCAACTACTGAGCCCGCGTGCCACAACTACTGAAGCCCACATGCCTAGAGCCCATGCTCCTCAGCAAGAGAAGCCACCGCAATGAGAAGCCCGCGCACCACAGCAAAGAGTAGCCCCCGCTTGCCACAACTAGAGAAAGCCCACGTGCAGCAACGAAGACCCAATGCAGCCAAAAAATAAATAAATAAATAATAAAATAAAATAGAAGTTAAGAAAGGAGGAAAAAAGTAATCTGTCCCCAAATAACAGGACAAATAAAGTGTGAAATAAGACCATAAAAATAAATTCAAATATAATAATTTTCATAAACATAAATGGACCAGCAGTCTAGCTAAGACAAAGACTGTCAGACCAGATTTTTACAGATCCAGATGCATTCAAACACAAGGATGTGGAACTGTGAAGGTCAAGAATGGACAAGACACTCTGACCAGAGGGAGAGCTGGTGCGGCTCTGGGGTGTGGGCAGAAGGCACCTCCAGAAGCAGGCCTGACGGGCTGGCCCACCGCACGGTGGGGTGGGGGGCCACACATCTGTAAGAAGGAAGAGCCAGCACAGCTAACCAGGCTTCATCTCAGGGGACCATCCTTGGAACATCTCTGAAAACTGACCCCACACCAGGGCATGAAAGTCAGAGCTCCCAACAAAGGTCAAAGGCCCAGCTGCTCAGTCACAGCCCCACCCATGGGATACAGCAGTGAGTCAGGGAGTGAGAAGGCCCCGCCCCAGCAGTCATCCGTGGTCACAGCTCGTGGGAAAAAGGAAGATATATGCACCGCTTCCATGGCCAGCGGCTTCGGGGTCACGGCTGAGAAGCGACCTTTTGGGGAGGGACTGGAAAGCTGGCAGGACCATCACGTGCTACGAACAGGTGAGGCTGCAGCTGCCTGCTGCGGCGGCATCTCTAAGGAACCTAGAACCACAGTCACCCCAAGGGCACCGTCTGCACCTGCGCATCACCCCACCGCGCTCCGGGGGGCACCTGCACTCCCTGTGCAGCACACATGGGAGAGCAGGTCACGATAGAGACAGCCTTCTGTATGCACAAGGGCAATCACCCCACAAGCAACTATGAGGAAGAGGACTGGGTGGGGGCAGGAAGCATGGAACCCACAACTCAGCAGGTGGCCTCAGCGCAACACGACACTGCCCTGACCACCTGTGAAAACGCGCTTGCTCCACAAAACTGCCTCAGCTTCAGCATCTAAACTGGCACAGACCTCGCCCTGGCGGCATCATTTACTGAGCACCTACTGTATACAGTAAGACGCTTGGGAAGAGCTGTACAAACTCCATCACATTTCCTCTTGCACACCTGGGGACACGGCAGCTGTGTCCGTCCTCACCTTACAGAACAGAAAACAAGGTCCCGTTTCTAAAAGGCCAAAGTCTGAGCTCACGTTCCGAAGCCCCTGCTGGGCCCAGCACGTGCCACAGGAGCCGGCTGTCCGTCTATGCTTCTCTCCCTCCTGTCTGCTAGGAGCCCCATTCCCTGGGGCTCTCCAGGTGTGTTTTTTTTTTTAACGTCATTAGATTTTTGTTTTCATATTTATTTATTTATTTGGCTGCGCCAGGTCTTAGTTGTGGCACGTGGGATCTTCGTTGCGGTATGCAGTACATGAACTCTTAGCAGCAGCATGTGGGATCCAGCTCCCTGACCAGGAATCGAACCCAGGCCCCCTGCATTGTGAGCATGGAGCCTTAGCCACTGGACCACCAGGGAAGTGCCCCTCCAGGTGTTTGAGTGGAGGCCCTGCTTGCACCCCACCCCATGGGATGGGTGCAGGGCAGAAGCAACGTCCCCGAGGATCACAGGACACGCCCTGCCTGCTGGAAGCGCCAGCATGGGGCTTGGGGCCTACAGCTGCTGGGCCACTTCCACCTGGCATCTGGATCCAGCCACCCCTGAAGCAGGTACTTCTCAGTACCTGTCCAAATGAGAGGACATGAATCCCTTGTCCTAAAGCTGGGATGCAGTGGTGATCAGAACAGCCCTCCTGGGGCCATTTAGCCCCCCACACCTGCTGATGTTATGAGGCGGCAGGGAAGAGAGAGGGAAGGGGGAGAAGGGGGCCAGGGCACAGTAGAAAGGAGTCTCCAATCCCACCCCTTCTCCAAGGGCCTTGGTTGCAGCAGGCTGCCCCTCTAGGCCGCGGTACAAAAGGAAAGTAAGGAGGATTCACCAAGTCCTCAGAAAGCTGCACCCCCAAAAGAGCTGGTGCTTCCGGAGTGGCTGGGGGCATGCAGGCTCTCACCCAGCCTGTCACCTCAACGTGGACAGCGTCCAGGGTGGCTCCTTACTCTGTGGCCATCGTAACGTCCAGAGTGAAGCCACTGTGGGAGGCTCATGAGGGCTGGGACCGAATGACAGGAAAGCGGCAAACACTCGAGCGGTTCTCACACCCGGAGGAGACAGCGACGCCCAGAGATGGTCACTCCGCCACCACGAAGGGCCACCAAAGGACAAAGCAGGACAACGCAGCATCAGGCATACGGACACCCGAGTGAAAGGAGACCCAGACACAGCCGGAGCGGAAGTACTTAAACCTCTCCCTGGATAACCAACAGAGCAAGCAGAGGACAAAATCAGGCCCACAGCTGGCCCGAGCAGAGCTGACCTGCAAGTAAGCGCGCTGCCAGCCCTCTCTGGTGTCTGCCTAACCTCAGCCACCAGCCGCTTCCTGACCCCGCCGGCCCTGGGGTTTTAAACAGCGCACATGGCATGGATCATGTGCTCCTCGAGATCTCAACTGTTTCCCTGATCCCCAGAGCTGCCAGTTCACTCTCCTCGGGAGTTTTCTTAGAAAACTGGAAGAAGTTTTCTACACGTTCAGAACAGGGTGTCATCTGCTGCGGCGCCCCGTGCGACGGATTTCCCGCTTCACCGCACACCACACATCGCTCGACAGGTGCACGAGTAGCAACCTGGGTGGCAGCACAGGCCGAGCCAGGGCAGCATGACGGGTGCAAGAGGCAGGGAGACAGCGCGTCAGGGCAGCCGCCACACCAGCAGGTGCTGACTCGGCGCGTCAAGCAGGTGGTCGGCCACACGCACCTGGGTCGGGACGAGGGCCACGTTTTGGATGCAAGCTTAGGAGAAATCAGCACACAACAGGAACTCCACTTTCCTGCCCCGCGTGTTTACGGGCACAGCGAACTAGCAGAGATGACAGAGGTAAGGGCTGGAGGAGGCGAGGAAGCCGCGTGGAGAGGGTGCTGGCAGCCTGCGGAGACAGGCGGTGGGGGCGGGCTCAGGGGAGCAGGGAGGAGGGACAGCAGGCACAGGTGCGCCAGGTACAGGGAGGCGGGGTGGTAACCTGGGGAGAGGCCAAGAGCTGTCTTGTTCGTTTTTAAGCTGTGAGAACCACCACAGGAAAGCACCACGACAAAGGTGGGCAGAGGGTGCTGCCGCTGACGTGGGGTCACGGGGCCTCGTTTCAGCTGAAAACCTCCAAAACACTTGTTACTGAGAGGCGTGCGCCGGAGCTGACAGGCTCCTGCTGGCATCACAGAGCCCCGGCCCAGCGTGAGGTGCCCAGGGACAGGCCCGGCCCCGGGAGACCTTCGACACACTCTCCACTGACCTCTCTTCACACCCAGACTCTGGACGTCCTCACACGAGCAGCCTGTCTACTTCAAATGCGAGTCCAGAAAGCAAAAACCATCTTCTCCAACCGCCCCCCGGAGCCTAGGCGCCTGTCCTCACCGGGCCTGGCCTCTCCAGGCACTCAGCTGCCAGTACACGGAGCTGGGGGAGCCCACCGACGGCACACGTGGAGCGGGGCGTCCTCCAGGGGCGCTGCAGTGGAGCCGATTAATACGGCAAGTGAACAGGACCCTCCAGCCCAGCCGCTGAGGGCAAGCCCAGGGTCCCGGCAAACAGAGGCTGCTGGTGGGCACAGGGTGGGCTCGGTGCTCTGCCTCTTCCACCCACAGGCAGCCCCGGGGCACCGCCGCTTTGGGACCGCCTTCCCTTCTGCGAGAGCTTTTTCCTGGCTCCCGTTTCTTCTCTCTTTTTCCTGAAAAAGGGCAGGTGGGTGCTAAGGTTTTGAAAATGTGTGCGTCTGAAAACGCCTTTATCCTACCTGGACAGCTGATGGGCCATCTGGCTGGGTCAGAGTTCATGCGTCAGGTCTGGAGGTGCCTCCGAGGTCCCCTGCTCCTGCCAGCCAGCCTGCCCTCAGGCCCTTGCGGGGCCCCTCTGCTCCACACCCCACCCTGTGCTGCTGAGGCTCCTGTACCAGCTGCAGCGGCCTCTACTGGTCTATTTCCTACTGTTCATGTCTTTCTGTTCTTTTGCACGACTACGTTCGCTTCACTCACTGCACCTTTCACTCTGCCCTCCCGCCCACACTCTGCCCCGTCCCCTCCTGCACAGCACTGCCTGCTCCCTGGGAATGTAAGTCCTCTCACCTCAGCGACGTGGATGCTTCTCCACTTCCTTCTGGAAGCTCAGCTTCAAATCTGGGCCTGGCAGGGCTGTACACTGGCCCACTGGACGGGCGCCAGAGTAGGCCTCTCTGGCTGGACTCTCCCCACCAAAAGCTGGTACAGAGGGAAAGGCCTGGCCGCCCATGTCCTGGGCAGGTACCTGCATCCTCACTGGTGCCGGAGTCCCCGCTCCTGTGACCTCTGCCTCCTCTCCCAGGAGGAAAGATTTCACACGCCTCCTGGGACAGGGAGGGGCAGTTGTCAACTCAAGGCAGCGAGGGAGAGGATCTAAGTACACAACTACTTCTCAAACAGCCCTGGGAGAACCTCCATGGTGCCCCACGGGCTTCCTCCCGAGTCTGTCCTAAGTGCCGCCAGCATTTGGAACGCTCACCTCAAGTCTTAGGATTCTTTTTTTTTTTAACCTCCTTTTTCCTCTAATAACCAAAAGCAGGTGTGAAGTGCCTCCCTGCCCATCCTACATTTCCACAGGGCACTCACCCTTCGGGGCTCACATGCACCCCATGGCTCCCGGACCACACCGTGGCTGCCACTTGAGGCCGAACCTCCTCCAGCATCCAGTCCCCATGGACCTTCCCCAGCACCCGCACTGCCCTGCGCGCACCAGCCTCCACGTGTTCCTCTGGGAGATGGGCAGGCGCCGACCAAGTGAAGCCCTACTGCCCAGGGATGGTCGGCGATTTGCACCCACACCCTTTACCGTCCAAGCACAGGCTCCAAACTCAAGGAGGAGTGGGAGCCCCCAGGAAGTCTGCCCAGCCTGTGGCACTGGCTTGAGCGCTGCCTCCCCAACGAGTATCCCAGGGATGCCCAGCTCTGCCCAGCTCCGAGCTCACGCCGAATCCTGACCTGCAGCTACCAAGACAACAGCACCATGTGAGCGACCAGAGAGCCCCTGCGAGGCTGTAACCCCACGAGCTCTGCCGGCCCCCCGGCCCGAGGCGAGACTGCCAGGATCATGCAGACGTGGGACAGGAGGGTTTGGCCAGTTATAAAAGAAGGGTTTATTCTGGATGATGTGACAGCTGCCAGGGTTCAACCGTCAGAAGCATCTGCTAATAGGATGATTTAAAACGTGAAGCATTTAAATTGCACTAGTTGTAAAAGTCATAAGTGCAACGCGGGCTAGACAGACCTCCTTGCATCAAGACGGCGCTGCTCCGCCCACTGCCATTTCCCTAGCTGAGCTTTCCAGTCTCCTATTTCTAAGGTGGCCAGTTATCCTAGGAAGATGCCAAGTACTGCAGCCTCTCCCAGAACCCACCCTCCCCATCGCCACCTGCCCAGCCCACTGGCACCGTCCCGCCCTGCTCCTGTCTCACGTGGTACCCACAGCACCGCCCTGGATCCCTCTCTCCCACCTCGCCTAACATCTGGTTCCTCACCCAAAATATAAAGTTACTTTTCTGTCCCCATTACTACCACACCAACCCCAAACCTCCCAAACACCAGCAAATTTGAGTGAAGAATCAGCAGTAGTACCGGGAAAGGGGTGGGAACACGTAAAGGAAACAAGGGTGAAACTGGCGAGCAGGTCAGCTGGGCGGCTCGAGCTGCTCCCGCCTCTGGGGTGAGGGAAGAGCACAGGAGGCAACCGGTCCTGGCCCCTAGCGCTCCTAACGTCGCCTGCAACGCAGGTGCCGCAATGCTGATGCCCGAAGGCTCCTGAACGGCTGGGGCGGCAACCACATCGGAGAATGGTGGAAACACGCGGGCGCTCAGCCTCGCCCCGCTCCCGGCAAGAGGAACACGCTCAGAGGCACACTCCATCGCTGGGCGCTGCCGTGGCCAGGGGCCGCCCTTCACCGCAAACAGTAAAGAGCATCTTGGTCGTTTCCAGGACGGGGAGGGCAGGGCGCGTCCGTGGGCGGAGCACCACACTGGAGGTCACCTTCCATCAGATTCTGAACTTACTGCTTCCCAGACCTCTAGACTCCAGAACCGCTACTGAGAAGCGCAAAGTCATTCGGACGCTCAATTCTCTCTGTCTCTTTCTCTCTGAAGGCCCTGCGAGGCTTCCATGTGTCCGGAGAGCTGCAGAGCGTCGAGCCCCTTGGACAGGGTTCCCAGACGTCAGTGCTCTTCTCTGCTCTCCCACCCCAAACCGGGGTTCTGCTGCATCTGGCACCCCTGCTGTTGCTGTGTAGTCTCTCTCTGAACCCTACAAAATATAATTATTTCATGCAAACATGTTCATCATTTGTTAACCATTCCATTTTGCAACTCATGCTTTCCCTGATGATTCTTTGCTTCTCTGAGAACAGCATTCCACCCTGCTCCGGGAGGCTACCCTGCAGGAGGCCAGTGTCTCCGGCCGCTCCCACCGGAGCTTGAGGGGCGGCAAGCAGGACCGCTCCCTCCTGCTTGAGGGGCGGCAAGCAGGACCCGTCAGCACCCTGGAAGAGCTCTTACTTCTGGTTGCTTTAAACGTTGTCTTGGTCTTTGGTGTTTTGGAGCGTTGCTGTGACGTTTCTCAACATGGACGTTATTTATCCTGTTTGAAATAAACGATTTTTCCATCATCACATCTGTCATTAGTTCCAGCCAACAGCTCTTCCAACACTGTCTCTTCTCCATTCTAAGCTGGCTTTTGGGGCTGGCATCAAATGTATCTGAAACTCTTGCATTCTGTCCTCCACCCCTCAATCACCTTCTCCACCATACTTTCCATTCCATTAACTCTTTGTTGTTCTTATTAAAATCCTTTCACCTCGTTCACAAAGCCTCTCTTCAACTGCTTATAATCGAATATTTAGCCCTTTGGTTACTTTTTAAGTTTCCGCTGTCATTTGTTTCTGGAGATTCCCTTTGGTCTCTCTCAAATCTTCCTGACCCTTCCTGTTAGCCTCTTGTTTTCTGCTCTTCATTGTGGTTCTCTCTTTGACTTCCTTAAGGTCCCTGGTGCCTCTAAATTTTGAGCCTTTTGATGATTCTGTGGTGCAAACAGGATTAGTTCTCAGCTCTCCTCACTGCCAGCACAGAACCTGCCGTTCTCAGATCTGCTAAGTCAGTTATGACGTATGCATCTGCCTCCCAGCTTCCAAAACTTTATTGCTATCATCTCCCTCTCACTTTATTCAGCCTTGTGAGTTTGACGTTTTTAAACATCACTTTCCTGTTCATTTAGCAGAATGGGAGAGAGTTTGGGAGAGAGTGAAGCTGTATACATGTGTTCAATCTGCCATCCTTACCTGAAAACCAGGAAGCTTTCCTTAAAAAATTATCTTCAGCATGAAAAATGGGAGTTGGAGTCCAGACATTTTTAAAATTAATTTAAATTTCATTTTCACCATACAAATTATTTCAAAATAGAGAAGAAATAACTTCTTAACCTCATCATCTATTAACATTAACCCACATTACAAATACAGGCATATTTGTATTTCCCCATGGAAATCATCCTGGTTAAAATTGTTTGGTAGAATATCTTTTGGTTTTTGATAGTTTAAGAGTTCATAGACTATATATATAATACATATATATATATAACTGACTCATTTGGCTGTACAGCCGAAATTTACACACTGCAAATCAACTATACTTCAATAAAACATTTTTTAAGTTCACAAATCATATAATTATTCTAATATGTATTTCAGTTTTGGTTATTAAAGGGGTAAAATTTGTATTTATGTCAAAAAACGAACTAAACAATTTCCTCAAAACAACATGCAGGGAAAAAACCTCAGGTTGGATTTGAAATTCAATTGGGAGAAGCATGCTGCATGCACCTCTGAAAATATACACATTGATACTATGTATAAAATAGATAACTAATGAGAACTTACTGTATAGCACAGGGAAGTCTACTCAATACTCTGTGGTGACCTAAATGAGAAAGAAATCCAAAAAAAAAGGGGCTACATGTATATGTACAGCTGATTCACCTTGCTGTTCAATAGAAACTAACACAACATTGTAAAGCAAGTATACTCCAACAAAAATTAAAAAAAAAAAAAAAAAGCGTCACCAGGGCACCCGCTGCTGAGTCGCCGGGACGCGCAGAGGCTCTAGGCGTTACCACAGGAAAAGCAACAGCAGATAATTTGCATCACTTGTCTGGAAAACAAGGAAACCCTTTTTTACATTCTAACATGATAGCCTATTTCTTATATGAAGGTCCTTTATCAGGGTTTCAAAGATGTTTTAGGAAATTGACTGATACTTAATGAGTTAATAAATTTTCCCATTTAACATGATGAAAAATAGACTCTATTTTCAAGTAGAATGTCTGATTTTCAGGATGGGTTACCAATGTTGAGTGAGAAATATGTGAACACTTGCTCTTTATAGAATATATTACAAGTGTTATTTAGAAAATACTGAAAATTGTTTCTGCTGCAAGGCACATCAAAGGCTCTAAGCCCTGTTAGAGGCTCCCTGATGCCAAGGATTTGCTAAACTCAGACAAGTCCAAACAAGCTGCGGCCGGCCTGTTTTTTCGCCTGTGATCGGCTCAGTTCCACACAAAGGGTGAATGTGGGAAGGCAGTTTTCATGGCACACGTACAAAGCGACACTTCAAGACAGATGCAGCAACAACAACAAATGCTGAAGTACTGCAGGAAAAACACAATGTTTTCCTGACAAATACCTGTTGGGGCAGATAAATATCCCACAAAATAGTATTAAAAATTTGGGCTTCCTTGGGAGCGCAGTGGTTGAGAGTCCGCCTGCCGATGCAGGGGACACGGGTTCGTGCCCCGGTCTGGGAAGATCCCACATGCCACGGAGCGGCTGGGCCCGTGAGCCATGGCCGCTGAGCCTGCGCGTCCGAAGCCTGTGCTCCGCAATGGGAGAGGCCGCAACAGTGAGAGGCCCACACACCACGCAAAAAAAAAAAGTATTAAAAATTTAGCTAAACTTTCTGGGACTTCCTGGTGACGCGGTAGATAAGAATCCGCCTGCCAATGCAGGGGACACAGGTTCCAGCCCTGGTCCAGGAGGATCCCACATGCCGCAGAGCAACTAAGCCTGTTCGCCACAACTACTGAGCCTGCGCTCTAGAGCCCGCGAGCCACAACTACTGAGCCCACGTGCCTAGAGCCCGTGCTCTGCAACGAGAAGCCACCGCAATGAGAAGCCCTCACACTGCAGCAAAGAGTAGCCCCCACTCGCTGCAACTAGAGAAAGCCCACGCGCAGCAACAAAGACCCAACACAGCCAAAAATAAATAAATAAATATGTTAAAAAATAATAATAAAGGATATATGTAGAGGTATAACTGAATAACTTAGCTGTACACCTGAAACTAACACAGCGTTGTAAATCAACTATACTATAAAATAAAAAATTAGGGCTTCCCTGGTGGCGCAGTGGTTGAGAGTCCACCTGCCGATGCAGGGGACACGGGTTTGTGCCCCGGTCTGGGAGGATCCCACATGCCGCAGAGCGGCTGGGCCCGTGGGTCATGGCCGCTGGGCCTTCACGTCCGGAGTCTGTGCTCCGCAACGGGAAGGGCCGTGGCGGTGAGAGGCCCGCGTACCGCAGAAAAAAAAAAAAAAAGAAAAAAAATCCTGCCAAACCAACAGAGAAGGCTCCAGCCCTGAGCAACACCATCCTGGGCCCCAGTGGCCTCAGGCAGGAAGGCCCACACTGTCCCTTGGTGGCCGGCCGCTGGGCTTTCTGCACATCCCTGCAAATGAGGGTCTCCGGGACCCACAGTTTACCCCCTCCCAGGTTTTGGGAACCAGAGGCTAATTCTTGGGCTTCTCAGAGTCAGAAGAAGTAGGAATCCTCATAGTATGGCTGAATTCTGAATACAAAATAAAAGGCCAACACCACCAAAATTAAATAGAAAAACAGTATCTGGAGTCCAGAAGCTGCTGCGACACGTGCAATCGGATGCACAAACAACCTGAAGTCTGTCGGCTGGGAAATTTGTATTGTACATGCTTCACACGATCCCAATGGCTAGGAAGCACATGCTGGCCACCAGAGAAGTCCCAGGAAGCAGCTGAAGGGACTGTAACAGAACCACCAGCAGTGTCTCAGGACGACATTCCTGTGAAGCTCCACACATGAAGGAAGCACCCACATCTCTGGTTCGTGCTGGGCCTCCAGGAACTTTAGGAAGGACCCAGAGAAGCAGCAGAACAGACAGAGGAGTGCAGCGAAGGAGGAAAATAGGCTCGAGTAGTGGGGGCCAGATGAGGGGCTCCCAGGCCTGAGCCCAGCACCCTGGGGCCACACATGGTTCTGTTCACAATGCAGCCGGCTACACTCGGGTCAACCAGTCTGCAAGAGGACAGAAAACGTGCTCTGCTGACTTGGCCTCTTGGTGTTGAAATTACTTTTTTAGAACCCTATACACGTATAACACTCAGTAATTTACAGAGTCCTCTGAAATTCAGTCACACTTCAGCCTCACAACACACCCTGAGAATAGACGGGACACATATAATCTAATCCACAGATATGAGCCGAGGCTCGGCTGTTAAGCGATTTGATCGATTTACCTGTGATGGGCCACACTCCTCGGGGACTGAGTCAAGGCTGAACTCAAGTCTTCCACAGTGGGAACAGTGCTGTGTCCACTATACCCAGTATCTCAAAGGCCGATCCGGGAGTCACCGTGCTGCCCACTGGACTTCTCACCACAAGCCCAGGACAGAGTCAACACTAAGGCCTTGGGCCCCCCCTTGGAACGCTCCCTCCTTAAAAATCCTAATCACTCTTATTTTTAACAGCTTTATTGAGATGTAATTCACATACCATACAATTCACCCATTTAGAGCATACAATTTTAGAATATTTCAGTATATTCACAGATAGGCACAGCCTTCACCACAGTCAATTTTAGAATATTTTCATTACCCAAAAAGAAACCCCATACGCCTTAGCTGTCATTTCCCAGCCCCTGGCAACCACTAATCTACTTTCAGTCTCTATGGATTTGCCTGTTTGGGGCATTTCGTATCAATGGAACCGTACAAAGCCAGACCTCTGTGTCTGGCTTCTTTCACTCAGCATAATGTTCCAAGATTCATCCACATTGTAGCATGAATCAGTACTTCCTTTCTTTTTATTCCCAAATAATATTCCACTGTATGGACAGAACACACTTTGTTTGTCCATTCATCTGTCGATGGACATTTTGGTTGTTTCCCCTTTTTGGCTATTACGAATGATGCTACCGTGAACTTCTGTGTTCAGGTTTTTGTGTGGATATGTTTTCCTAGTCACTCCTACCTATAAGAACACATGAAAGGTGAGCCAATTTCCAACTGAGAAACTCACCTAATCTGACCATCCTATATTATTTAAAATACAGACAGATAACTGGGAGAAATAAATGACCATAGAAAGTACAGTTAAAGACATTAAGAAACAAAAGCAAAACCTGATTTAACAGAATCAACAGTGATTAAACAAAGAGATGTCACTGCTAGGGATGGGCCCCACAGGCACACGTGCACATGTCCACAATGCTGTGCCTGCAGCCTGATTTTAACTGCGCGAAATACGATGTTCACCAGCAGGGGCTGGTCAGATAAATTATAGCACCTCCACTCAGCCAGACACGATGTAGTCATGAAAATGAATGAACTGGAAAATGTACTGACATGGAGTGACTTCCCAAACCCAAACACATTTAGTTAAAAAGGCGAGGTTACGAAAATTTTTTAAAGAAAAGAGCAGGAAAAAAAGAAGACATATACATGTTTGCGTGCATAGTTACAACAAAGTATCTCTAGAAGGAGACGGAGTGGGTGCCTCCAGGGGACCAGGCTTCTGGGGGCAGAGAAGGGAAGGAGGCAACAGACAGTTACACTGTGCACCCTCTGTGCCTTCAAACCCTGAAGATGTTACATAGTAGAAAATTTTTTAACCTTTTAAGGAGCAAAAATGAAAAGAATCTATGAGAATTAAAACATTTACACTTAGGAAAGCAAGAGATGAGAGGCCTCAGGTAGCTGGAAGGAGCCGCTGCTGTGTCAACCTGGGAAGCACAACGGTGACTCCCACCTAAAGGCGTCCATCCCTGCTGATGTTAAGACACAAAGGAAATGCTACACGAGGCACTGAGTCTGCTGCCCTCGAGGACTCCCCGTGCAGAGGGGGACAACTGGAGGCTGTGCAGAGCGTTGCTGGCATGGGGACAGATCAGACCCCAGGCAGGCCCCAGTGAGGGCCTAAGGAGCCACCCGAGCCCTGCTCGTGTGAGGGGAAGAGAGAATGCGGAGCAGGGCTGGGCCTGGCGGTGCTCAGCCAGAGTTGCCGGAGCGCTGGGTGCGAGTCGGGGCACGCTGGGCCACGGACAGCAGTCCAGGGGGCACGGCGAGCCGGGGAGGAGGGCAGGGCAGCAGCACGACTGGCACACATGCCCGGGGCCTGCTCCTCAGCCGCGGAGCATCCTGGGTGGCACGGGATGGCCTCCACACATTCACTGCCGCTGCACCTGCTCCCAGTTGGGACGACCGCAAATGTCTCCAGATGAACCACCGCTGGATGAGAACACTGACCTGCACACATGCCCTGAGCAGCTGCGTGGAAGATAGAGGGGAGGGGGTCCAGCCAGGAGGCACCGCCACAGTGCGGACGAGACAGGCACAGGCCCCGCCTGGCAGCTAGCCCTGCTGCCAGAGGAAGGGGGATTCATTAACTACGTGGAAGGTACGACGAGCAAGGCAGGGAGCAGCAGCATGCGGGGGAAGAACCTAGCACGTGATGGGCCCAGAGCACCAGGCGGCCAAGGCTGGAAGTGAAGCAGGAGGCAAGGCCTGAGACGCCTGCAGGGCTTCCACGCAGGCGGCTAAGGGAAGAAGTGTGGCTGGCACTTGTCTGCTCCCTTGGGGTGGTCCTAGCATTGGCTCCCGTTCTTTGGCCACCCTCCCTGTAAGAGGGCTGTCCATCCTACAGCCCGCCCCTGGCCGTGGGACGTAGCTCCTCCCCCAGGGCTGGGCCAGGGGACCTGCTTTGGCCACGGAACTTGAGTCTCCAGTTCTAAGCTGAAGCTCAAAGAGAGGCTGAGTCTCTGCCACTCTCTTGCCATAAGAATAGCGTGTCCCAAACAAGGGCACGTCCCCGATCCAGCAATGAAGACTCTCAGAAAAGAGCCTCAAGCAAATGAAATGTGAGCTAGAAATAAACCTCTGACTTGTTACTGCAGTCTTTCTAGAGAAAGCTGCCCAATAAACTCCCTGATTTCTTCCTTCTCCAACCTGTCCTACGCATCACGGCCAGGTACATGTTCCTAACCCATTTTATCAGGACTTCCCCTACTCACAGACCTGAAGTGGCTCCCTATAGCCAGAGAACTGAAATCTAAAGTCCTTCACCTAAGTTCAAAGATCTTCACGTTATAACCCTTATTTCCTCTTATTCCTTATACAAACTTCTAACCCCACAAACCACACATGAGCCACCTTCTTGCCTTTACTCCCAAGACCTGAAACCCTTTCTGTCTGTAGTGCTGCAGTGTCCTCCATCCTTCCCCCACTCACCTCCTGCTGAGGTTCAGCTCAAAGACCACCTCTTCCTTGAAGCCCCCCACTACAGTCCTTCTCCCTCTGAACTTCTAGAGCAAACTTTTTCTGAAAATGGGCCAGACAGGAAACAGTTTAGGTGTTGTGGGCCATGAAGTCTCTGTTGCAACTAGTCAAGTCTGCCAAAAAAGCCACAGATGAGGGCTTCCCTGGTGGCACAGTGGTTGGGAGTCCACCTGCCGATGCAGGGGACACGGGTTTGTGCCCCGGTCCGGGAGGATCCCGCATGCCGCGGAGCGGCTGGGCCCGTGAGCCATGGCCAATGAGCCTGCACATCCGGAGCCTGTGCTCCGCAACGGGAGAGGCCACAGCAGTGAGAAGCCCGCGTAAAGCCACAGATGATACAAAAATAAACCAGGGTGGCTGTGTTGCAATAAAACTTTATTTACAAAGACAGGCCAAGGGGCTGTCAGTGGCTGTAGCTTACAGACCCTCGTCTGGCGCGGTGTTTGGAAGGCTGAGGCGTGAGCACAGCAGAAGCAGGAGTGAGCTAGGGCTGCAGGCCCAAGGGAGGAGGCTCTTCTCAGCAGGGTGAAACAGTGTGGCTGCAGGACAGCAGTCAGGGTCAGAAACAACCGCAGGGAGCAGGGCAGAGCTGCCAGGTGACATCAAGGGCAAGTCCCAGAGGCCGATGGGAGGCACGGTGAGGCAGGCATAGGAGGGAGCAGAGACAGCCCACAGCTGAGGGTGCAGACTTTACCAGGGGAGCAAGAAGGATAACAGGAGAAGAGACCTCCAGGCAGGGCAGCCCAGTCCAGCTCTGCCAGGTGTCGCCAGGTCCAGCGCTGCGACACCCAGGCTGAGCTCCTGAGACAGGACACCCACAGAGCCAACTCTGAGTGGGAGCATGTAAGACCCTCAACAAATGGCCACATGGGTCAGTGAACAGGCACAGCAAAGCTATCTTGCTAGTAAAACTAGGTATTTCACTATGAGAATGTTCTCATAGTGAAACATTTTTTTAATTTTTTCATCTTTACACGGACATTTTTCTTCAAAAGCAACAAAGAACCAGGTGGAGGCTTAACAAGACACTGAATTCACTGTTATTTCATTGTTCAAGGACAGCCCACACCAGCACACATGCAGGAAAGAAGGCGGGAATGGACGTTTTTAAATCTATCTTTAGGTATTTTAAAATTTGCTCACAGAAGCTATTTCGTTACCATTCACTCTGAACATCAAATGTTCTCAACCTTAGACTCCACAAATGCCCAAAGACTCTCCTTAAAGTGGGGGGGGGGGGTCCCTCCTAGTCTTAGTGTCACACAGATAAAGGGGATGAGATGAAGTGATCTAGGGTAAGCCTAAGATACTCTTCCTAGACCTGAGAAACAGAACCATCTCCTTGGGAAACATGACGAATTTTTCCACTTTGTTCTGAAGCAAGTTAAGTTATTCCTTCCAACAGCTTAGCAAGACAGAATGTTACAGCACTGATAATGCCAAGTCCTCATTTTCTGGTGCTTATGCCCTCACTGTCACTTAGTTTGTTAATAAAGTATCTTTTCTGTTACAAGGATAACACTGTGAAGTATAACAACAGGGCTTCCCTGGTGGCGCAGTGGTTAAGAATCTGCCTGCCAATGCAGGGGACACAGGTTTGAGCCCTGGTCCGGGAAGATCCCACATGCCGCGGAGCAACTGAACCCATGTGCCACAACTACTCTGCCTGCGCTCTAGAGCCCGCGAGCCACAACTACTGAGCCCACGTGCCACAACTACTGAGCCTGTGCACCTAGAGCCCGTGCTCCGCAACAAAAGAAGCCACCACAATGCAATGAAGAGTAGACCCCGCTCTCAGCAACCAGAGAAAGCCCACGTGCGGCAACAAGGACCCAACGCAGCCAAAATTAATTAATTAATTAATTAAACTAAAAAGAAAAAGTATAACAACAATGGCTTTGATAGTTTAATTCAAGTAGAGAATTACCCAAGAACTGCTTGACATCTCATTTCTGTCAACAACAATCCTATCTACCTCCCAGGACAATAAGTACTGCAGGATTCTAGACTGGTTCATTAGAAGCTTTCTTCTTCTAAAAAGATTTTTTAAAACAGTTCTATATGATAATTTATCTAAGTACATGAGATTTGTTCCTCGTTTACCTTTATAAAGACTTGTTTCTCCAAATATGACCCCAGCTTGCACAAGAAAAGAGAGCCACAGACCTCAAGTTAGTGTTAAACTAAGATGAAACAGCCGACCCAGTGAGTGCACCCTGGAAACCAGATCTTGGCAGCGATAACAACTCCTGACTTTTCTCAACACTGACAACAAGGCACAATGAATTCACCGAGTCCCCACAACCACCCAGGGAGCCCAATATTATTGGTGCTCCCATTTTACACATGAGGAACCAAAGGCAGAGTACAAAGCCAGTAAACAGAAGAGTCATGACTCAAAGGCAAGCAGTCTGGCTCCAGAAGCCGCCCTCTTCTCCCCCCTGTTCTCCAGCCTCTCCAGACAGCTGACTAGACAAAGTGCAGGCAGAGAGACCCAGGGCCCTGCTCATTCCCAAGCCAGCGCGCAGGGCACACAGTCCGCGCCAAGCTGCTTTATGGAATGAGTCTCCTTGCTTCACATTCACCCCTATCAAATCTCCTTCCCCTCCCCCAACGAGGAGAAACACACCTTGCTCACTGTGAAAGGGGAGCCGCTGACCGGGAACCACCTGCTGTTTACAGAGGCACCCAGGATGTACAGGGTGCAATTCCCCTCGCTGGCTTCAAAGACAAACCTCCTATTGTCTGCACCAGGGGAGGAACAAGGAAGCCTTGCAACTGTAGGTTTCTGTAAAGGTCACAGGAGGTTTGGTTAAACCCTAGGACAACGAATTGGGTGAGGGACGCCGCATTTTTGCTGCTGAAGGCTGCGCAGCGCCCACAGCAGCTGCTTGTGGGAGCAGCATGTAACACACCCACAGCTGCGGCGGCCTCCCCGCCAGCTGCACGTTTTAAAATAAAAGACGTCCTGACCCCCCAAGATGCGCACAGCCTGCCTCTATCTCGGCCCTCGCGCGGAACACTGCCTCCACCCACACCAATCCGCAACCAGGGGGCCACCGAGGGAATTCCAGCTCCGGGAGAGCGACCGGGAGGGAAGGCGGGGACGCCCCAGCCCGCCTCCCTGCAGAGGCCAGATCGGCGGGGCTGGAGGCCACGGGCCGCACCCGGACACGCGCGTCCCGACTCCCTGGCCCCGCACCTCCCCGACTGCGCACCCCGAACCGCGCCGACACCCCGCGCTCAGGCCCGGCACTCCACTCACGCCCACCCTAGGCCGGGCACGCTCACACCCCAGGGCCGGCACACTCACCGACCCGCACCCCGGGCCGGGCACACTCTCACCCACCTTCACCCCTAGGCCTGACCCCACACCCACCTCACACCCTGGCCCCGCGAGGCCTGGGCCCCTCGCGCCCCTGCGCCGCCCCCCCAGCAAGACCTCTACACACAGAACCCGCCCCTCCCCGGCCCGGCCGCGGCACCGCCCGCCCCCTCAGTCGCCAAGGACCCATATCCTCGCGGGCCGGGCCGGGGACCTCCGCGAGACCGGGCGGGGGCCACAGCGCCGGCCTCATCCGCCATCTTCCCGGCCCGCGCCGCCCAACCGTTCCGCGCTCTCACCCGCAGGCTGCGCGCGGCCGCGCGGCCACAGCCCCTCATCCGGCTCGCACGCCGCGCGTGAGCTGCTCGCGCTCTCCCGCGCCGCCGCCGCCGCCCGCTCGGTGCGCGCCCTCCGCCGCCGCCGCCGCCGCCGCTGCCGCCGCCGCCGGCCCAATGCGCCGCGACCGCGCGTCCTCCCGTCACCAGCGCAACCCCCCGCCTCCGGCCCCGCCCCCGGCCCCGCACGGCCCCCGCCGCCAGGGGGACGCCGTTCGCGAGCCCCATGCAACATGCGCCGGCGCGCGGCACGCCGGGAGCAGGAGTCCCGCCGGGGGCG